>NC_136698.1:18785114-18945114 GCF_947650265.1 Symphodus melops
AAACAATGAAATAGTGATTGGCATACACCATACACCATTTTGACAACCACATTAGTGATGAATTCTCATTTTGAGGACAATGTTTCTTTAAAAAAAAAAAAAAAAGAAAAAAGATAAAAAGATGTGGCTTTACTACCAGTGGGCCACAATGGATCTTGTATATACTGTCAGGCTGATGTTTGACCTGCTACTTTTTAGAGTAGTAAGTTATGCTGCCATTTTATTAATTCAAGCTTCACTACACTGCAGAGGAAAGACGCAAGCTAAGCTACAGCAAAAGTATGTTCTCGCATCAAAACTATTTTGTAAGGGGTTCAACTTTATTTCGCTATAATTTATCAATAATACGTTAAATTCTCTCCTGTGTTTCTTTAAGCAGATAAAAAGAAAGGAGTTCCCAAAAAGTTTGGTTAAATCACAGAACACTTTCACAGATGCCTGAATAAAGAAAAAAGTGGTCTCAAACCTCCAATCCAAACGTTTCCATTTCTTCACTGTTAATTTACTTACTGATCTTCTCTTGTCTTGTGAACTGGACGAGACTGTCAAAAAGTGTTGCCTCATGTTTTCTAACTAACAAACAGGGTTTGGTTATTTGGCAAAATCATTCGCAAAATCTGTAGGATTGTTGAGTGACAATGGTGGGCTCTCACAGAAGTACCTCTTTTAGCCACATGAACATGTCTGGAATGAAACTGAGGGATGACATGATGACGCCTGATGAAGCTTCACTTCTGAAAACCTACTGGACTTAGAATACAGTGGTGTTACCATGAAGCTTTTCAGAAATGTTTGAGAACATGTAGACCATTAATGGGGCACTTTGTAGAGTCGGTTGTCTCGCAACCGGAAGGTTGGGGGTTCAATCCCCAGCTCCTGCAGCCACATGTCCGATGTGTCCTTGGGTAAGCTTCCTCCAATGTAGTGCAGTCTTTAGACGGACCATGTGTGCAGACTTCTATGAGGCCTTTAGTTTATTGATTAAATTTAAGATGTGTTGCCTCAAACTTGCATCATCTTTTCCTGTCAGAGTTGGTTCACGTTTAAGCTCCATAACTAGTTGGTTGAGTTTTGTAAAAGATTGTGTTTTGGGCAAAAATAATTCTCCTTGGTGAAGATGAAAAAGCTTTGTGTGCGCTGCTTTACTTCCTGCAAAACTCCCCGTCCAGTACTGTGTTTTTAGGCAGTCCTCGTTTTAATCGATCACCTTGCAGATCATCACTCTGTTTTGTCAGTCATTTTCTGAGTGGATCTTGGATTGTAAAGAGATGTGACATGAAGTGTAAAAGCAGGACAGAGTGAGTAAAATAACAAAGTGATGAAACATGTTTTCATTCTGTAACTCTATTCGGAGTAAAATGAAAGAGAGGTCACCCTCTGGGTTTCTCTGTTTCTGTTTCTGTCTCTGCAACACCTCATTTAACAATCTGGGTTGTGTGTGTTGGTGTATGTGTGTTCACCACAGTATGAGTTTATTTTGTGCGAGTATATATCAGTGTGTGTGTGTGTCTGTGAGTGTGTGTGCGTGTGTGTCGTAGCCTTGGGGTGTTGACGTTTGCTGGACACAGACCTACAGAGAGCCTTTGTGCAGAAGTCTTCCCTGCAGCAAGGTCGCTCTTCCCTCCCTGCCTCTCTTTATACCTCCCCCCTCTCCCCCCTCCATCAGTACATCTCTGTCCGTATCTGTGCTTTCCCTTCCTCTCCCTCTTTCTCTCTCTTTCTCTCGCTCTCTCTCTCTCCCTCTCTCTCTCTCTTTCTCGCTCTCTCACAGTAACTCAGGCCGACAAAAAGCTCATGCGAGATGATTGAGTGTTTTGAAGGCATGTCTCTGGTGAGGCCGCTGGCTGTGACTGCAGAATATAAATATGAGTGTGTGTGTGTGTATGACATAAAGAGTGTGCAACTCTGTTATTCTGCTGGGTTACACAGATTATAATGTGTAGAAACTTTGACCTTTTGTTAGAGGACAAAATACATCCTGAACAGTATACATTCAGAGATACACGAAGATATGCAAACATAAATATATAACAGACTTTTTAATCTGGTTTAATATCGTTACAGGTCTTTAAGTCTTATCTGATTCAAATTGTCTGTTTTTTTCCAACACATATAACCAATTTAAAAAGTGGAAATCACAGAAAAAATCTCAAATCAACTAGCTGATGAAGGCAACAGTGTTCTGTGAGGTTAAACGAGGTTAGTTTGGTGTGTTTAAAGGGTGGGACGTAACGTTGGTTAAAAAATAATCTTCCTCTTTAACAAGAAGCTCTATCTCTATAGGGATCGGTAACGCAGTCAAACACTGAGCCTGTCACGGAAACATACTCGACTGGATCCCAGAACATGTAACAACAGGTCTTCGGTTTTTAAATATGGAGGTGACCCTTTACAGCTGAGATAGGATTCTCCTTAATGTGTTTAATGGCTCTGCATTGTTTGCAGGACAATATTATTAACAAATACCATCATGCTGTTTGAATAGTACAGAGAGACATTTGTCCTTGTGACGCTTTGATGAACACATGAGTGTGTGTGTGTGTGTGTGTGTGTGTGTGTGTGTTTCACTGCAGCAGGGCGATTCTGTAAATGCCCTGCTCCCCTGCTGTGGACAGAGGAGCTGCACTCCCACAATTTTACCTTTTAGTCTCTAGTGTGCACACACACACACACACACACACACACACACACACACACACACACACACACACACACACACACACACACATACTCTCACACTCACACTTTTACATGTGCTCTCCTCAGCTGGAAGCACATCAATCACAGCTCCAGTCTCACCTGTCACTGTCTTTGTTGTTGCTTACACAAACATCCGCTCTCTCGCCCTCACTCGAGGAAGGACCCCAATCAGGATTTACATTCACAGCATAACACCCCCCTTCTCCTAAACACACTAACTCCCACACTCCCACTGGGGAGAGAAACAAATACACACTACGGCAAATATCAGCAGAAGTCATGCAGGACAGTGCTGCTTTATCACAGTAGAATAAAGAAAAAGTCATCATTCTTTGTGAAAGGGAGTGATGTT
Source organism: Symphodus melops (assembly GCF_947650265.1). Lineage (NCBI taxonomy): Eukaryota > Metazoa > Chordata > Actinopteri > Labriformes > Labridae > Symphodus > Symphodus melops. The sequence goes on from NC_136698.1 coordinate 18,788,167, forward strand.
AAATTGTGGATGCGCGCTTAAAGAAAGGAGGATGCAAAAAAAAAAAAAACATGAATGAGAAAATGGGACATTGAAGTCAGAGGGAGGGACAGGTGTGTGTGTGTGTGTGTGTGTGTGTGTTTGTGCATGTGTGTGATGAGACTGCATAAACATGCACCGAGCTGAATGCTGATCAGGGACAATAAAAACCTCCATTAAAGATTTATTCTGGAGAGACAGAATGAGGGAGGGAGGGTTTGTGTCAGGGAGTGGATTATAGCAAAGACACCTCTTTCCAGCCATCACAGTGACACACACACACACACACACACACACACACACACACACACTCGGTGCATTTTAATAGCCCTGTCACCTGCAGCTATAATACCAGACAATGGCTCTTTGAGGCGATACTCGTCTTCAGAAGTGTCTCCTTGCTTCCTGACAGGCACACATGAGAGCTAACCAGCTACCTCAACACAATTATAGATCCCATCTGTGTAGTCATGATGATATGGCTAACGTTAGCATAACAAGCCTGAGGCCTTCTCTGTCAAAATGTCACCTGGCCGGGGCTTTGCTCGAGGCGAGACACGTCGCACAAAGTGTAATCTAATTCTCTGCTCCATCCCCCACCTCCATTTAAGTGCTGCCATCTTTATCTAAGAACTCCAAACCCTCACACACACACCCTCCTCTAAAAGCTCCTTTTCATCCTGCGTGAGATGATGGAGATCCACAGTTGATGACATTTGAGCAGGTGCTCCTCTGTAGACGACTTGAATGTGGAATGTTTGAGGGCAGGAAATGGAAAAGTGGAAGGTCAGAAGGGAAATCTAAACTCACTCAGAGACTGCTTTAAAGATTATGATTTTCCACACACATCAAATATCTAAAGCTTTCTTTGGCCCTTCAGGTGTTAAAAACTGAAGCCAATGCAGAAGTGCAAAATCCTGCAGTTTGTTGAGTGTCTGTTTGGGGTTGTCACAAACACACCCCGTCAAACAAGCCAGTTTTTACAGCATAGATAAACATATTTACAGCCTGGTACATAATAAATAGGTCTGATTAGCACACACTGTATGGAAGGGTGATGGTTTTGATCTAAGAAGGAGAAGCATTTTTTTTTTTTAAATCCTTGGGGGAAAAAAAACACATTAAGGGAGAACCCTCATTATCAATGGTGCAGAGGTACAAGATACAGATAAAACAAGAGAACAGCAAGAAATAAATCAGGAAGTGCACCCATTTAAAGACAGGGCAAGAAAATACAATAACAAAATAGTGTAAAAGTAATAAGTAACAATTAGAATGTTAAAAGCAAAAACACCTACAATCTATTTAATCAGAAATTGAAATTTTGAATTGTCCCAGTGATATTAATGTGTTGATCTTAACATGTCTCTAAAGTGAATTCCAGGTGTTTGGTGCATAGCAACTAAAACTCCTAACTCGGTGTGGATTCTTGGAACCTACAGGGTGAACTATGACTGAGAGCGTGTTTTGTGGCTAGTACCATTAAAACAAAGCATAGCTGAAAAGATATGGAGGACGTTTATTTAAAAGAGCTTTATAAATAAATAAATACATACGCTGGTCTCTTATAATTATTCAGCAATAGCAATATTCAGTAGTTGAGCTGATTGATTGTCAAGAGGCTCAACACCTGCCTCAGCTCCAGCTCTGAGCCTGTCGTTGGGTTGACTGAATGTTAGGGAGAGACAGCACTTCCAACATGTTAACCGTCCCAGTTTGGACTCCCTGCAGTAACCGATTGGGGACGTCACTGAGCTTCGTTGATAATATTTACAGTCTATGAGGTTTACTGGACTAGCTAACTTGAACGGTACAAAATTTATGATCTGGTTACTGTTAAACTGAAAACAAGATACCAATGGGACATGACAAGTATTTACCAACCTGGGATGAGAACAGGTATTTGGGACTTAAATCAGCTGAATGGCTCAAACTTATCTCTAACAGTCAAGGATTAAAATTCTATTCCAAGAATCCTAGTGAGATCTTTTACTCTAGACGAAACAAAGTGGCTGGTATGCACATAAAAAAAATTAAAAAAAGAAATAAAACATTTGCATGTGCTGGATCAAAAATCTAACTGAAGGCAAGAATCAAGACTTCAATATCTTCAGATCAAAATGTTTCTTTTTCAATAAAAGTTTGCGGGGAGCTTTTGCTTACAGTGTGATGTTGTTCTCTGACTTTATATTAATGCATTTTTTAGACTTCAAACCATCTTATTGAACACATTTTCCTCATTCATTGTTTTGGAAAAAAAGTATCCACTATTCATGTCTTTTATTGTTAGATTACAACTCCCTGGCCATCCTGATCCAACCTGGAAATATGCTGCAGCAACGTTTCCCCAACAGAAATGAACCACCATATCAGTTCATTAAAGCGTCTTTTCACGCGTTTCCCAACAAGATTTAGTTTAGTTTAACTTGGGCTGTTTGTTTGCTTTGTTTTAAAGTTTTGGCCCTTTTTTTTTTTTTTTTAAAGAACAGAAACCCTAAAACTTTTTGACCTGAGCTTCCTTGCTGTTTTTTCCCCTCTCTTGAACTTGGAGGTGAATATATAGTTTTGGACAGTCTTCACTCTTTGATCAGATCAGCCCGCCTTGTCTACTTCTTCCTTTTTTTTTTTTTGTTTTAAAGTTTTGACTTCCCCTTTCCTGACAAGACTATTCATCCTGACTTTGTGTTCCTTTGCTTTTAACCTCTTTTTTTTTTTTTACTCCCCTTTTGATTATTTCTTGTCATTTGCACGATTTTATTTTTCTTATCTTTGGTCCATAACTGCTTTTTAATGTGCTTTGAAAATAAATATGATGTCGGGAAAGCTGGAGGGAAATTACTACCAATTTGTGTGAGGAAGTCAAGAGTGAATTTTTAAGGAAATTGGTTAGAGGACAGTGGAGAAGGACCGAGTCACAGAGGAGGCTAAAGGGCATGAAAGTGTGCATCGTACACAAGGGGGAAGAACGTTTGGTGGATGTTTACTCGAAAATCAACATTTCAACACATTATTTATTGTGTTTCTCTTTGTGTGTATATGTGTATGTGATTTCCAGTGTGTTTAAATACATGTGACAGGAATAATGATGTGTGATTACGAAAGACCCCGGTGAGAGTTTGTATGAGCAGCCTGTCAGCTCCTCTGGTACTCTCTGATCCTCAGTGGTGAGCTGTCGTCTCTGTGGGTTTTTACAGATTGCTACATCTTTCTCTAACTATAGGTATTGTGACTTGATTTCACTGAAACTAAAAAGAAAAGAAACCTAAGCCACAGTGAGGGGCTGCTACCGGGAAATTCGTAGTTGACACGTCGTCCTTCGGCGGCTTCACGTTTTAAACGTTACCACCACCAATAAAGTCACTGTTTACGCGCACTTTGATTACCAACGAAAGGAAACGAACAAAAGAAAAGGTTCAATTATTTGCCTCTAAACGGCGATCAAAAACTGTGCTTCTCCTCGGTAAGCAGCACACCTGAGGAACAATTACCTCTTCTTCTATTTATCCCCTTTCCACGTTACTGCTGTCCAACACGCCACCTACTGTGGCAATCGGGAAATGACCTGAACACACAGTACAAAATGGCTCTAACTATAGGGGTGTGAATCTTTCAGAGTCACATGATTTATTTTGATTTCAATGTTTACAATATTTACAATACATTTTCTATTTCTCACAAATAAGTGCTGATTTCAGGATTTACTACAGTCTGCTGTGCAAGCTTCAAGCTTCTAATAGCATGGGAATACCCCAGGCCCATTGCTGTTTCACATGTAAAGTGTTTTTTTTTAGATTTTTTTTTTTTTATTATAGAGAGAGGAAGGTGGATAGAGTCGGAAATCAGGGAGAGAGCTGCGGGAAAGGAGCCACAGGCCGGACGCGAGCCAGAGCTTCCTCTTCTGCGCTGTCTTGGGCCACACCTGGTGCAGCTACGTCATCAGGTGACAATGGAGCTGGCTGTGAGGGGGATGAGGATAGGCTGGTGGTGGATACTGATACCACCAGCGGCGAGCGAGGAGTGGTCTTCATATGTGTGATCCATAAAATAAGATAATCCTTTACTCACCTAGCAAACGGAGACATTTGCAGAACTTTACGAGAGCATCGTACACTGACACTGATTATGCTTCACCTCATGATCTGGTCAAGGTTCCTCTTTGTTCAGCCACCGCTGGTCACCAGGGGAGTCAGCCTTGAGTGAGTGAGTTAACTGGTCCACTTGTCCAAAGCACTTATCCCTCCACGTTTTATTGGTCTGGAAGATTAGACCATCATCTTTAAGGGGACAACAAGCATGGTGTACTGTAGAGTGGCGTTTAACTGATTGGGGGGGCTGGTCTGAGCAAAAAAAAGCCAGGGCTGATTTTTTGTCCCAGTCCAACCAACAATGTCAAATACACATTAATAAAATGAATAAATTATCCAACTTTAAAAATGTTCAATAATATGTGTTAAATATTGCAGCTCTGATATGTTTAACAATTGTATGAACAGATTTGATGTTCATACACAAAGGAGGACCTTAAAACTTTACGCCAACTTTTCAAATGCTTAAATATAAACATCAGACGAGGGATCTCGTCATTACTTTTATTGTCCTTTCAGAATTGGCTGCAGGTCTATATAGTGCCGCCTTGGGCTTTGCCGTCATGGTAGTCAGTTTTTTGTGGCAGAAAGCTGATTCCTGTGCATCACACTAAAACGACAGAAAAAAGAACCATCATATTGTTACAGTTTGAGGCAGACAAAGACATAAAAACAGCAAAGTTCTCATCTGTTTGCTTCCGTCTGTCTCTCTCTCTGTGGGTCTGCTTGTTGCTCCAACAACATTTGGATCCTTGTTAGAATGAGGTTTCAGGTTATTCACAGTTTGCTCTCCATCTATTGTGTGATCATATCTGAAGTGGAGCCAGGGCCTGTTGTCTGTCTCCTGCTGGTGCCGACCAACCACAATCCCCCTCAGCAGGTAATTATCCAAATGATCCTGGGCTGAGGGTCAGAATGTGTCTGTGAGCGTTTGAGTCTAACAGCCCTGCTGGGACCAGGTCCATTATCACCTCATGTTTGTGGAATTATTTGGATCCAAAAATTCTGGATATGTCTGACAAAAAACACACACAGAGACATGCTCTCTCACACACGCACACACACACACACACACACACACACACACACACATGCATGCACACACGCAAACACAGGTTCAGGTTTTCGGGGTTCTGTTCAAATGAATTTCCCACCTTTTTCTCCTCCCTGGTTGCTGCTTTTGTCTGTCAACATGTGAAAGACCTTTTACCATGAGCCACATTTCCACCTCCACCTCCACCTGCACACACGCACACTTGAATATGGTCCACACTTCCCAAGTGCATCTGCACACACACGCACACACACACACACACACACGCACACACACACACACACACACACACACACACACACACACACACACACACACACACACACACACACACACACACACACACACACACACACACACACACACACACACACACACACACACACAATAAACAGTAAACAATAAACAACTGCTGTCCCCCCTCCCTTCTGTATATAATAAACCTGAAACACGATTTAGGAGGCCCCTTATATGACTCAGAATCAACAAAAGACAAATGAAACCTCTGCAATTAAAAATAGACTCATACTTATACAAAGAAATGTACATAACCTGTGCAGGATGTGCATAATAAATAAAGACACTTAAAGAAACACACATAGGCCTACATGACGTTTTGTCGACTCAGCACTCGTGCAGTAATGTCACACGTCCTCGACCTTTCTACAATCACAGATCCACAGTCTGATCCGTTGTCACTTCACATCACACACGTTTTCATATAATCAACTCAACGTCTATCTTGATGTCTGCCGGAATTCTGGTTTAGCTGCCGGAGCTTCTTGTCTTCACTGTTGTTGCTAAACTACAATTAAGTATGGCCCTTGATATCATGGTTTGAGTATAGTTATGGAAGTAGTTAAAGTATTCCATTATTTCCCTCTTCCTACACTATCTCCACCCTTCCCACCAATCCACCCTCATAACCTTCACAGTCAATAAGTCATTCAAACTACCCTTTAACACAAACACACACTCACACAAACGCAAACACACACCATTTTCAAAACGATTGTATTACAAAAACAATACAAATACACAATACAAAAGGATTTATCAGTAAAGATCCTTTTTTAGGTGAAAGAGTGGAGTTGCTGTGGCTCAGTTGAGTCGTCGTCTCTCAACCGGAAGGTCCTGCAGCCCCGGCTGCAACATGTCCGATGTGTCCTTGGACACTTAACCTAGAGTTGAATGAATGGGATTCGTGTCTCCTGATGGCCTCACTACATAGGTGTGAAGAGGAAGTTGTGACCTGCGGCGTTAATGTACTTTGAGTTCTCAGAAGACTAGAAAGGTGATACAAGCGCAAGTCCATTTACACATTCATCAAATGTGTCCTTTTGATGTTTTTAAACTCACACAACTGAAAGCAAAGCATTTTTTCCCGCACAATTCAATTTACCTGTTTGTCCACATATTGGAAAAAAATGTGAGTACACGTGACTATGTGTGAATTCGTCAGTGACAGTGACAAACACATTCATGAACAATTATTAAAGTATTTTAGTGTTGACTTTCTCTGAATCCTGATTTATCAGAAAAAAAAAAAAAACTAAACTTCTGTCAGTAAACAAACAAACATTTTTAAATTTGATCTGTGTCCAGCGGCAGTCAGACCAGACAAAATGAATTTAGACTTTTTTTTAAAGTCAACATCATACTCTGGTAATTTCAACATCCAAGAGACTTCCATTTTGTAATTAAATCACTGCAAGTCAGTTAAGTTCATGTCTGTAACACTGTTGAAATCCTACTTGTGCTGTATTCTCTTGCATCAAACTGGGATCTGGTCAGCCTGAAGGAGCTGGAAGCAGCAGGGAAGTTCATTTCGACAGAGTTTATGTTTAGGAGAATACCAACCACGGACTGAATATTAAGATGGGCCACAGATCCTGATCCAGGTCTGTCTGTTCCTGTGCATTTGAAAAGTCCTCATCAGGAAGATGTTTGCCCTTCTTAACCAACCAGAGAGCGGAAGGTGATCTGAGTGTTACCGCGCTGTGAGGAGGGAGCTGTCCGTGGTGCTGATGCTCACAGGACGCTCGTGTGTGTCGCTCTGATATGTGGTGCAGCTGAACGCAGAAGGTCACTCTGTGCTGATGAATAAATATCCACAGATGTCCCCATGTCTGCTCTGTGTTTTCTCATCCGTTGTGTTTCTCGGTGACTTTCCTGTTCGCTCGTCCTCACAGCTGATCTCAGGTCAGCCTGCTGTTCTGTTCAGACCACAGACAGCTTTAAGTTTTCCACTGTTACTTAGTTCTGTTGGGACACTTTATTACAAACATCTGCCTGTGTCCAGGCACTGCATGCCTCCTGTCCATGTTCACCATTACTGTTCATCCTACTGTTTTGGTAGAAGTGAAGAAGAAGTGACTGAGACCCAAATAGAATTAAATAATTCAAGGTATGTCTGTGTCTTGTACTGTTGTGTTGTGTTGTGCAGTATATTCCATAATGAGTACATCTCAAGCTTCATATTTATGTTTTCTCACTTCCCACTGAAGCAAAAACGTTTCCATATCTGCCATGTTGAAGGCTTTCCTGTGCCCAACGATGTTTGACCTCAAGTGCAGTTTGTTTGACGAGTGTGAGGGCTCCGTTCACTTCCTTGATCTGGGCACATTTGGAGAAGGCGAGCTTTTGCATGCTATGGTTCCTGAAACACAAGCTGGTACACGGGTACACAACATGGACATGATGCCAATCCAGAAATTGTATAGGGCTATATAAAAGAAAAAAAAAAAAAAAGTAATTTTCTCAGTGTTGTTCAATATTGTGCTGACTCTGAGCTTCATATAAACTAAAACACGCTCTGGGTAAAAGAGGGAAAGGTGATCAGGCTCAGTGTGGCCTGCAGCAATGTGAGCGCAGCTGAGCAGAGGCGCCTGGAAGAGGGGACAGTTGTGCTTCAGTTGGACGGTACAGGACAACTGTTTCCGTTCTTATTGTGTCTTCTTCGTGTATCTCCTGTCATCGTCTCCTCTGGGTGAGTTTGTTCTGATGAATGTGAAGCTCTGACTGCAGCGTGCAGCAGCTGTCTGTAATGAAGGCTCCCCTGTTTTTGTGTGTGCATGTTATCTCGGTTATTAGTTTATCTGCATGACTATCTGGGTTTCATGGCCCTGCTGCATCTCTATCAGCCTTCCACATGCAGCATTAATCCATGTGCCCCCTGTTCAGCAGCTCACAGACATCTACAGGGTTCAGATAAGACCGACATGCTCTCGTCTGCCATCGCTCTAATTGAATTGACATCAATTGTTCTGCACCAGAATCAAACTCAACCTCTTGTGACATTTTGTACGTTTTCACCCCACCGTACCATCGCAGCCATCGGCTCTGTATGCAGATGCTCAGTGCTCAGAGATTGACAGAGAGAGCACTTTCTGTGTGTGTGTGTGTGTGTGTGTGTGTGTGTGTGTGTGTGTGTGTGTGTGTGTGTGTGTGTGTGTGTTACACTGGGTGCTGTTAATGTTTGCAGGCTGAGCCCTCTTGAGCGGTGAAATCGGCTTATTTCCAACAGTCTCTAAAAACACCTCAGAGGTGCGTTAATGAAAGAGCAGAAGAGGAGGGATGAACACTCCTCTAATCCTAATTTGCGTCTGCTCCTGCTGCTCCCCCCAGCAGACACATCTCTCCCCCCTCCTTCCCTTCTTTCTTCCTCTCAGTTTCCAAATTCATAGGAGCAACCATCATGTAGAACTCGACTTTTTATTTGGTAGTTGAATTTTTTGCTCATTTTTCCCTCTTAAGTGACACTGTAAGCTGTGATTCTGGCTGCGCGCCCTGTTATTGTGATGTAGGTTTTAAATGGTATCTGGTGACATTAGATTCTGGCATTTGTGGGCAGCCTGAGGACATGTGGATTGATTTGAGCCCAACGCCAACTCCAAACTCGATAACCGTCTCTCCTCTGACCCCCACTAGAGTTTTTACTCATTTATTAAAGCTCAGAGAAACAACATGTGCTGTCAATAAAGAGAAAAAGGAAGAAAGAGGTGGTGGAGTGTGTGTGTCTGTGTGTGTGTGAGTGAGTGTGTAAGAGAGAGAGAGAGAGAGAGAGAGAGCTGTGGGGGTTGAGCTTGGTGCACTGGGAGCTCTGGGGCAGGCTTAGATTTAATGGCTGGACTGGGGCTAAATGAGCTGAATTAATGGGGTCTGCTCTGAACACTTACATGCCTGCTAAACATACATGTGTGGGTGCATGTGTGTATGTGTGTGTGTGTGTGTGTGTGTGTGTGTGTGTGCGTGCGTGCGTGCGTGCGTGTGTGTAAATAATTAATTGGGTCATCTTTCCTCCATTTCAAGCCCTCTTTTACCCACACAGGGGGATGTGGCTTTGTTAGCAAAAAAAATGAAATGCCTGGGATGTCAAATATTTCATGTCTATTTTGTGCACAATGTTTAGTATCTATTTTAATTAGATAGATGGATAGATACGTTATTGATCCTGAGGGAAACAATTAATACAAGAACCTTAAAATGGTTATTTTGTTAGTATTTAGATGCATTTTTAATGTTCAGTGTTTGTTCGTATTTGTTTTTTGCATTTTAAAGGAGACATTACCACCAGATAAAGAAAACACACACACACACACACACACACACACACAGTATGTATACGCTAAGACATATAAAAACCTGTAGATATTCACGTCTATGAATCTATGAACCCTAACCTCATATTAATAGGAGATGACCCCCCTCCCCCTCCACTGTCCCAGTACAGCCTCATGATTCTGGAGATCGCTGATTGTATCACATATTGTTTGCAGCTTCAGAATTTTAATGCAAAATGTGTATTCATATTTCCAAATGTTTTTGGACTGTTTTGATATTTCTCTGTCTCTCTTTCTCTCTCTCTCTCTCTCTCTCTCTCTCTCTCTCTCTCTCTCTCTCTCTCTCTCTCTCTCTCTCTCTCTCTCTCTCTCTCTCTCTCTCTCTCTCTCTCTCTCTCTCTCTCTCTGTACTTATCAGACTTTGTGCAGACACATGCAGAATATGAATCATGCGTCTCACATGTGTGTCCCCTGGTTCTGGTTTGTGTGTGTGTGCTCAGTGTTGGCTCAGAGTTAAAGGGCCATTCCCCTGTGTCTTTATTGAATCAGTCTGTGCAGGAGAATCTGATCCCCCCCCCTCCTCCCCTTCATCCTTCACTGCCCCTGCTTATTAACCCCCTTTCTTCTTCTCCTCTCAACAAACTGGTACCAGTGGAAACACCCCCCCCCCACACACACAGGTTCTGTGTTGGTTCAGCCCATCAGCCTCAGCAGGGGCCTGACTCCCCATAAATAAGGCCAACAGTTCTGACATGAAAGGGTAGAGCAGCCTCAGAGGAGCACAGTGTGTGTGAATACAACGTGGCTCTGTTTGTTTGTGTCTCAGCAGCCTTGTGTATTTAATGTGCACATATTTGTGGGAATCTGCTGCCCTTCAACCTGCAACCTAACCTGAACTCCTTAGGATTGTGTGTGTTTTTATTTGAGAGAAGACTTTTTTGTTTTTTTATGCAGAAAGGAAGGTCAGCGTGAGCTTGTCTCACAAGAAGAGCTTCGCAACATGTTGTCTCTTTTGGATGCATGATAACATGAACCCGATCAGTCAATGATTTTGACTGATAAAGGCTTAAATCTGCAGCATCATAATAATTTCTGCCAATCTGACAGGAAGATAAGATGACATTTCAATAACGCTCACTGGGGGAACGCTGATGACTCACCAGATAGCTCATGTTGTTCACTTTAAACCGCAAAAAAGATGTCTGCTCAGACATATCGTAACGTTTTTTAATGTTCCTGCAGGTCACACCGTTTTCGTTTTACCTTGTTGTGTGCAGGAATGAATGAACAAGGGAGCCACTTCAGAGAAATCAACTTTATTCACTTCTCTTTCCATCCCTTCCGAACATTTAGCAATGTTTTCCAGGACTCATTCGTGATGGGATGATGTGACTAGTGGAAAGAAACTACCTTGCACATTTCTGCTGTGGCAAACTTGAACACACATACAAACTTTGAAAACACATTACCCATAATGTTAAAAGAAGTAACAAAAGACAAAATGTAGTAATAAGTGGTCGATAATGGAACAAAAGGCTGAGCCCAAAATAAAATTGCATTTTGGGTCAGTTATTACATGATGGTGCAGGCAAAAATATGTTTCTCCTAATAATGTAACTTGTTACATTTTGGTCAAAAAGTTATTACGTTTTGAGCTCAGCATTTTGTTACATTATCGGCCAGTTTTTACATTTTGGGTTTTGTAAATGCACATTCATACATCTGGAAGTAACTTCTGCAAAAAAAAAAACTGTAAAAAACAGAAAAGTACAACTATTGCTGTAAGTTGTTGCCTTCTGTGGCCTCTGAAACAGTAAAGGGTCTATCTGAAGGACATTGCTGACATCTGATTGTGTGCGAAGCTAACTAAAGCTCACCTCATATGTGAAGGAACGGAAATCATTTGAACTTTGAATCAAAGAACACCAGAGTGAAAACCATCAACATTGACTTTCCTCCAATGTGTAAATCAGTACGGGGGAAAAAAGAAGGCTGTACAATCACATTAAATAATTGGACTGTCTAGACTATGGGTTGGAAAACAATAAGCATATACAGCAATAAGCATCTGCATTTGCAAACAGATCAAATTAGTTGAAACACATTGCAACTTTGGATAACTAAAAAAAAAAAACCCATATCAAGATTTCTCTTCTCTATCTGCCCTCTGTCTATCTCTTTCTCTTTCTGGCGTTGCCTCCGGGGTTAGGATGTTTTTAGACAGATTATCCAGACAGTGAGAGGTACGTGTTCAAACAGAGGGTCATCCAGGCTGTCGCACTATGTCCACAGGCTGAACACACACACACACACACACACACACACACACACACACACACACACACACACCTACACACACTCAACAAGCATGACTCACTCTATCCCCCTGATGATACGTGAACTCAGACCTCCATCCTGCACCTGAAAGCACAGGGAACTTTACAGATGCTGCCAGCTCATGCTCACAGGAAGTTCAGCCTACACACAAACACACACAAACGCACACTCACACATACAGTGTTGTGCAGGATATTATACAAGTGTTTTCCTCAGCAATTTATTATCTGATTAGACCAAATTAATGAGACCCAGTGGAATGGTAAAACAGTTTGTTTTCATCCTTCCTTCTTGTTATCCCCCTACACTCCGTCCTCGCTCTCTTCCTTTCACCCCCGGTAAGACACAGGAGAATGAGTCTGCACCGTTTAGAAGAAGCTGTGTCATGCTGCGTTTACAATAAAAAGTGGATGCAGCATTGGAAGCAAAGGTCTGTTTTGGATATTTTATAGTCACTCTTAAGTTGCATTTATCTTAAAAATGTGCCAAACTGATCGCTACAAACACTGTACTTGCAGACACATGCAAGAAGTCATTCCCTTAGGCGTCAGGTGAACAAGCGTGTCTGTTGTATTTAATCTCTGCACAAAAATGAGTGTCTGTTTAAGTGCTTGTGTGTGCGCGAGTGTGTGTGTGTGTGTGCTCGTGTTGCCTTGCAGCGTCTTTCTGTGATGTTTAAGCAGAGTTTAATGTCTCTGCTCATTAAATGAAAAGGAACAGCTCTTTTTGAAGAAATACTGGTGGAGAACGAGTGTGTGAGTGTGAGTGAGTGTGCACTGCAGGTTAAGATGAAGTGCAGAATAAATGAGCAGTTGTGTGAGTTCACACACTTTCAGGTTTTTTTTTTTTTTTATCCTCTCAGGTCAAACCATTTTACTGTAAAGGACTCCATCAGTCTCTGAAAGTTTGAAACCGAAACTCACTTTCAGTCACTTTATCTCTGTACTCTGACCTGACTCTTGACATACCTCTGCTTTAGGTTTATCACAATGATTTTGCTACATTTTGATGTGTGAGCACGTCTGCTGATGTCCCACAACACCCAGATAAAGGTTGTACCTGCCAGGTGTTTGTCTGTAGAGGCTTTGGATGTTTGTGCATGGGGTCAAAGAGCTCAAAGGAAACTACCAACCAAATTCATGTTTTAGGAAAGTGTTTAAAATGAGAATGGACATTGACCTTACCGTTTGGAAACCTGTTTTAGACATGAGCTTCCCTGAGCTCCTGTAGTTCACAGTGAGCAACAGTTCTCTTTAGACACGAGTAAAAAGGCCAACATGACGACATGCACTAAATAAAGGGAAGAGTCTGCCTTCAATACGTCTTTGAAGTCCCCTTGAAGTGGTTCAGCTTTTGAGTCTGCAACCTCCGGAAAACCAGAGCTGTGAAGTAGATGGGACTCCTGTTTCATTTTAAAGGAGCAGTACTACTTTATTTGTTCCTTCATCTAGAACAGAGACACAGCCACGGTAGAAGTGTGTGACGCTGCAAGCTCCAGCTATAAAGCCAGATAAATGATTCACACAGATTGAAATAAGAGGTGAAGTTATCGAGCTCACCCAGCTTTGTGAAAAAGAAGGGCACACAATGTGTCCATTTCTTGATAACTCACTGACCTATCGGCAGGCCCACTGGAGCTGTTTGTCAAGAGGCTTAAGACCTTCTCAGCTCCAGCTCTTAGCTTGGAGTTAGGTTGACCGTAAATTAGGTTGAGACAGCATTTCCAGCCAGCCGTCTGCCATCGACTGGCTTCCAAAGCCCCCTTCAGTAACACATGACTCCACTCAGGTTTCGTCCTCTATTATTTACAGTCTCTCCTCACAAAACTGTTGAATCTGGTTATTTGTCGTCATATGTGGGCTTGCTCACATTTCCAAACTCTGTTAAGACATTACAAATCTTACAGTGTGCGCTATTGGCTTTACTAAAACTTTTCAGCATGAAATAGCCTAAAACAGAGAGAGGATGGTTGTTTTTAGTCTAATACGTCTTTGTGATGTGCAAGATTTGTATGTGCAGGTTTGTAATGTTTGAATATCCGACAAAATGAAGTGTCATTCTTCTGCTCAGGCATTCCAAGTATTTTTCTGTCTTGTTGACGATTTATGAAAAGATTAGATTTTTCCTATAAGATGAACATCTCAGCTTTTGTTTCCTCGGCAGAATCAACCGTCTCTCTCATGAATCTGTCTTAAACGTGTTCAGTGGCTTCTGTGCAGGAAATAAAGAATGCAGGGGGAGAAACACACCAACATGTGGCACCTCTATAGCTCATCTTCCATGAATATTTAACCTGTTCTGTGTTTAAGTACTGAATGGTAATGCTGAGCTGTTATTTTTATAAAGACTTTCAGTGACCCTGCTGAATGGGCAAAGCATCTTTTCTTACAGTATATTATTACTCTTACATTTTTTATGAGTTTGTGCACGTTTATGTGTAAGACTGAATTAAAAACTCTCTCTCTCTCTCTCTATAATGAGTGTTTAAATCATGAATTATAGATGTTTAAGATACAGAGCAGCTGGGGAGATCGAGTTTAACACCAGCACGAGCTGCGTGTGAATTATGGATGAAAGAAACGCAAAGTTAAGATATCACTTTAAAAATATTCATATCTACCTGTCCTAAAGTGTGCCACAGAAAGAGATTTAATCGAATGTCGTGCAGACCTTAAAAGCCCTCTGTGTTATTTTTAAATGTAGCTACTCAGTGCCGCGTTCAGTGCATGCATTTTAATAATGAGCATTTGATTGGAGGGGGTGTTAATGTTTCCTGACGGGGTTATGAACCTTTGCTCTGAGTCTGTCACTTTGAATGACGCTCACAGAACGAAGCCAAACAAGAAAAACATCAAAGTGCTTTTTCTTTTTCTGATCAGGCTTCGGCCAGCAGCACTTTTCATCCTCACTTTTATCCCGTGTCCGGCCCAATCAGAGCGCTGAGATCTAATTAATAAACTGTGTGTAGCCCAGGAAGATGTAGGGGAGATAATGACAGAGAAAGAACGAGACATAGAGAAGAGGAAAAAGGAGAGACTCCCTCTCTTTGTGTTTCTTTGTAATAATAATGTTTTTTTTTCATATAGCTCTTTAAAGTCTGTGATTCAGTTATATCCAAGGAGGATAAACTGTTGCTGATCGTTTTTGAGTCCTCTTTAGAGCACTTCTGAAGTAATCGGTCGAGTGGGTTTCTGTTGAGATCGGCAGTTCTCGGGAAGTGATTTTCATTTAGCAAAGGGAAACCTTCTAAAAAAAGAGGCTTCTGAAAGCTGTTGTTTAATGTATAAAGATCATTCATTTAAAGGCAAAACTAACACAGTTCAGTGTTCAGCATCCTGAGTGCAAAGACGCCCTCAATGTCAGCGTCAAAATCCGGATGGGGCAGGACTTTTGATTTCAGCTTCGTCAACAATGGCGAAGGGGAAACTAATCGGACTTGTCTTTTTGAGGGAACAATTTCAGGTGTAGAGCTGCTGCTAATGCTGAAACACGAATCACGTTTTTTTGTTTTGTTTTTTTTTTATGTCAGAAAAGGTTAACGTGCAACCTTGATACCATACACTTTTGTATTGTCCCGTCCAGTGCTGATAAACAGCTTCCACTTGGATCAACAAATAACAATTCTAGAAAAACCACATCTGCACCCAAACAAAAAGACACACACCAGTACAGAACAACACAACTCATATTGCACAAGCTCTGAAAAAACACAGCACGAGAGATAAAAAATGTCCTCATGCTGCAGCATACTCTATACTTTATGGGAAAATTCGATTTTCTAATCACTCAGTCTTGGATATTGTGGTTAACAACTTATTAAACCACATAATAAATTATACTTGACAGCAAATTTCTTCTAAGTCATGCTGCACAACAGTTTAGGAATCTGTTTTGAGGTTATATTTTCCTTTCTGAAGGCCTAATTTCCTCCCTGAAAGAAAGTGCTACACTTTAAATTTACAGAAGAAGTATTGAATTCAGATAGATATTGAGTAAAAAAAAACTACTTGCAAAGGAAACAAGGGTGCTGAATCAGACTCTTTTATAACCTCTCCAAGCTGGCTCATGAAAACTTTGGTTAAACACAATTTGCATTTTTCTTTGCAAGTTAAAGTACAGGCAGAGAACGATGAAAGCCTGAATTACCTGTCTATAAACTTCATTTGCAAGAGCTAGAGCTACTGCAAACTCTATGCATCGTGTGTGAAGTGTGTGTGGGCTCCTGTGCTGGCTCAGTGAGATCACTGTGAGAGAGAGTTTGCACATGGAGGTGAATTAATTTGAACTCCAGCCAACAAACATTTAATTCTCCCTGATGCTCCACCTTCACAGTCACTCTATGAAAGCAGTAAACTCTGTATCATTAGCAGAATACATTAGACTCCTCCTGTCAGCTCGCCAGCTAAAACACCGTTTAATATTCACAGCCCACCTGAATGGAATCAGAGCAGCAGAGACGGCGGTGTTTTAAGGGAAAAGGCCCGCTGTCAGAGGACACAAACAGAGAACAGATGCATGATAAACAAGAACAAACAGACAGGTGTGTGTGTGTGTGTGTGTGTGTGTGTGTGTGTGTGTGTTTTAATGATGAAAGGTGTGTGGGTGAAAGATCTAAATAGAAAATAGGCTTATGTTTAGTGAAATTGAATTTTAATTGACAGTAAAGCTCAAGAGATTAATCTCATTTCTGATCTGATTCCTCGTTTTGATGGGAGATACAATATTAGACCCAATGAATATCTTGTTAGAGACCCACAATTCGATTTCCCCTGTGAGACCGACTCCCCTGTCTGTTCCAGATGAGCTGTTCCATAAAACTGAGCACGTCTGTGAGAGCATGTAAACATGTGGAGGGAAACAGCAGGGAGTATGATGGTATACTGTTCAGTAAATAAAGCGTTTGGAGTGCTGGTTTGATTTAAAAGGCTCCTTTTATTAAAGAGAACAAGTGACCAGAGACTGGGCCGAGAGACTCTAAGGGTTTGTACTTTACAACTAACTATCAGTGTTACTGTAGGCTGAAAGCGCTACTAGCTTACAGGAAGCTAGCTTGCAAGACTACAGACAGCAAGGTGGAAACAGATTGTACTAAATGAGCTACACAGCAGCACTCAGACAGACACTGATATATCGGTATATTTCACAGTAATGTCAGATTGATATTATGTCTTGCTGTGCACTTTATTGTAAAAGACCATCCAAGAAGTTTCAGGTCCAGTTTTTACTATCAGTCAAATTCTCACATTATTTTTTTTGTCTAAGTTAGCACTTGGGATGTCAGCATTAACACTATATTGTGAAGTGATTAAGGTCTGATTTTTATTTATTTTTTTGTAAGATTGAATGCACTGTTGGTAAGTCACTGCACTGCCACTGAGAGCTCTGCTGACTAGTCAGAAGTAATTCTGATGTCAAACGTTTCGTTTTATAATCATCCTTTGGTGCTGTTTAATCGCATTTAATTTATGGACAAGCTCCTTTTTCTGTGGTTATGCTAATGTCCGAGTTCCTTAAATAATTTCAGAATAAAAGCAAGTTTCCCAAGAGGAGGTAAAGTACCATTAACTTCAGATAGTACAAAAAATAAAAAGTTTCAGTTTTATATTTTCAAACTTTTGAAAATTCAGCAACGGGTCACAATAAAAAAAATGCTTTGAATCCTTTGACAGCCTTAGTTAGCACTAAGTAGTCATTTGTGTCTGTGCTCACCACATCTGGGCTGTTAGCCCGTTCAGTGTTTGTTTTGTCAGCCTGTGCATGAAACACAGGATTGTTGTTGTTCTTTCCCCACAGAGAATACGGTCATTTTTGGCTCCAACAAACCAAGAAAGCAACAATTATTTTACAAAGCTCTAAAACTGGTGAACTAGAGGCTAAAAAACATCAGTCCACAAAGTGATGGGGGACATTTTTTGGGGGCTTTTTTCATTCCTTGTAAACAGACTGTGTGACTCAGAAATGTGGTCTTGGACAGGTAAAATGTGTTTTCTTGGATGCTGAAGATTTACTCGCCCTCACACTCAGCATATCTTCCCACTGTGCACTCCCTCCCTGCGTCCTTACTGCTACCCCTAAACTATTATGTGTATGTGTGTTTGTGTGCATCACATACATGTGTGTCTCAATGTGCATGGTTTAATCTTACTTCACATGCGATCTTCCACGAATGGCTCACATTTATATCATGATTGTGATTCATTTAGCCCTGAGCTTGGCTCTGGAAGCATCCACACGTGTTTGTGTGTGTGTGTGTGTGTGTGTGTGTGTGTGTGTAGGTGTGTGTGTGTGTGTGTGTGTGTGTGTGTGTGTGTGTGTGTGTGTGTGTGTGTGTGTGTGTGTCTGTCTGTCGTAATTACCCATGTGTGTTTGTGCTCTCATCTCTGCCACATGTTGTATTCAGGTAGTTTGTTACCTGTTTGCTCACGCTTGCTGTGCGTGAGACTTGACTGTATGTAGACATTTGTTGGCAGAGATATTTGCTGATACAAATGTGTGTTCATTATGGTTGTTTACTTGAACATTGTTGCACCAGGAGTATCGATCCAACAAAAGCACCCTGTGTGTGTGTGTGTGTGTGTGTGTGTGTGTGTGTGTGTGTGTGTGTGTGTTGCAGTGAGAATATTGATCGTTACTTCTCCCAATAGTGTTTATTCTTGCAGCAAGTCTGTCAAAAGCCACGTGGAAGTAATCCCTCTTCTTCTTCTCCTCTTTCCCTTTTCTCCTTTTATACCATTTGTCCTTCTTTTAAATTATTGTATTCAACGATATCTTTCTTTTTTTAATTCTGTCGCTGTGGTTTGTGCTCTTCTACATGTATTTTCCTTGATTTGTGTTGCCGCAGCACAGAAGAACCAGCAGTACAAGTCTGAATGTATTTGTGGGTATCTGTCTGTTTGTATGCAGTGTAACCAGCCTCTGACTCTGCAGAACAGGAACACACTGTAGCATCAAATTACACTTGCTGCACTGTGACTAAATTCTGCAGATAACCACTGAGTCGAGTCTTATTGGCTGTGTGTAGTGGTTTGTGTTTGAAGCTGCGGGGCTCAGTCTATCGCTCTAATTGCTTTTGACTTGCAGCTTTTCAAACACATTACCATGACAAGGCACACTCTGGATCCAAACTGTATTACATTAATTGTTTGTCAGAATTTCTATGTGACAGATGAAAGCGCAGAGACGCACACATATTCTTTAATGCTGCCTAATAGCCACCCACACCCAGCCAAGCGCTTTGACAACACTTGAATCACTTTAAATAGTTTATAGCCCGCTCACATGATGCTAAAACTCACAATACTAAGTCAAAGAAATACCTGAGTTGGTGTTAATGCTTTCTGTCTGCAGGTGGTTTGAAAAGATCTCATGAGTAAGTGTTGTATGTTAGATTCAGAAATAGTCTGGGCAACAAGTACATTCTCATCTCAACAGCCTGTCCGCCACCAAAAAAACGACTCGGCCGTTTTTGTAAGCGTCAAATTACGACCCATATTCACGTTTTAGAGTCATTACCATTATTTAGTATTTAGTATTACTTGAACAGTTTGGATTTTTTAGTGCTTAGGTTATCCGTAGTTAAATTCCACAGAATTCAGCATCAGCACGGCTCAGGCGAGCAACGCACTGCAAACTCTTTATTGGTTGGAAGGAATAGACAACATGATCATCTCTTTCATAACCCAAACTACCTGCAAGGACTTATTGTAAACATGAGGACCAACCAATCATATTACAGAAGGCCAGGGCATCCTGCAGATGAGTGAGAAACTGGAAACCTTTCAAGATTAAGATGAATCATTTATCAGTTATGCAACCCTGGCCCTACTAATCACATCTATTTCTCACATTAAAACATCTAATATTTTTTGAAGATATCATTTTAACAGTTTAAAGTAAATGTAATCTACTGTCAAATCCCTACATTGCTCATGTAGCTGGATCACTTTAAGTGTTCATAAAGACAGAAAACAACTACAAGAGTTTGTAGTAGACCCTTTCAAAAAGAGACCCGTTTCTTAAGATTATCAAAGTAATTGAAGGTTAAAGGAAGACCATTTGTCACTATCAATCATTTTCCTTTTGTAAAGCACCACATCGTTACTGGACAATAACTGGTGCAGAAGTCGATTAATCCCAACAATCAGTTAACTGAGTGAAGGTTTAGGGTTTTCTGTGGGAGTCCTTGGTGATTGTTTATTCTCCGTTGGCCACCCACACTTTAATGTATGCACTCCTGAGATGGATTGTGGGATACTCCGATGGATTCAACTGGCTTCGGTGGTTGGAATGTGGGGTGAGGCAGCAGCGTTGGGAGTGGGTGACAGTCTAGAGGAGAGGTGAGATAGTAATAATAAGATTGGATAAGAAAAGAGAGGGGAGAGATGGAGGGCAGCTTGGGTGTTATGAGGGAGGGAAGAGGTGGTTCAGGGTTGAGCAGTGAAGCAGAGAAGCTGATGCACACCGAGGCTGTGTGAGTGTGTGTGTGTGTGTGTGTGTGTGTGTGTGTGTGTGTGTGTGTTTGAGAGTAAGCGTCTGTGTGAGATGAGTTTTCAGCCCAACAACTCAAGAAGCTGAGTGTCCTCTATCCGCCCCAAAGTCACTTTCACTCTTTCTTCCTTTACCATCTCCCCGGCGGCAAAAAGTCACTCACTCTCCTCCACTCCTCTTTGACTCTCTCTCTCTATCTCTCTCTCTCTCTCTTCCTCTCTCTTCAGGGGGTCCAGTCACCTCCAGCATTAAGATTCACACCACACCAAACCTCCACACATTTAAGAGAGTATAAGGAGTCTAGACATGACTTCTCTCTTCTATCCGTCTGTTTAGTCGTAAATAACCTCTGAGCCTATTTATCGAATGCTGCCCTTCATTTCTATGCAGATGATACACTTATCTGTTTTTCAAACCACTGAGGAGCAGAAACTCTTCCATTCCGGAAGTCTATCTTTGATGTTGTGCAGCATCTTTTAAGAAGGACTCAGACAACAGGAGTTTTAAAATCCTTACAGATTTTGGAGGTCAAGTGTCAAACCCGAGGACTTACCTCATCCCGCTGTAGTGATGCTCTGCTGGAAGACAAAGCAAAGCAGAGAGCTTAAAATGTCTGGATGACAAAATGTTAGATATAGACTTTCTCCTAAAACCCACAGCATCCATGATCACCACAATCCGTTTCTGCCATGGTTTGCTCAGGCGCTTGAATAAACCAGCTACAACTTGAAGGTGAGATTGTACCTGTGAGCCACTGTTTAGCTAAAACATCTTACATTTTAAATCTAAGCTAAATATTGCCTTATGTGTAATTGTTGTTTTATATCACCACCTTAAAATCTAACAGATTGCTAACAGGCATGCCTATAGTTGCCATGGTGATTTTGGACAATGTCTGTCAGTTTGTGCAGTCACATTCAGGAAGGAAAGTTGAAAAAATGGTTTGTGGCTTTTCTCTCTTTTTTATTTGTGTGTGTGCTGTCAGACAACTAGAATTTCAAACACGCAGGAAGATTATCTGACCAGTCCGAAGCTGTTGATCATACTGGTGTGGATACACAGTCCATACACAAGCAATCAACATGACACCTGCTGCCCAGCTCCATTGCTTACTTGTTATCTAGAATTGACGACTCTTTTAAAAGGAATATTCTTTTTTTTTTTTTTTGGCATTTTGCCTTTATTACAGAGGGAGGAAGGTGGATAGAGGCGGAAATCAGGGAGAGACATGCGGGAAAGGAGCCACAGGCCGGGCGCGAACCCGGGCTGCCTGCACAAGGACTATAGCCTCAATGCATGGGACGCGCGCACTGCTGCTGTGCCACCAGCTCCCCTTAAAAGGAATGTCCTGACATATAAATAAAGAAAAGCTTTTATAAAGTGCTGCATGCTATCACAGATTGCTTTGCGAGTAACTTTCAGCGTAGCAGGCTGGGGACCTTCTCTGAAACGTTTTTCTCCCTCAATATTCAATTCATGTGTTAAAAGAAAAAGGTGGTATGTTGTTAAGGATGAGCACCTTGTTTTGCTGTTTTAATTATAAAAAAAAGGCTCTTCAGTTTGAGACTACAAGAAAAAAGTATAGCTGGGCAGTGCATGTCTGAGTGTCCTCACCCATCAAAGGCTAAATATCTCTACTTTCTGTTTTTTTTAGACTCCGTATTATCAACCACAACAGCATGTTAGCTAGCATTAGCTTTACGCAGGAATACAATAAACAAAAGAGACAGTCAGCCTTGGCCTTAAATGCTTTATCGCTCACAGCTAGTTACATGGACAGCCCAGAAAAGTACAAAAGTGGTTTGACAACAGCTTCAGTTCAAAATAAAAAATAATTATACTGTATCGATGAATTGTTGTTTCTCTTGGATTTTTTTTTCTTATTTTGTTTTACTTTTCTTCTTCTTTGTTCTCAGTGTTTCCCTCCTTAGATCAAATGAAGCTCTGCTGCCCCTCCCTCACCCCCATGTGTGTTAATGTTTTTTTTAGTACATGCCTGCAGTGTGTTGAGCTGTGTGTGTGTGTGTGTGTGTGTGTGTGCGCATGTGGGTGTGTGCATACAATCAGACACACACACACACGTGTTGTTTCTTATCCTCTTTTTTTGTGCCGGCCTTGGGATTGCACCTCATTTCTAAATTTATCCTCAAAGTGTGCCACCTCTCCTGTGAGCTGGGATTCTTGGGGGGGGGGGGGGGGGGGATTGGTGAGAAAAGGGGAGAGAGGAGGCAGAGGGTAATCAGGGAGGAGATGTGGATGAGTGAGGAAGGATGTGTGTGTGTGTGTGTGTGTGTGTGTGTGGTGGATGTATGTGGGACACAGCACCTCACATCCTTTTCTCTGCTTACTTCCTCTTTTTCTTATCTCTTCTGCCATCGTCATATCTCTGTCCCCAAGCTGCTGCACACTTTATATTTTGGGGGGCGGGTTAGCATTGTGTGTGTGAGTATTTGCTCTTTTACAGCTTGGGCATGATTTGCATATTTGCATGGAAACATAACGGTGATGCTGAAGACCAATGGTCTGTGTTTAAAGCTAATCAAGGCATGTGAGGCACCCATTAAACACTCAGGATTACAAGTCAGGTTGGTTAGTGTGTGTGTGATAGAGATACAGCCCTTTGAATGCATGTATCCCATAAATAGAAAATCAATATCCTCAGCAGGATTAATTACCCGCACGCTTCACATGTCTGCACACTGCTCTGCTCACACGCCTGACATTTGTTCACCTTGTACTGTATAAGGGGGGGACTGTACACAGCTGCCTCGTACTGTTTCACATCTTCATTGTCAATATGGGCTGTGTTGAGGGAATATGTGTGTGCATGTGTGTGTGTTCTGTACAATAGCTGCCATGTGTGGTTAATCTCTCCCTAACAATAGCCTCCCTGAGCTGCCAGCACTCAGGCCCACAGGCCTGGAGTGAAGCCTGGGGAGCGGGGTTGGAAGTCACCCAGCCGGGACTCCAGGGACGAAGTCTGGACTGCAGCCAGCTCTCCCTGTGTGGGGATGATTGAGGGGGCTGCAAGGACACTTCTGGAGGGAGAAGAGGAAGAGGCCGAGAGAGGAGGAAAGAGATAATGAACGAGAGGAGAACAGATGGAACTTAAAAGGAAGGGCTGGAAATGAGGCTGACATCCAGTAACAGAAGCTTAAAGACAACACTGCCAGTGTTAATGTGCCACCAAAATAAACAAACACAAATTAAAAATCTGCCATATGCTAACTTCTTAAAGAGTACTTTGTCAAGAGTCAGTGAGCAAAAATCCCCTTCACAAGTTCCTGAAAAGCTCCTGAAGTTACCAGGGTGAGCTTCTGATATGTTTAATGTACTTCTCTGTTGTTTTGTTGACATTGTGATTCTGTTGAACAACACGAAGCATTGATATGAAGGCAAACATTCTCACTATAGTTTTGTAAAGTAGACTCTAGCTTCGGTCACTACTTTAGCGTTGTTCTTTTCCCATCATGTCTTGCATCAAAGGACCCCCAGGCCCCTCCTCCTGTCTGATAGGGATTGTCTGTAAGGTGCATGTGTGACAACCAGACAACCATATCCTCTTTTCAGAATTGGACTGATGTATGTTACATTTAAGTGTACTCCGAGGCACGACGGCCAATCATGGCTTGATCAGCTGCTGTCCACTGATCGTATAATTTGCGGCATGTTTGACGTTTTGCTCACCGACTGCGCGCACACACACACACACACTCACTCATGATTCAATCACACAGTGAGCGCTCACGATCCACCATCCATTCAACTTTCATAAATCGTACAGTGTACGCTTGGCTTAAAAATCACAACAATAGAACCTTCAAGAAAGTTTCAAAGTAGTTCTAGAAATATGTTGTGGCTTTAAAGTCATTTGATATATTGCCTGAGACAATTAGTCCACTCGCTCTTTTGTTTTGCTCCTTGTTTTGTCCCATTTTTGTTGCCATATCTGATACAAAAATTTTTTTTAAAAGCATTCTGGAAGAATTTTACAAGATGAGGAAGTTTTCCGTTGTTCCATTTAGATCCTGAGTTATATAAATGGTCCCCAATCTGGAATTTCTGATTTCTATTTCTGAGAAATAGGACGAGGAGGAGGAGGACATTTTATTTGAACAGGAAATATACTGTTGGATATACTCAATGCTCGGTAAAACCTACTTTAGGGTGACTCACAATTAAAGTGCTAAGGTGTGAAACAGAAATGGCAGCTCAACCTAATTTGTCAGAGTATTCACCCAGTTTCAAATGGGCTTAATTGCCTCAATTAAACCGTCCTCTTGACACCGAGTGTAAAGATACAGATGGTGCCGTTTCTCTGCATTTCTTTTTTCTAATTTCCCTGCTGACACCGTCGTCTCCGAGAGAAAGAACACATTCAAAGTTCACCATCTGTATCTTCAGGCAGAGCGCTGTGAGGGCATCATTTGTGTGTTCTTTGAATCTTTAGAGACTGAAATAAATCCCATCGAAAGCGAACCGCATCCCTGCATGAAAGTGGAACATTATGGGGTTTATACATAGTTAATTATGATGATTAATTTTAAAGAACTCGCGTCTTTTCAGGAAAAATTGATGGCATTGTTTTTAATAAAATTGGTGTCTTAAACTGATGAGGCTCAGAAATGAAACATTGTGTAACCCCCCCCCCCCTTAATGCTCTCGTGGTTTATTTTTTTCTTAACTTCTAAAAGATGTAAGCTATGCTTCAGCTAGTTCTGTAACTGCAGCTGTTGTTATATACTAGCAGAAGCCTCAAGGCTTCATGATTTAATGTGTGTGGCCCCTTTTTTTGGACAGTTTCAACCAACAAGTGGTGTGAAAGGAATAACATATGAACAGATGTATGGCACATGTCTTGAATTGTGCCATACATCTACATTGTTTGCATTGCATTGTAAAAAACGTTGCAAAAATGACAATGGCCTCCGAAAAACTGTTCCAAAGGTAATTTTTAATTGGCTATATGCCTCTGTCTGGAGAGGTCTGGAGTACTCAGACATTCAGAGATAATTTCATGTTTTAAATTATCCTTTGGACAGACAGGACAGTGGATAGAGTCAGCAACCAGGGAGAGAAAGAGAGAGGAATGACATGCAGCAAAGTAGCTACAGCTATGAATTCTGACTATCTCCACGTATTGGGCACGCGCACCAACAGCATCCCCCTCAGTTTAGTTTTTAACCAAAAATTAATGTTGAAATTTCGGTTGCTGCTCAGTAGTTAAATATAAGTGTATAATGTCATATTTGTCATTGTCCTCACACTCACTACACTTCTTCACTTATCTGATGTATAATTAAATTCAACATGAAGTATCAAGAGTCTGAACTGTTCATATTTCCTGAAGAAAAGGTCAACCCCACTCTCTCAAACAGTTTGACACTGAGGGGGTTTGGTGATTATGCGTGTCAGAGTTTGATCTGATTGAATTAAAGAGTTAGAGCTGAAGAAGCTGAAGGTGAATTAAACTCAACCTGCTCTGCATAAAGAAGAGAAGTGAGAAACCCTGCGTGACGAAACTCTGAGGCTGCATCCAGATCCTTCTAATACTGTGATTACAAATGTTCATTTACAACATGCTGCAATACTTTTTTAGTGGTGTGCAGTTTAAATAATTTCATATTTTGGAGATTTCTGTCTAAGCCAGCTTCTAGTGTTAGGATATTATCATTTTCCTGAAGATGTTCCTGGTTAAACTAGATAGTTGATCCTGAATTAAGAGCATCACTATCAGCTGAATTTGATTTAACTAATGAGTGCAAACAAGAACCAATCAAAGGAGAGAAAAGCAGAAAAGTAAGTAAACTAAAGGAAATTAGGTGGGCGAAGAAGGAAGTGAAAGGGAACTGAATTGTGATCATTACTACAGCGTCTCTGCTTGTTCTGCTTTAGTGTGCAGTACGCACAATCTGCAGGTAAAGTAGGTGGAGTCTGATACGACCTGTTCATACGGTTGAATAAAAAAGCAAATCAAAAGTCCCAGAAAAGCTCGACTGAATGTCAGCGTTAGACATCCATAGTCAAAGAAACTTTAGTGTGCTCTCTCTCTCTGTATGTGTTTTCATGCAGCACTTGGTAGTGCTTTATCCATTGTAGTTTGTGGTCTTTCAGTGTATTTTACCATTGCAGTGCAGTGCAGTAACTCCATGATCAAATACCCGAAGACACTTCTACTGTAGATTACCCACAATGCCTTTCAACGAGATGTCATTAATGAATAAGTAATGTTGTGAATCCTGAGGACGCCTTAGCCCCTGAAGCACCCTAAAGTTTGAGTACTTCACAAATTTAAAAAAACGTTGTATGGTTAAAATTAAAAGTGGAACTGTTTATACTGCACACAGAGCTTTGTAGATCAGAGAGAAATATCCCCAGATGGAGTGATGAAAATAAACAACGTACTGTACCTTTTTATGGTTGTAAAGAAGAACAGACAGGGGATTCCTGCTCATGTTTTCTAGTTAGAGTTTGCTCTGAGAGGAGAGCTGTTGCCTTGTGGAGGTTCTAAATTTGCAACGCTGCAGAAACATGACTTTAGTTTAATGTGATCAAGAGAAACGTCTCTCTTCACCTCATCTGACTCATTGTTGATGAAAGGCAGGGAAGTTTTTGTCTTCCTTTGATGACACTCAGCACACAACATGAATAAAGCATCCAAGACTCTCTATTAATTATACCAGTCTAGATCTCACTGCAGAGCCTGTGTGCATAGTTAAAAGAGGAAGTGTTTAAAAAAAAATAATAATCTGTGAAATTTTTTAACATAGTCAGGGTCTTTATAATCAAAAAGTGTTGTATATATGCCAGGAGATGTTACAGTAATGTCTGCAACAAAAATCTGATGTTTATGACAACATTACAGAAAGGAACTTGACTTGACTGAAAGAGATCTTTTTGTGACAGAGAAAGATGACAGTCTGAATTTAGTTTTCTCTAAAGGCCCTGGCACACCGAGCAGACACAAAGAACTAGTGCCGATAAAGGTCACCTCACGTCACCTTCTGTCTTGGCCAAAAAGTTGCACTTGAACACACTGCAAAGACGACAGCCTATTGCCAACCATCACTAATGCGTGAGAAGAAATACATCGCCATGCCAGAAGGTGGCGGTATTCTGTAATTGTCATTCCAAAAAGCTGAAGTCGTAAGAAGATGAGAAAAAGATGCGGATAAACAAACTGTTGTTATGACACGAGAAGACACTTTTCTTAATCCCGTCACAAAGCAATTGCAATAAAGTTACTTCTAATTGAGAATAATGTCTAATAAAAGGTTAAAAAGGATTTTCGTGTTGGCAGCCCTTGGTCTTTCATTAGTGGAACAAGGACTGAAGAGTCCTTGTTTGAAGAGACTGTTTTTTTTCTTCTTGTGTCTGGCTCTCCTGTTTCGCTAAGCTAAACAGCCAATCAGAGAGTTTCCTACCCCCAACCCCCTAAACCCAAAATTCAAAAAAGGCAGATGGGGGACAACATACAGCGACAAAGCCGAACACGCCACAAAAACTAGATTGACAATCACTTAACGACTGTCCAACTAGGACGGACAGCCGACAATCTTTTTGGTGTCTTGGCCTTAAGATCCACCAGACTCCATTAACAAGAACTGCAATTTTACTTAATGAAACACAGCCTTTAGTTTTATTGTGTTTCTTGATTCTAAAACCACAAACTACAAATCACAAACTAAAGTCCCACTACAACACAAACACAAAGGCATTTACTGTAATACTGTCCTTGTCCCAGTATGTAAGCACCAAGCAAGAATCAGTTAATTGATTGAAAGATGTCTGACTCTGCAACAGTGGATGGATTTACAGTATACCCTCTTCATGTAGTTACTAGACCTTCTTCAGGTTAACCTTGCTCAGAAGTTAGCAAGTTATCAAAAGACAAAGTGGTGGTTGTTTGTCAAAGGGGAAAGAAATTGACGTCTTCACAGCTCTGAGCATTGCAAACTTGCATTATGCTTTACTGTTGTTTCAATTGCAACACACTCGATCCCTCTAGCTTATGGTGCTATCTGACGGCAGACGACGACAGGACTTTGGCTATGCTTCACATTTATGCAGTTCGACTTCCGTGTCAAGGCCCGGTACTGAACCTGTGGAGTATGCTCGGAATACCTCGTCCAGTTTGTGTCTGATCGAAATGTTTACATACAAGTAAATTCCCTTCCACATTAGGTGTGTTCATCCCGCATTTAAACATGCATGGGGGAATGAGTCACTCAAAACCTAAAACAATAGATTAGGGTCCATGTTTTTCAGACACCACAGTTGCCCTTCCAGGTATGTGTGCGTATTTTACAGAGGCATTAATAAAGCAATGTTTTTGGGCCTGCATACATTCACATGTACATGCTCTGCAGAGATAAGATCTATGTGAGAAATGTGTTTCCAATACGACCCGCAGCTTTGTGCATTCTGCATAAAGAGGGGAGCGAAATGAGCAGTTTTTCTCAGAGGAGATTGGCCAGCTACAGCAGTATCACAGACAGCGCGTGCTAAATGAGAATGGACTGTGCGAGTCAACAGGGAGATAACCATCCCTCTCTCCCTCTCTCTGCTTTTTTCATTTTTCTTCTCCGCTCCCATTTATGCCATCTTTCAATATGCATTTTTACAGGCACTCTTTCCCTGAAGCTCATCGCTGTTACACCAGATCCATCATTTTGTTCCTCTTTAAAGGAGTGTGAGACTTGCAGAGAGAGAGAGAGAGAGAGAGAGAGAGAGAGAGAGAGACAGAGAGCTGCAGAGACAGAGAACTGCAGATAGATAGAGAGAGAGAGAGGGTGAGAGGGAGGATACCGTATTCCTGTGTGTTCAGCTGTGAGTGGATCTGTGTGTGTTTGTGACGGCTACAGTTATGCATGCCTGCCCTCAGGCCGGGCATAAATCATCATTAGAGATGGCAGGTGTGTGCGTGTTTACAGTGAAATGCACTGACTGCAGCTGTAGCTCTCCATGCTCAACAGGCTGCCTTTTTGTTACTGCTCCACTGCTCTGTTACTTCCCGTTTCCAAGGTTTCTGAAACCTGGGACTGCTGTAAAACACACAAACTATCTCTCTTTCAGACACACACACGGACAGAGACTGTGTGACCTTGCACATTGATGAGCGGCCGCTTGATAAACTCTGCTCTGAGTGTATACTCCGCCTCCATAAATGACTCGCACTGGGCTTACAGGCGCGTGTGCTGGTGGACCAGAGATTAACTCACAGAAATATGGCCTCTGCAGAGCGGCCATTTTAACATCTGCCAGAAGCTGCATTCAATCCTGTGCAGTCAAGAACATGGTCAAGGCCATCACGATGGCTCACAGTGCAGCTGTGGCAATCTTGGAATATTTAAACTAATATCTCACATAGATAACTGGAAGTGAAGGCCAATTTGTAGCCAACAGAAATTCCAGCTTGGATTTAAATTTGTACGGCATTATATACAGTCTGAATCGCATCAGGAGAGACTCGAATGGAGTAGGAGTTGAGGGCCAACATCTAATCCTGAGGTCTGACTACATTGTGTTATAGCACACATTTTGCAAACGAGTACTTGGAGAAAATAAGCAATTTAATGACTCAGGAAAGGCATTTACATTCTTCTTGCAGGCTGTCGTCTCGTCCTGCCCCTCATCCTTCCATTGCAGCTCGTGTTGATGATTGGTCAGGTACCATGGTGTAGTCTTTCAAGTCGGTTTGTCAAGTCACTGCAAGAATTTATGGCTCTGTGATCACCTACTCTGACAAAGTGAGCATCGGACGGGACACTTTTTTTGTCTTCCACACAGACTGTTTTTCCTGCACACACTAAGACTGCTGATGGATATTTGGTCAATACAGCTTGAACTACAAACGTACAACTATCAGGAAACAGAACATTTGCCATGCACAAAATCACAACCCCCAGATTCTCAGAGCAAAATGAAGGTTGGATTCACGACCATTCAACACTACTACCATGTTTCTAATGATACAAAGCTTCATGCAAATGGGTGAAGTATCCCTTTAAGATCTGCAACATGTGCTCTCGACCCAATGCCTACAAAACTGTTTACTGAAGTTTCTGACTGCCTGTTAGAAGATGTCCATCGTATTGTTGATGTCTCTCTATCTTCTGGAATCTTCCCCAAAGGTCTTAAACAAGCTATTATTACACCACAGCTGAAAAAGAATTCTCTCGATCCACTTGCTCTTGAAAACTATAAACCTATTTGAAACCTTCCTTTTCTGGGGAAAATTCTCAAAAAAGTTGTATGCAATCAACTAAATATGTATCTCTCACAGAGCAATCTAACATTTACCAGTCTGGCTTTAGAATCAACCACAGTAGAGAAACTGTGCTGCAGGTCAAAATTATTAACGATCTTAGAATTAGCTCAGATAACCACAACTTGGCTATCCTGGTACTCGTTCAATACGAGCGACCATCATATTCTGCGTCAACGCCTAAAGCACTGTTTAGGCCTTAGAGGCCCTGTTCTTAACTGGCTGTTGTCTTATCTTATTGGCAGATCCTTCTCTGTTTCTATTGGTAATTATAGATCTTATGAAGTAAACATCCCCTATGGAGTCCCCCAAGGATCAATTCTTGGTCCACTACTGTTCAACCTCTATGCTTCCACTTGGTTCCATCATTCATCGACACAATGGTTCATATCACTCATACGCCGCTATGAGCCAGACACAACTATATATCTCTGTTCCTGGAAATGATTTTAGCCGAGTTAATGATCTTATTCAATGTATGAATAACATCAAGCACTGGATGTCCAAACATTTCTTACAGCTCAATGAAATAAAAAGAAAAGAAATAAACTGAGGTTCAACTAATTGGCCCAAAACCCAGAGACATCAGATCCAACATCAGTTAGCTCCTATATCAGTTATATACACTATGTGAGCATGCAAAAAGTGACTCTGGATTCTGATCTTAACTTCAAAAAACATATATTGCATATCTGTAAAACTGTGTTTTATCACTTTAGTAATATTTCTAAAGTTAGAGTTCTCCTGTCACTATCTGACTCTAAAAAAGCTGGTCCATTTATTTCTACGCGATCAGACTACTGCAAAGCTACAGTGGCTTAAAAAAACCAAACAGTTTGAGCACAGCATTCCTGTTTTAATCCCCGTTCACTGGCTCCCCATAAAACAATGAATTGATTTTAAAATACTTTTAACTGTCTTCAAATGGCTTAGCCCCTCCTTACATTACTAACCTCCTCATTCAATATGCACTGGACAGAACCCTTAGATCTTCAAATAAACAATTCCTCTCTGTACCAAAAATTCACTCTACAGTAAATCAGCCTATGGTGCCTTCAGTGACTATATGGCCCCTCTCTCTGGAACTCCATACCTCATGACCTTTGATCCACAACAACAGTTTCTTCTTTTAAAAGCAAACTAAAAACACATCTTTTCTCACAAACTTTAAGTTAGGTTTTAATTATTATTATTTATACTTGTTATTATTTATACATGTTTTTTTAAGCCTTTGTTTTAAATGTGATACCTGCTGATCCCTTTTGCTCTTACATAATGCCATTGTTGTAACTCATCTTTGTTATTTCTTCTGTTTTAAAGCACATTGAGTCGACACCTGTCTTATGAAATGTGCTACATAAATACATTTGACTTGACTTAAAAGCATTGTTGAACAACAAGACACAACACAGTCAGACTGCAGTAGACCAGCCATTCAGCTGCAGCGTGAAATCATTGTTTTTGTCAGTGCAGTCTGGTAGCTCTGACGAATGTGATGATGTAATGCTCTAAATTTTACTGTGAAACCAAAAGCGTTCGATGCTTTCTGGTAACCTAAAATTTTTCAAAATATAAAGGTTTACCTGTTCAAGGCTAAATGTTTCAATACTTGAGGAGGTCAAAAAGTGGTCGGACAGATAAGCATATTGATGTAGTAAAGAGGACCTTTAGTTAAAAGTGGGTTGGAGGGTTTTTAATGTAGTTACCGCAATGAGCTGTTATCATCTGAGAAAAGAACAATTACAGTCCCTCACTTTCTCTGCTCATCTCTTACTGGGTGTGTGTGTGTGTGTGTGTGTGTGTATGTGTGTGTCCATCAGCGTCACAGCCTCCCTCCACGTCCTCTCTGCTTCCTGGCACAGAATTAAAATGTGATTTGTTATCTGTTTGGATGTTTCTCAGCATTCAAAACTCCCTGACAATCCCTCTGCTGCTGGCTCTGTTCACCTGGCAGGCCTCCAGTCCTCTGACTCTGGGTGTGTGAGTGAGTGAGTGTGTGCCAGTCGTTGAGTTAAGGGAGGTATCACAACTGACAGTTTCTTGTTCCTTCCTTTCATTTGTTTCCCATCATTCAGTGTGTGTGCGTGTGTGTGTGCGTGTGTGTGTGTGTGTGTGTGTGCGAATGTGTGTTTTAAAGGAGGCGGTAAAGACTCCTCCAACACTTCGATTCACTCTGCCTACCTGACCAGCCATGTGTGTGTGTGTGTGTGTGTGTGTGTGTGTGTGTGTGTGTGTGTGTGTGAGAGTGGGTGTGTGGGTAGGAAGGTGTGCATGTGTGTGTTGGACGCCAGGCAAAGAAAAAATCAATGGTATTAATTTGCGGAGGCAGTGGTGTGAGTTGAGGCAATCTGCTGCACACTGGGAGCCACGCTTAGCTCTGATTTACCACACGCACACACACACACACACACACGCACACACACACACACACACACACACACCTCCTCTTCAATTCCACCTCCAATCACACCTCCTCTTCCTCCCTTCGGTTTGCATGCAGAGACAATATCAGTTTACACTTTATGAGGCACACTGGAATGTCACGGTTCACCCGCTTCCTGCGTTCCCCTCTCCTTCCCCCCTCTCTCTATTGCATTACTCTCTTTATCGCAGTCCAGGTAATTAAAAGGCAGGCTGCTCCATGGTGGCAGGAGGGAGGAGAGGACTGCAGGCGAGGGCAGGGAGAGTCACTAACACACACTCTACCATCTCTCTCTCTCTCTCTCTTTTTCTCTCACACATGCACACACACATATGTAGTATTGGCCATGCAGCACACAGATGGAGAAGGTTAAATTGATCTGCAGCCGTGCTGGTGACAGATAATCCGCACTAACTGCTCTGCAATTAGACAAAAAAAATGTTGTTTGAAAATCACATCTATTAACCGAACTCTTAATGGTTTACTTCCAAAATTAATCTTACAATGAATGAATGTAGCAATGCACCAATTCATGTTTAGATAGAGAATGAATCAAAGTCAACTCAAAGCAACTCAAGTTATCTCTAACATCCTTCACCCACAAAATGTTCAGACTAAATAGGACTGCTGCAAAAGCTATAAATCATAGATTTTCATGCATGTACATAATTTGATTTTGTTTTAATACGTCTAATCTAATAATTCAGCTCCAGGTAAAATCTCAAGTGCTGTGTATTTCTCGGCCTACTGAGCTGAAACCCACAGCACCGGCAGAGACGTGTTTTATGTCAACCAATAATTCTGTTTGCTGTAGCTAAAAGGAGAGCAGTCGTAGCACTTGTTGCAAAACGTCCACAAACTATTTCCGATTTTCCAGATAAAGAAAAAACCCAGATTGCTTTGTTAAACATTAAATATAGATGTGTCTCTGAGCTACTTTAGCTGGACTCACAGCCCCCAAATCAGAGTGATCCTGTGTTCGTGAAAAGCCAGAAGAATGATTTCGGAAATCTGTCATTAAAAATAACATTGACGACAACAGCATTTAAATTTTAATGTGAAGTCAACAGACAAAGCAACAGTGTAAAACATGACAGTCACACAAAGGGAGTTTTATGTTTTGCTATAGAGGAAAAATAAATATACTGTATTTACATGCAAAAACCAATTGTCAGTGTGTTCAACATGCAGTGACAAAACAGCAGACAGCTAAATCTTACTTGACAAACACATCTTGGATTTCGGGTTAATGTTTCAGAGTGACAGGATATTGCAGAGATGTGGATGTAAACATTAACTCCAGTAGTTAGCACATGCAGCTAACAAAACAGGATTCTGAAAAGGAGCCCTTTATCCAACGTGTGTTTTCTTGTTTGTCACTTTTGTGACACACCACCAACAGAATCAGAATCCAAATGCTTTTTATTGTCATTGTTACAGGTACAAGTACAACAACATTTCGTAGGTCAAGAACCGAACTGCAGCGACTCGTTGGGTTTCTTCTCCCACGTCTCGAAAAACAACCATGTCCTCAGTGAAAGGCTGTTCCCCTTTTTCACTATGAGTGGACATCCAAGACCTCAGAGTTCAAGTAGGAATCATAATCAAAATCTTTACATGATGGATAAGTGAGGTGATCATAAATCTAAAGCCTAACAGACAATGCATCTCTTCCTATTGTCTCTTCAGAATCGGCTGCAGATCTGTCAAGTGATCAGTGACCAGCTGTGGTTTTCAGTTGTTCTACTCATTTTAACTCTGGATGGTGGTCATAATGTAAGCTCAGGCATATGTATAATTGTTCCTGAGGTACTTCACTTCTATTTTGCTGACCTTAAAATTGAATACATCGGGTCAGACTTCCTCTTGTGATTGTGGTATCAGTGGGCTCTAACGCTGTCCTTTAATAAAAACAGGAAGATCTTTTGGCTCCAGACATCACTTTTGTAGGCCTCTTTCGAACAAAGCCATACTTAGCTAGCTAATATTAGATATGAGCAGCATGGCTGACAAGCAGGGACAGACACTCCTGCTGCATCACAGTACCAAGGGAAGGTGGCGAGGCTGTGCACAGAGGAAAATTTGCTTGGGATTAAAGTGTACATTTTGAAAGATCTAGTTCTGGATGTTTTGAACACCCCCCCCCCCCCCGCAATTATAAATCTAAACCTGCATTAGATGAGCTTATCGGGACATTTTTCACATTTTCATGAAGTCTGATGATCACACTGAGGGTTCAGACGGAGATGTTTATCATTTAAAATAAAAGTACACATTAGGACAGCTCTGTGCCTGCATCGCTCACGGATATTTATTGTAGCAATTAGGCAGAATTTTCAGCTCAGTGGTGGATGTTTGGTACATTTACAGACTTGATGAGCTGCCAATCTCCATTAAAGCACTACTGTTTATTTATCCTGGGATTTCTCTCACATACACAGGCTGTGATAAAACCTCCTCTGTCAGCGTTATGAGATTAAACACACCCTCTGAATGTGTCCAGCATTACAGCAGACATGACTAATCCACTGCAGAGTGTCTTAATCCAATCAGACCTGTTGTCTGCTGAACCGAGACACAGAGGACCACTGCTCTAATATCACACACTCACACACACACACACACACACACACAGTACTTACATCCCGCCCCTTTCTCTAACAAACATTTAACTTCCTGCGAAAAGGTCAAAGGTCAACAGTCCAATGCAGAACAGATTTTTTGTGTCGGTTTGAAGCAAACTCACTGTCTTGAAAGGTTCAATGACTCTCGTGTAAATGTCCATTACATTTCCTCTCATTGTTGCTCCTCTCCTCTACTCGGACACTCAGGTGCACACAGAAACGCAGGAGCCTCATTCGCTGTCAATCATGATGTCGTACACCTTCTTATATTGATAAATAACTAATTAAGATGAAACTTCTCAGAAAAATGAACAGTAAGACACATATCAGCATCATAAAAAAAAATTCTAAATAAATACTTGTATAATAAATACCATCTGTTAACATAGAGCAGGGGTGACCAATCCGCGGCTCTTGATCCACATGCGGCTCTTTGCCCTCTTTGATGCGGCTCCTCTTTGTTTTTGTGTTTGTGTTTAACATTGCCCGTGCGTGTCAGTAATTCACACATACTCCATGCTTGCCGCAGTCCGTCAGTGCTCGCACTATGCTGTACTTAAGTGCCAGTCTTGTCAATCATTGTGTTCATACAGTGAGCACTACGGTCTGTCTCGGGAGCGTGCCACTGCGCCTTTCTGCTCCGTTTCAAATACGCTACGTACGTTTCAAATACGTACGGAGCCAAGCTGGACAGGAAATCAGACAAGAAAATGCACAGAACATCCGGTCTAATTCAAAGTAAAATACAATATATGGAATCACAAGGATTTTCACACATTTAGTTAGTGTGGAGTGGACGATATTGTATAATTTTGTTTGTGGAATTGATTGAACTTTGAGTTTGTGTGTGTAAGACAGTACACACAATATTCATTGTTGACTATGACTGCAGTGACCTGTCTTTGTTAGCTGTAAGTCCACGTTTGGTCAATATAATGTGTGACATTTACAGCAAATGTGTCTGAGAAGAGGTGTGTCTGTATATGTGTGAGGGGGTGTGTGCATGTTTGTGTTTGAGGGTGTGTGTGTGTGTGTGTGTGTGTGTGTGTGTGTGTGTGTGTGTGTGTGTGTGTGTGTGTGTGTGTGTGTGTGTGTGTGTGTGTGTGTGTGTGTGTGTGTGTGTGTGTGTGTGTGGCCACCCCTTACCTAGAGAAAACAGAGTTTAGGATCCAAACTGCAGCCAGTCTGCAGTCAGAGCTCTTCATATTTTGGCTTCACTTTTAAGATCTTGTCTTGTCGTCCATCTTTTTTATAAAGTCTTTGGGTTTCACATGGTGGCACTAGCTATTTAAATTAAGCATTTTTTGAGGGATTAAAAATGGTTTCCTTTTGTAAGGGATATCCGGAAGCAACACATTTTAAAAGTTTGTTTAACACAAATTTAATTTCAGACTGTTTGACTGGTCTTAAGGTGAAAAAAATATATATTTAGAATTTCAATCTGATCAAATAACCCAACATCTTAACCTGACATATTCTGTTTTTGCTGAATATTTGCATTTACGGTATATTTACGACAATAACTGTGAGACGTTTCAACAGTTCAGCCTCCTCCTGCTCTCTGCTCTTCTTCCTCACGCTGAGCTGCTCTCACTTTTCTTTAATTGACTTTTCTCGTGTGTTAAATCACATAAACAATGCAAAGCTGCCAGGTGGTGACTGAGTTATTACTCCCACTCTGCTGTCTCTCTATGGTGTTAAGACGATTCATACTTTATCTCCCCAGAGTCCTTTTTTATTTATTGTGATTTATGGCCACGCTCTCTCTCTTTGCTTTCACTTCTGTCACTCTGTCATAAAGCCGATCTCAGCTCCAGATCCTAGCCAGCTGTCCCACACACTTCATACAGAGCAAAACTCAGCTGTGATTCTGCTGTGTTGACTCCTCGTTGCTTATTTTCCGTTGTGTGTGTCGCTGATTTTGTGTTGTAGCGTCTTCGTCATGTCAGCGAGAAGAACAATAATATTTTCTGCAGTGTTTCATGTGGGAGGCTCGGACTCTCTCGGTATCTCTGAAAAGCTGAGGAGTCATTTTCTGGTCCTTGTGTCGAGAAGAAGAAACTCACAAGACAAATAGTCCAATTCTGCTTTAACAGGCCCATTCATATTGTAATATCAGGCTGGAACAAAGAGAGCAGCGACAGGACAGTCAGCCTCTCTCACTGTGTGTGTGAGTGAGGGGGAGAGAGAGGGAGGTTTTTCTCTTTAATTCTGTCTGTTGGAGATGTACTACCTCAGGGATATTCTGCCATCTGATCCATTTTAGTAGTGTGGCAAACAGCCAAGGCATCTTTTCAATTACATCGAAATGGATAGTGTGTGTGTGTGTGTGTGTGTGTGTGTGTGTGGGGGGGGGGGGGGGGGGCAGAAAAAGACCCATCGAAGCAGAGAGAGAGAGAGACGGGAAGAAAACATAATGTGTGCAAGAGAGATCTGTGCAGAGGTGCATAATTCTTTTTTATTTGGACGTGACTGTGCTTAACTTAAGCATTACATTTTATAAAAACTTTAGCCATATTATCACTGTGATTGGACTTCTGTTTTAAAACACTCTTCTTCCATTTGCTTGAATGTGTTAAAGGGGGTATTTGAGTTATTTAAATTCCACATACATTCACACTAATGTATGCAAACGACATGTGGAGACAAACAGACTTTAAAGGAAACTGTTTTGTGAAGAAGAGTTGTCCAGAGGAATGTCATGTACAGTTGTAAAAATGTTAAGTGCCTTGATGCTTTTTGATACCCTGTACTGTATATTAAGACAATACCAGCTCTCTTATGTACAGACATTTGAAAAAAAACTACATCTGACAAAAGAAAAGTGCTTAGCAGAGAAACTGATCCATCAAAAATGATGCAAACATACTCCTCAACAGTCTTGCACAAAAACATTGGTAACATTGTCTTTCAACTATTTAGACAAACAAATCCCAATGTTTTTTTTTTACAATTCAGACAAATCCCAGCATTGCTAGTCTCCAACTTAAAATCCAAGTGTTGTTGATGTGTTTGTACAATTTAGACATAAATCCCAACATGGCCAATGTTTTTGTACAACTAACATGCACAAA
Source organism: Symphodus melops (assembly GCF_947650265.1). NCBI lineage: Eukaryota > Metazoa > Chordata > Actinopteri > Labriformes > Labridae > Symphodus > Symphodus melops. The sequence goes on from NC_136698.1 coordinate 18,827,097, forward strand.
TCTTAGCATTAGCAATGTCTTATGGAGCTTCTAGCTCCATAACATCTTTGTACAATTCAGATGCAAACATCTAAGTCATTCCAATGTCTTGTCTGAAATTTAGATTGTGTGCGGTAGTTCACTGCCATTTTTTGTAATCATAAACTAAATGTTCCAGTACCAGGTGACCAGGACTTTTTTAGTTGTAGTGGTATCAAGCAGGTGTTGATATAATTTGATTCAGTTTCCTGAATTTCCCTCGGGATCAATAAAGTATCTATCTATCTATCATCTATCTATCCATTTGACAAATTTTAGTAAAGTGAATGTTGATTATTTGTAGTCTGTTGTTCTTCTTTGATTTAAAGTTAGATGGATGTCCACATGTGAGGTAAGCTTAACATGTAGATGTTGTAGTAAATGTTGAAAATTGGAGAAGTGAAACATTTCTATATTTTCTCAACTAAATACACACATTTTATTCAAAGGGAAAAATGGTTCCCCGGAACACTGTTGGAGCTAAAAACCTACCAGGTTGCTACCACTGTTGCAGGTTAACCAGCATAACTTCTCCTGCAGCATTTCATCTTCACACTGTGTTACAGGGACCGCCGTTTCCTCTGTGGACAGTTTGTGTTTAGAGTTATGAAAATAAACAACAGAATTTGTACATTTCTCCAAATCTCAAATTTCTCTACCACAACTCCATAGTGCACCTTTAATGTAGCTTGCCCTCAAACACCTGCTGGAAAATTTCCATCAGAGAGACACTGCTCTTACTTCACACATTAAGTTAAAGCACTACTTTTTACTTTTTTTTTTTTTTACCAGTCTTAAAAAAAAACAGTTATCATGTACTTAACTAAAGAGCGTGTGTACCTGGCCCCTTCTGTCTGAGACAGGTCAGGTGGGAGGTGAGGAAGAGGAGGATGGTAGGAGGAGTAGGAGAGAAGAGCAAGAGAGGTGGAAGTAGAGGGATTTGCCTCAGAGTGAGAAAATACTGCTCCCCCTCTGTCTTTGAGCCGACCAATAATTTAAAGGCTCGGCCCTCTGAAGCCTCGAATCCACATTGACTGGTCATCTTAAATCAAATCAGGGCACTGGGCTCTATGTGTGTGCGTGTGCGTGTGTGTGTTGGTCCATACACACTCCTGCACAATACAGAGCCCCTGGTCTACTCTGAATTATTGACGGTGGAGAATAATTGATTGGTTCACCTTCAGGCCTATCAGCCTCCGTCTGAGTGCATCGCCTCGTATCAGCGTGCCTCCTCCTGTTTCACTCTCACTCCCTCACACTCGAGCTTTTTTTCTTTATTCCCTCTGTCCCTAACCTCCAGCAGCTCAGTTTTTCTGAAAGGGTTCAACCAACCAAAAATACAGCAAAAACATATTTTCTCACTTAACAGCCAAGGCTGAAAACATTTGGACCAGGAATGAGAAAGAAAAATGAGAGGAGATAGATATGTTTTGTCTTCTCAGAGTGCCAGTTTATGGAAAAATAATCAGCAGCAGGTCTGTTATTCACATCATTATTCACAGAGTTTAAAATGTGCTGTCATGATAGTATTTTACATATATTCTGGACATTTCCACATTTTTTTCCTCAACAAATCAAAAAATAAACCATTTCCTTTCTCATTTTTAACAATGACCCCCTCAAGTTTGTACCTATTGTCATTTCAGCGATCTGACAATAGCCCTATTTAGACTGCTGTTTCAAGGTGCAGGATGAACGTCCCTGTGACATTTTGCCTTCAATTCAAATGTTGCAGAGGCGTAATGGGGAGACGAAGTGATCTCCTCTCTGTAATTTCTTCAGGTAGTAAAAGAGCCGTTACAGAAGAGATGGGATCAGCAGAGCCAGTGAAGGAGGGCAGCATAGTGTGTTTGTGTGTGTTTGTTCATGTCTGACTGTGTGTGCATGTGGAGCTACCATTATTCCAAGCTCTCTTGTATATCCACAGCGCAGTAAGGCATTGTGAATTCACAGATTGAGACATCAATACTAAAGTCTGAAGGTGTCATGATGAGGTTTGTTACCGCACTGTCTCCTGTGACTTTGTCTTCTGTAAAACGTTTTTTTACAGAAGAAACTGGACACAACAGGAAAACCTGAGGTGTGTTCGGATTTGAAGTGAAGCTAAAAGTTGCAAAGCCTGCACATTTGAACGAGAAGCATCAAAAAGCAACACGTGTCAAAATGGCTTCAACTTGAGCTACAAATTCACTGATAGTTAACGGAAGGTGGGATATGTGTGGTAGGACTCCTTACAGATTGCAGCATACTAAATTTAATGATCAACAATGTGATCCATCACTATCACTAATAATGCCCACTGTTTTTGCTGTCTGTCTCCGATAAGCACCCTGCTCTGCCTCCCTACAAACACACACACTCTGAGCCTGTTCTTGGCTGCCGCGAGCACGCATTGAACTGAACAGAGCAAATCGACACAAAGACCACTAATAATCATAGCTCAGGGTTATAAGAGTGACCTATTCTTGACTTCTCGCCTTACCCCCAATGAACCGATTTTTTTCATTTTTTCATCTCCTCCATCCTCTTATCACTTCCTCAGTGTCCTCCAGCTCTGTCCACGACACATTGTGCAGCATGTGATTAGTCATGGCTACCTATAGCGTACCGAGACACGCATCCAATCAATAACATGATTCTGCAGGCAGGAGTCGGCCATGATATACAGCTGCTGTCCTGACACACACAAACACACATACACGCTCAGACACACACACACACGCTGGGCTGACATACAGCCTGCTGCCCTGACAGGCCGGAGATGAGTTGAGAATGGATAGATGGATGGATGGAGAGATGAATGGGTGTATTGGGGGTGGGGTGGGAGGGGGGGATGAAGGTAATGGAGAGAGGTGAACGGTGCAGATGCTGTCAGTGACGATGGAGTCTGACATCCTGTTTCAGGCCTCGCTGGGAGCTGGACTGTTTATGATAAGTCTGCAGGTATAGATTTTATCATCCTCCATAACTCCAAAGACTCCAGGACCCGGGCGCCTAGTGGGTTTTACAATTTAAAAGCCAACAAAATATAGAGCTCAATTACCAGCTCAGTGTACAAATCACAGACGCTCTCTGCATCTCTTCAACCATCTCTTTCCCTCATGTGCAGCATAAACAGAAGTAGCAAAAGTGCACACATTCTCCCCTCAGTTATACCTAAAGATACCTAGTATGAAAACAGAATGTGTTCATGCAGTAGAAGTTCTTTGGTTGCAGCTCTGACATGTGATCACAATCTTATAAATAAAGGTTTCCATCTGAAAGACATTTCTAGTGGATGTTTTTTGTGCCAAGCTAACTAAAGATCAGCTAATATGTGTAAACTGTTGAACTGAAATAATGTTTACTTCCAATCAAAGAACAACAGATTTGCACATTGAATGATCACATTGAACAATCAGTTGAATGGGGAATGTCTCTCTGCTCTGAATCTGCTACTTGTCATACGTCGACCATGTTGGCTACTTAACTTTCAAGTTGTCCTTGTCGCTCAAAGGAATAACATTTACTGACACCTCGTCTTCAACAGTTTCCCTCAAAGTCTGTTTGTCTTCACATGTACAGTAGCAGCAACCTCCAATGTTGAAAAATGAAGCCGATGCTGAGGTGCAAAAAGCTGCAGTTCATCAAGTGTCCACTTGGGGCTGGCTGTAGAGGAACCAGAAGCCACATACACACCTATTCAAAGATGCCCGTTTTTTCAGCAGAAGTCAACATGTTTGCAGCCCGGTGTAAAAAAAACTATTTGGTCTGATGATTTATAATCTTCATCAGCACACACTGTACAGGAGTTTCCCGCCACCAAAGGGACTCTCAAGCCCTTGCGCTAACATATAGGTGAGGTCACTCAGGCTTGATTGATCCTTTCATTTCTACAGTCGATGCTTCACACATCTCTTACCCAGTTTTCACCACATTACATCAGTCTACAGCTCCCAAATAAGAATGAGGTTTGAGTTAATGTTCATACATTTAGGACGATCGTTTGGAGCAAATGCTCGCTGAGCATTTAAGAAGCACTGCTTTTTAGGAATGTAAGCTTTTTAGGAAACGGTTGCAAACTATTGATATCTTGTGATTCCTTCTTCAGCAGTATGAATACAAACACGGCTGATACAATAACCTCTGTTGAAAGCACTGTGCCATAAAGGTTGTAAAACTTTGCATTGTGTCAACAGTCTGCTCATATTATTCAAATAAAGTCTACATGCAATTAAAATAACAACTCCCTGTGCAGTTTCTACATTTGCTATTTAAAGTCCCTGAGCATACAGGTGATAGCATCACAGAGTATAAACCACACACTCTGATTCAGCATTATTTCAGCTACATCGGAGTCGTGGCTGCAAATCCACAACTGTGTACTCTCTTTTTTTTTGTGTTGTTGTTAACACCTGCTGCACGCTGCAGCCGTATCAGTGATGACTGCTCGGGTATGTTGTGTTAATGTGCAGACCTGGATTAGACCAGTGTGGGAGTTAGGATAGTGTAATCCTCTCTCCTCTACACTTCATTATCACACTCACACCACAGCAGAGAGGCCTCGTCAGGGCTAATAATCCGTCTGCCTCGACCCACCTCCGAGAGGGAAAACAGAGGCTGAATCTACACACACATATTTTCATACTATGATGTTAATCATACTATGATCAAACATGAAGTTGCTCTTAAAGATGTATGTCAAATGCGGTTTTTGGAAAGGTACAATAATGACACACTAGATCGGATAGCAATTTGTATTTTAGTGAATATATGTTGTATTTAAGAGGGAAATAATTTGACATCAAAATACAGATTACTAAATCATTGCATGTTGTAGATCAGTGTGTATCAGATGTTTGAGTTAAAGTGTGCCTGGGAGTTAGAAAGTTTATGAAGCACCTTTTAAATATGCATATTTCGTACTATTTCTTAGTTCCGTCACGTTTCGTACAGTTTGATGTCCAAACTGAATTTTTTTTTTTTTTTTTTTAATCAAAAAGGTGTAATTGGTTGAAAAATATCTAAAATTTTGTTTGCAAATTTTCCATGAGGGAACTGGCTGTTGGTCCTGGAGCTGGACCAGTTGAGAACCACTGTTCATTATCATACAAACTGTATCTGAAACAAGTAAGATAATATGAAGAAAATGAATAAGAAATAAAAATAAAAAGTAGAATGCTTTAATATGCGAACAGTCTAAATTGTCAGATACTTTTTTTGAAATGCTTTTGAGTTTAAACTTAGGGAAAAGGGACGTTAGAGGTCGCAAACAGACACCTTTCAACAAGAGCACCAAGTTTATGACAAAGTGATTCAAAGAATTCCCAAATTTTAGAAATTAAAACCTGCCGCCTGTCTGAGAATGAACATTTGAACTCTTTCAGTGGTCAAAACCTGCATTTCCCACGTTGTCCACTTGAGGCTGTCTCCTGTAGTGAGTCAGTCCCCTTAGAGTCCCGTGGTTAAATGTCCAACCTTACAGAAGAAATCAACAATGTTTACAGCATGGTACAAACAGTACAAACAGTTTTGGTCCATATAGCTTGTTTCCTGAATTCCTATACACCTCACCTGTTTATATTATATTACAGCTTAAAGTGATGCAGGATTAGAGGCATGGCCCGTTGAGTGATAAGTGGGAGCTGTTCGCTGTCTACTAGGTGACCCCTCAGCTAATTAGGTCACTTAACTAAACCTCTCATCATATTTGTGTTGTTGAAGCCCTTTAGAGTTTTTTTTTAGACAAATAAGTCTGTCAAGTGTGAGCTTCACTTTTTACAACTACTATCTATCTGTCTTTTACTATTCTAATATTATGTTATAGATAGTTGACTATTTAACACAAGGTCTTTTGACTTCTTTGGTCTTTATTTGGTTAGCTGTCACCTCACAAAGAATCTGAATCGGTGGGAAGGACAATAGTTCATTCATCTGCATTTTAGCCTTTCACCTTTGAAAACTTTGTTTTTTCAAACCCTAGCTTCTCTTCATATCTGGCTTCAAATACTGAACAAACAAGCAGCCAAACTGCCAAACACCGGTGTAGACATTGTGGCAGCTGCAGTATGTAGTGTAGTAAAAAGAAAAATGATGTGATTTGTACGGCAAGGAGCGAGGGAGATGCTGAGAAGTGTCCTCCTCACCCTGTGCTTTCTCCTCTGAATGTGCTGACTCCACATGAACACCTCACAGCTGAAAGAGAAGTCAATTAACCTGTATGCGTCTCTGCTTTCTCTCCTCTGTGTGGCTACGGTGTGTGTTTGCGAGTTTGTGTGCATCCCGGCTAATGCGTGCGTGCATTTGAGTGACAGGCCGGGAGCGCTAATCCTGTCGCCTTAGCTTGTCACCGCAGTCAGCTCGCACAAAAGTGATGACACAGATGGTGACAAACACACAAAGCTGCACAAAAGTGAGTCCATTTCATCTGAGCTGTACAGGATAATTAATCATCAGATGTGTGTATACGGAGTGAGTTAGTTTTATAAGCAGCTAGCACGCTCTGCTTCAACTGTCACAGACTGCATGAAAAACAGGACTCCTCTGTGGGATCCAATTATTAGACGGTCCTCAGTCTCAGCTTGTGTTTTTGCATCTTAACTGTGACAATATGGAGAGGGGAAAGAACCTGTTTAATAGAAAGAGGGAGAGAGACTATGGAGCGTGCCACCAGAGGTAATTAGCAGAGCAGCTGTTTGAGGGGGGGAAAGCTATAGCCGTGACACTGCAGGAAGGAGCTGGGGGAATAATTAGCTGGTAACACCCGTCAAGCTTCCACAAAGAGAAGATGTGATATTTTTCTTCTGCTCTCCGTTGAGGAACTGCAGACCTCCAAGTACAGAGAACACCTAAGGCCTGCAGACCCTGCTGCTCACAGAACAGACTGTGTGTGTGTGTGTGTGTGTGTGTGTGTGTGTGTGTGTGTGTGTGTGTGTGTGTGTAGGTGTGTGTGTGTGTGTGTGTGTGTGTGTGTGTGTCATGTGTTATGTGTCTGCTCCATGTTAAGAGCATTTTAAATGTGTATTGATTGGACTGCAGTCAGTTATGATGTATGTCAATTTCACGTTAGTCGTGTGTCACTGGAGTCCCTGTTATGTATGCACATCTGGGCGTGTGTGAGTCGATAACAAGCTCCGTCTTTAATCAAACCTCCTCAGCTGGAAACATTCTTCTCTCCTCCCTCAATCGATGCTCTCCAGTTTAACCAGGCTGCACAACCAGTATGCAGAAACAATGAAAATCTTTAATATTTATGTGACAGTAGATGTCAAACAGCAGGGAAGTCTGCACTTTCCTTTGTTTGACCATGTCTACTATAAAAAGGGTATTCTCGTTCTCCTGTAGCTGTCATTGAAGCCGCAACTCAGAGAGACACAAACACTGTTGATGGGGAGTTCTTACAGGAAAAGTGTTAGGACCTGTCTTGGCATACTTTGCAAATGAAGCAGCAAGGCCAGAGGTGCTGCTTATTTACAGGCAGAGAAGGTGACAGCTTGGGGCCCCACGTCAGTCAGGGCCCCCACACTTTTAACTAAGCTTTGACTCTAAATTTGCAAAGTTTGCAATGACAGTTGGAAACCTCCCAAAGGGGGCCCCTTATGTCAACACTCGAACATAGAAAAGTAACAAAACTGATTGATGCTCGTCCCTTATTATGAGGTGAGATTCTTTAATAACATTACTTCATCTAGCATTATGGTGTTATTATTGTTCTTCATAGTTATATCATTTAAAACACATTTTGTAGCCATAACTAGTTATAACACAATGCTGATGACTGTTGTTTAAAAGGGGGGCCCTTGTGAACTTTTGCCCTTGACCCCAATGAAGCCCTGATCACGTGCACTGCTTTCTTCACGTCATAATGATTTTCACTTTATCAATTACTCAGAGACCCCACTGCATCTATATGCGCTGTGTTCAGTCTGTATCGGGTTGTTGCTCCGTCTGAAACTCATGCCATACTTGCACAGCGCAGCCCCAAGTCCAGTTGTATTCCCAAATCCACGAGATGACAGGAAAACTAGCAAGATTACACAGGAACAATAACAACAACATTCATGCTGCTTCGCCTTTCTGAAATTAATTTGTTGTTCATTTGGTGCCTTTTGTTGACAAAATGTTAATAATGGGAGAGAGATATATACCATTGACAGTCTTTGTGTGACATTTTATTTTGGAATCTCCCGGATGCTCTGTGTGTCCCATAATACTGAATCCCTCTTAAACACGATTGCTATTATAATTCAGACTATAGACAGAGATCAGAACAGTTCTGATGCTAGAGCTGTTTCCATTTGAATAGGATTCATTCATATTACACTGATCCAACTGGGTCGTTGTCTGCTGTATGAGAGAGCAGTTTTACAATATTGTAATCGTTTGCTGCTCTGTGCTCCTTTTGTAATTACGTCCTTCTTTGTGGGGAGGGTGTCATCCATAAAGATTGAACAGTACTGCAGAAAACACACTTACAGCAGCCTTTGTCATCTGTCTCCATATATCTGCTGCTATAGCTCTAACCTGGTTATGGTGCTCCTAACCACCACCGAGTCACATCCCCAGTGTCTCATCATCCACCACACATGCATACACGTGCACGCGCGCACACACACAAACACACTCTCTCTCTCTCTGTCTCTGCAGAAGAAAACACTTTGAATCTGTTTGCCCTCCAGCCGAACGGCAGCTGCTGCAGTTATCAGATCAGGAACATTACAGAATATTATTGAATGAAAACAGTGCAGATATAAAATGAAGCAGCAAATTCGGTCTTTGATTTCATTTGGACTCTCTGTAGCTAAAATATCATTAAAGAAGGAGCGCAATGTGCAAAGTGAAAATCTTTTTATGAGAGGCACTAGACACTATAGTAGTGAGTCCCACACTGCTTCTAAATATGACTCTGTAGGTTCCCTTTTGAGGCATTTAATGACATTGTTCTCTAATTTTTATTTTTGATATTGTTGGCTGTCAGGGTCAGGTCACTTAGTATCATGAGAGCTTGATGTCACAGGGTAAATGGTAAATGAACTTGAGCTTATATAGTGTTTTTCTCGTCTTCTTACTACTCAAAGCACTTTGACACCGCATGTCACACCTACCCATTCACACTCATTCACACACTGATGACAGTGGTTGCCATGTATGTTGATCATCAGAGGTAACTAATTCCATTCATACACATTCATACGCCACATCGGAGATGGAACTGGGGATTGAACCCTTGACACCCTCGATTTTGCTCGCAGGACCTGGGGATCGAACCCTCGACATGGCCTTGGGCAAGACACTTTACCCAGAATTGCTCCTGCTGCCATGTTGGCGGCGTATGAATGCACACTTGAGACGGTCTCACTACATCTCGCATCCTCTGCCATCGGAGAGACGACGACTCTATCAACTGAGCAACAGCCGTGTTAGAGTCGTGGTCTCCCAACTGGAAAGTCGAGGGTTCAATCCCCAACTCCTACAGCAACATGTCAATGTGTCCTTGGGCAAGACACTTAACTTGTCAAGGTCTTACTACATCCTCTGTCGTCATTGTGTGAATGGGTAGATGTAGTGCTTTGAGTACACGAGACGAATACAAGCTCAAGTCCATTCATCATTTACCATGACTGGCTCAATAAAACATGGGACATCATCCAGAATGTGACTCCCTTCAAAGGAATAACATGTTACATTTGAACATAAATATATGCTAAATATATCAGTGAGTAATGATTCTCTCAAAAGAGAATGAAGTCAAACTCCCTCTGGGTTTTTTGTCTTAGCACTGACTGATGGGGTGACGCTTCTTTTAACTCATGTATGTTTAACTCAAACATGCTTTAGTGTTTTTTTCCTTGTGAAGCCAAACGGTAAACCCTGCCAGTACATGACGGAAGAGGGACAGCCCCACCCACTCAGGGACTCTGTATGTAAAGGTAAAATGTGTGGAGTTTTGCCGCAAAGGTAAAATTCATGCAGAGGCAACAACAGACTTTCCAACTGAAGTAACGACTGTTTGGTCTTGTATAATTAAAAGTAATAAGAATCAACCAATTTTTCGGGCTGCATAAGAAAAGTGAGTACGACAAATGGCTGCTCTCAATCAGCACAGCCGGAAGACCAGTCTGCCTGCAAACTGTACTAGTCATATTTTCTTTTTGTCACAAACCGAAGACTTGACTGTCCCCTCAAATATCCAAGCTTTGTCATTCCTTCTTCATCCTCCTCCTCATCCCTCTCCTCCCCGCCTGTGTTGGAAAGAAGTCTCTCTTCATTTCATCATCCGCTGGGGTCATGAATAGACTTTGTTTGTTGGCTCCGCAGGAAAAGCCTATCAGGTTCGTGTCCAATGTGGCTCTCTTTTTTACTCTGCTGAAGCATTTAGCAACATTTCCTCCCCCCCGAGCAGGTGAAGGTGTATTTGTGATTGGTGCGTGTGAGTTTGTGTGTGTTTCCACGCCCTAAGCACTCTCTACCAAGAGATTACCCTTCATTTTGCAGAGAGCCACTGGAGCTGCTGACACAGCAACTTTGCAAAGAGAAATTTAGCATATGTATTGACTCTGTGTGTGGGTGTGGATTTGTGTGCGCGTGTGAGCGTCCCTGTGTTTCGTCCACAGTGCAGAGTGGTACAAATACGCCTCTTCATTTATTCACTCGCTCATCCTGCACATTAACAGGGGAGCTGACAGTTTACTTTGCATTGTACTTTGTAGATCTGTAAAGGTTGTTCACGAGTCCTTCAAAGCTGGAGCATTCACCATATGTGTGCAAGTGTTTGTATTTGTGTGTGTAGGACAGTGGACATAAGTGTGTGTGTGTGATGCTGTGGGATTGTTTTTATTCCCAGCTCTGAGACAGCAGTCAAATGGGTCATAAATATACAGGAGCATCTGTTTCAACACACACACCCACAAACACACACACACACACACACCTACACACACACACACACGACTGAAAAGGGTGTTGGCTTTTTTTCTCCCCTGACAATGCTGACACCTCCCACTGGGATCCTGCATCGTTATGGCAACGGGGACAGTTGGATTTGCATATTCATGAATCTTAATGAATGCTCCGGAATGGGAAATTGAATGTTAATTTTTTTTTTTTTAAATTGGGGCCATATGGTGGACAGTGCTCAGGGAGGGACTTGAGTTCACTTTGAATTTGTTTTATGCATGTGGTTAGAGACAAGATGAAGGCGGAGAGGAACTTTTGATTGTCCAAATCAGCCAATCAGAGCAGGGGACAGAAACAGTGGGAAGTTGTTTGCTGGTTTAAAAAAAGTTTTAGTTTTTGTTTTAAACAAACCCTGTACACTCAAGTCTAGTTTAAGAGAACACAGTGACACAGAGGGGACGTTATTTTGTGACTGAAGAATGTGTGCTGTTCAGTTCAACAGTGCTACTCTAACGGGTGATATTTTGGGGGGGTTTTGTTTGAGAAAGAAGCAGAGGGAGAAGCTGATGAATTATGAAAACAATCTGCAGGATGAGTCACACCAAGAAGATGCTGCTTCTGCTCTCTACTGTGTGATGAGCCTCAGGAAAAAGATGAGAACGGCAAAGGTCAAACATTTTCATAAACAGTAGATTTCTTGAACTGTCACAGATTGAAGCGGAAGTTCTGCCTATAAACTCTTTAAAAGTTTTACACTTGGTAAAAGTTTGGATGCTTCAAGCTTTGTAGATGTAATTATTTTGAAACGACTCGATCTTTGTTATTTTACAGATGATGATTTCAATATCTAAAGTGAGAGAGCAGAGTTTAAACTGCACGTAGCCCTACGCTGAAGCATTCAAGAGACTTTAATATCTGTTGCAAGGAGGTGACATCCTAATCAAAGATAGTTCATCCACTATTAAGTTCATTTGAAGACTTTGTCAAAATCATCATCTGTACTCGGTCTGAACTTGGAAAAGTTGTTTTTTAGAATTCCTATCAGATCAATGCAGTCTGAGACACATAAGGTGGGACTCTTTAATTCTTTAGTTGCAAAGTCATTGGTTTCAAATAGCTCACCAACTTCTTAGTCTGCATTTGCTGTAGGGCCTGTGCTTCCAACTTTCTTCTAAAGAAACTCAGCTAGACTCTTTAATGTGACGTCAAGTGGCTGCAGTGTTTTACTTATGGCTCCATCTTACATCAGTAGCTCTCTCTCTCTCTCGCTCAGTTAGCTTACAGTTGCATGAAACCTGTGTCTGCGGGCCCCAGACATAAAGCTCTGCAGCTGACTCACAGTGACAAAATAGGTGCTGATATGAAGCATCGTTACCGGCATCTCCATCCATTAGGTTAAGCACAGTCCCGCGGCTATTTGGCTTATGGCTTTCTCTGTATGCCGTCAACTTACTAAATGTTTTCGTGTTTTGAACAAGCCAGTCTGCTTCCAAACTCTAAATCCGTCTCTCGCGAATGAAAATTCCGTAAAAATTCCAGGAAAATGTTTACAGCATTTGCAAAACATAGAATCCTCTGATCTGTGTACTCAACCTACTTAAAGTCATTATACCAACTTGTAGAAAAGCAGCGTGATTTTCCAGATTTGGCAGTCGAAGGAAAACTTGTCATTCTTGATTGTGTCTCCTGTTCATTGATCGCACACTGGTCTGGTGGTGGAACCTTCGACGCCTCCGCTGAGCCTCGGTAACATTGTCAGGGTCAGTCAACAGCTGTGGAGGCTTGTCTGTTCGGAGTTTGACGGCGCTAATTTGGCGTCCCTCTCCCCTGTAACGTTAATCGCTTCGGTAACGTTAGCAGTGGCATCAGGCACTAATGTTGTTAGTCAGAGTGCTACTCGCTTTTAAGCTACATTGCTAGCAAGTCAGGGAGCTGTGCAGCATCAGGTTGGTTTGGAGAAAACAACCAATTTGACAAATAAAGTAGATTCGGTTTGCAACCAATCGCAGCACATGGCACACATAGTTCTGATGTACAAATAACTTTTATTAGTTGAAGTATAACTAGGCACCGCAGGGCTCACCCACATGTTTGCGGCTGAGAGGACTTTTCCGGAGATTCTTCTCACCTCGCCGTTTACGTATTCTCCTCACAGCTGGGTATTATCCCTGTCAAACGGGAGACGGGAACGGGGGATTTCCTGAGGTAAAAATAAATACGGAAGTTGCCGACGAAATACCAGAGTTTGCCACTTGATGCTATAATGAGAATATCTGCCTTTACGTCAATGTTATGTGTTGTTTAAAGGAATGACAACATCCCCTAAAGAGCGAAGAACAACACACTGACGAACTGAAAACATTTAACAGCCGTTTAATGAAGTGCATGGAGATGAGAGGCAGCTGCATTCTCAAATCAGCCCACCTGGATTTCTGGCTGTTTGTGTTCACATATACAGCCTCAGAGTTTTCCAGGAGATTTTCAAATGTGTGAAAAAGGTTACATAGTGTAACAAGTCCTTGATAGTGATGCTCCTCAAACAGGAGACATTTACAAGTGTTCCCTCTCATCTGGCCTCTCCTTCTCTTGCCTGTTCTCTCTCCCTATCTCCCTCCACCATCACAGAGGGAGTAACAGGATAAACAGGTGGGAAATCACAGTGACAACAAATGCAAATCCACTTCGGCCCACCCGCAATGAAAGCTATCATTCTGAGATGTTTCTGTTCAGGTGTGTCTCTGCCATCAGGATGCCCTGTTCATTATGGACGAGGCCGTGTCTCATCTCGCCACTGGGCTTTCTTACTTATTCACTCTGTTAGTTGTGCGTTTACATCTCTATGTATGAGCTGTAATTTGCATGTTTATGCAAACTCTCTGAACAACAACAACATACACATCCCTCAAAGCTGTTTCCCTCAGCTGAGTGTCACAAACAAGCACTCTTCCTCTTTCCTCTGCACATGTGTGCGTGTGATGTTCATACTGTATGTACAGTATTTCAGGATTACTGAGAGGATTTTTCTTCACGTTCTGGCTGTAGAAGACATGCTGTCCTCTCTGACTGCTCATGTTTTGTAATCTCTCCTCAGCACGTTGTCTAATCAGATGTATTTAAACTTGCACGCTGGGCTCTCTGGCTCCGTCATCCTGCACACATACAGTAATCTCCTGTGTCCTACCATGTCTCCTGTCTATTGCTCAAGTCTCATGGGGATTTCCTTCACAGGGAGGGGCCCTCGCTTTCTCCACATCTGTGATTAACACAAATCAAGACATGAACAGTCAGGGGTGGACTGTAAACAAACGTGTTCCTTTATCTGGTCTTGATGGGGGAAAAAAGTCGTAAAAAAACCCCCCGCCAAAATGCTGAAGTGTCGTTGTGCTGCAGACTCAGAGTTGCAGGATTACTGTTGTTCCCTACAGACATGAAGTATCAGATAAAAAGCAGGAAGTTTGGACGGAAGCAGAGTGTGATGTTGCACCTATTATCACACTCTGTCCCACAGCGAGTCAACACACTCAGGGACACAAAAACACACGAGGACGCACACGAACGATCATGCACAAAGAAACTCTCCACACATACATCATGTTGTTCTTTTGCGCTCTGATCAAAAACTACAGTATATGTTCTATTTATATGCCAAGGCCAGACTCTCCCTGTATGTGTTTGGCGTTCTGCAGCAGCCTCTTTTATTTGCCTGTTTGGTGTTTGTTGTCACAGGCCCCATTTGCATGCTTACATCAACTCATTATGATCTTTAGCTGAGCTGATGAATGTAGATTATTCATCTTGGAGCTCAGTTAGTTGCTGTAGTGAGTGCACATGTACGTACACATGCATATGGACACACACACACACACGCATCCAAACAAACACACTGGAATCTAAGATGAATATGTATGTTCTGCAGAGGGGCCGAGAATATGAAGATGAATCGTCGGCTTGTTTTACTCTCCATTCTGCTGTCTGTTCCACTGAAGGCAGAGTTAAAGAAGTATGAGAGAGAAATATTGCAGAATAAAGGAAGGTGAAGGAGGTCATCTCTTCTCTCAAGCATTATTCCATCTCCTTTTCCTCTTTTTTTCTCTTTCACCTCCTCCCAGTGGGACATACTACCTTCTTTTTTATGTTTCTTGCTTCTCCTGGGTCTCAGCGGGGATAATGAGCCGATGTGATGAAATATAACGAAGGCAGCGGGAGGAGAGACGGCTCCCACCATTTACAACTTACTTGTTGCTGTATTATTTCCATGAGACCAAACGCTTTACTTCCTGTCTCCACTTTTCTGTCACTTTATCTCTGTGTGGATGAACAAAAAGCCGAGCTGGTGAGAAGAGTGAGAGAGAGCCAGACAATGCAGTGGTAGGCAAAGTGATGTCTGGATGTAGATGTTGTTTTTTTTTTGGCCGCTGAGCTCTGTTACCAAGCAACAAGCGGGAAAGTCCTGAGTCACAGACTTTCTGTGCTGAAAGCAGCTGATCTCACCGAGGTGGAGGTCAATGGTCATCACAGCCTCCTTCCAAGAAAATATCGACTCAAAGCAGGAGACGGAAACACAGAAAGCTGGAGTTTGATGTGTGCATGCTTTCATACATGTTCTGTACGCAGTCTGGGCTCATGTGTATGCATGTCCTTGGTGGTTTTGACGTGTGCATGCGCAAAATACATGCTAGTGTGTTAGTGTGTGTGTGTAGTTGCAGTGACCGAGTTAACCCCGCAACGTGTGAATCTGAATTATTCATGCTGTGAAAGCCCCAGAGAGCCGCATGCTCAGAGTTACAAATGAAACCTTCCCCTCCGTGTGCGACGCAGACGTCACGCTTCAGGATCTCGGTGGCGAGGGTCGCGGTTTCATGTTTATGTTATGTTTTCACTAGAGTATAACTTCACATAGTGCCACATTTACGCACGGGAATATAAATTATACTGTCACTTTGTTTCCTATACAACTGAGGAAATGAGAAAAACATTGCTGTAAGATCAAATATTTCAACTTTCTGCAGTTATGAGGAGGTTGAAGTTACTCAGACACGATACAGGAGTCAACATCAATGGTTCTGCAGATTACAGAGTTTTGTCATTGAAAACACTGAAGCAGCCAGAAGGTGAATAGAAACAAGAGTCTGCAGCCATGCAAGCAGTTCTGTTACTCTGAACTACAGCACAGTGGCGCTGTGAGCTAAACGCTAACATCTGCATACAACAAGCTACCCTGGCAATGCAAGTATGTTTTTTTATTTATTTCCATTTTATTTGTAAACCAAATTTCATACAAGCATGTGCCTTATAGGAAAAGAAGAAATAAATACATGCATAAAACAAAATAATAATAACAGTAACTTGTGTTTTATCTTTGAGTTGTGGACATTTTTGAGACATCTTGATGTTAATATTTGAAACAATCATTTCGACCAGCTCATTTACAGGACTTTGTGTGTACTTGTGCATGATGGTTGCCACGCATCCCTTATGTCTGGGTTGACCGTGTAAACTGAGGACCTTCAGCCAAATGCTTCTGAAGTCTCTGTTCTCTGTAGCTCGACTTAAAAGAGGAATTAGTGTTACAAAATGAAATCTTTCCCTGTCAAACTTTCAATAAATGCATTAGCAATGACTCAACCATGAGCAATTCTCAGTTTGCCAGCCCATCGCCGAGGCTCTTTAACTTCTATATTCTGTTATGTTTGGGTGTTTAAGCTGCATGTTAATATGAATGCTCCTGAGATTTGAGATGAAGAACTAACAAGATGTGACATTTGGATTAGACAGAGGAGAGTCATCATGGCCTTGAACATGAACCCTGCTGGCCCTGTGATCACAGGTATTAATCAGAGTCGGAGCAGACAGACGGTGGGTGTACGGTGACTCAGCTGTTTCCTCATCGTGTCTCGTCGAGTGAGTGTTTCAGTGTGGGCCGGTCGGCAGCTTCCCCCTGGCCCTGACGAGTGACGGGGAAACCTTCACTGAGTCTGGTGATGACTCACTGATCTGATTTCACACAAACTGTTGACTGGCAGGTGTTCTGTGCTTACGACTTGATTAGAGGACATTTTTAATCTGTGTGACAGACCCCTGTGTGTGGGGGCCCAGCAGGGCTGATGACATGGATAAATGAGTGTGAGGATGATACAGTGATAATGAGGATGTTATAATGATGATACAAATCAACATGGCTCTCACTCAGAACTTGAAGAACACAACAGCTTGCTCGGTGGCCCTGTGCTTCAAAATATGATGCTGTATCCTTCCAATGTCATTTCCAAGTGCTGTCCTTTGGTTAGGTTTCAAGGAACCTAAGAAGCATATTTTGTAGCAAAGGGCAACTTCTTGAGTCCTCACACATCTTTTCCAAACACAGAAATGACCTTTTATCTGGATGCAACAGTTGACAGGTTGACAACTGGCCATGTTTAAATATGCTGCTTGTTAAATGTTCCTCCTCCCTTGTGTGTTTGTGTGTTTCAGACGACGGAGAGAGATCAGGTGAATGTGGAGAACGTGAGCGCTGCAAAGGATTATTCAGAGGTAGGAGGGATTTTCATCTGCTTTATCTAATGAACAGCTTGCAATCAAATCCACATCAAGGCTGCACTACAGCTGGCTTTCTTTGTGTGTGTGTGTGTGAGTGTGTGTGTGTTTAAATTCTCATCATTTGTAGCTATTCATATATACTGAGTTAGAGGATGGGAGAAAGCTTCGATTTCTCACACCAAGTCGGGACTTCCAGTCATTTCTACGTTTCACTTTGTGCAAAGTACACCTCAACTTGTGAGTGTGGGTTTGCTCTACTTTCCCATAAAAGTTTTAGGTTTAAAACAAGTGGAAAAAGATTGAGAAGGGATCCAATCTGAGAGTGCAGACTTCTGTGCAAGAGTTTTCTTCTACCAAGTTAAATTGCTGTTGGTTTTGTCTCAATGAGGTGAACTGTTCTTCCTGTTAACACGGACTGTTTGGTTCATTCAGCTGACGACGGCCCCTTTCTGAGTCTGTTTCTTCAGAGGATCTTCCTCTTGATGTTAGAAACCAGGGTTTCAACATTTAAACATAGCATGTATGCATTGTATGTTTTGTGCATTATTTATTATTATGTCTTGTTCCTGATTTTGGGGAATGAACCAAACTTCACTGTCTGTTAAACAACTTTAGTATAAAACAGGGTTGATGATGAAATGGTCACAATATTGTAACGTTTAGGAATCATACATATTACATAAGATTAGCATTGGATCAGCGTTTAAATATGAGTAAGTCAACTCTGCTGCTAAAATGCATCCTGGGTCATGTAGGAACTGCAGGAACAACTGAACAACCAGGAGAACTTCAGTGTCAGTAGGCCTTTAGCACGCAATGGTGGAGATATTGCCACATTTGACTTTATTTACAAACTCAAATAATTAAACATGCACAGAAAATAAAACAAAATTCTAGTTAAAGGTCCCTTTAAGAGAAGTGTTTGCTTTTTTTTTGAGTCTGTGTAGAACCAGTGAATGGACACGACTGCTTGCTCGGACATGGATGTCAGCCTTGTAATCCAATCAGAGGGGACATAAATCTAATTATAGAGCACAGTTAAAGGATGGGTGTGTCTATACAGTGCTGGAAGAGACAAAGCTGGGCTGTCTGCCCAGAAATGCTTTAACCACAAGGCGTCCATGCAGCGGCCTTTTAAAGGCCACCATGTTGGCCAGCTCATGTGGAGAATTAACACTGAGAATGAGGACGCGCAGCTGATGAATCAGGTGTTTAAATGACTGCAAAGTCCAAGAAATGCATGTGTGTGACTCAAGAAAACAGAAAAACACTATATTTATCAGCAGAGAAAAAGAATGGTGTTCTTATGAAAATGTCTACAGAGAAAATGCTTTGCTTTGCTGATTCATTTCCTCCTGCAGACGAATGTATGTTGTCACATTAAGGTTCTGTGTGGGCCTGTTGTTACTATTTCACAGTCTGTCCTGTAGTGACACCGTATTAATGGCTGCAGAGAGACTGTGTGTGTGATTGCTGTGAGGAAGGGTGGGGAGTGTGTGTGTGTGTGTGTGTGTGTGTGTGTGTGTGTGTGTGTGTGTGTGAGAGAGAGAGAGAGAGCCGGAGAGACTGCTTGAATTAAATTGGAAAAAGTAAATCCTTTTGGTTCGACGCCAAATCATCACAAAAACTCAAAAAGCTGCGAGTGGGGAGGAGAATGGAAAGATAACGGATGTAAGGGAGTAAAAAAAAAAGAGATTAAAAGAAGCTGGAAACTTGGTAAGAATGTGCGTGTAGGTCTCGAATACATTACATTTTCTTGCTAGTTTCTTTTTTCTCAAGCAGGTGCAAGAAATGTTGTTGCAGCTCTATCTCAGGCATTGAGAGCACACATCTTTCATAAATGCATGTGGTTGAGTAAAAAAAAAAAACACTTTACAGACGAGAGTTCATGTAAAAAGCCTGAGAGTACAATCAGCTCCGTCTGCAGAGACGTGGTTTCTCTGTGAATAAGGTTAGCGTTGGCCTTGTGTACCTAAATGGGGTGAGCTATTGCAGTTTGTGCCTCGGTAATCATGACGTTTGTTCTCTGCTGAATGCTAGCGTCAATGCTAACCCTGTTTCATCAATGCTAACACTGTCTCCCAAATTGAATTAATTCACCGGAGGATGTTGACAATAAGCCGAGTGTGTGTGTGTGTGTGTGTGTGTGTGTGTGTGTGTGTGTGTGAGAGCCAACAGCTGAATCCTTAGTGTCGCTGCTTCTCTCTCGGATACAAACGACGCCTCGCTGTGCACACTGTGTTTAAATGTCTTTATAATCTTCTCCATTTACTGAAATTAGACGCATATTCACTGCACATCAAGCAAAAAGATCTTGATGTTTGTGTGCGTGTGTTTTTCGAAGTTTAGCTGATGTTATGCATTTGCTAAAAATGTCTTTCCTCATCACTAGAGACTGGGTTTAATCCAAGCCTGTTTGAAGTGTTTGTGTGTGTGTGTGTGTGTGTGTGTGTGTGTGTGTGTGTGTGTGTGTGTGTGTGTGTGTGTGCGTGTGTGTTTACATGCCCGAATGGATTATTTTCTGTGTGCACGAGATCCAACAGCCTCAGCCAATTCTAATGAACCAATTATACAGTAGTAAAGTGTCTTCCTCCTCTCCTCTTCATGTGATACAGAGTCAGACTGTGGACTGAGCTGCTCGACTCATTAAGATGACCCAAACAACGTTTGAAGTCCAAATCAACTGTTTGAAAAAGAACATGGTGTCTGAATGAGACAACAATTTAAACAACAAACGGCAAATAGTGACTACATTTTATGTCGTAGTCAACACAACGGGTTTGGATGAAATTCGTGGAGGCTAAAGTGTGCATGCATGAACTTAATTGCTGTGATTTATTCAGACCAAAAGCACAGAAATGTTGTTCTTTCATTCCCAGCCAGTTTGCACTCAGATTGATCTTTTGTATTGATTCACAAAGTTTCTTCTGTCTGAGTTCAAATCATCGTCTATGAGGAGCACACAGCTCGGTTAAATTTACCGCCTTCTTCAGGAACTGTTTGCATACATTAATATGCAAATGAAACTTCCATCACATGTTCGTGGGAAGTTAAGGGTGCTGAGGGTGCAGCAGCACCCCCATAAATCAGACACAATTAGAACTCTCAGCCTGTAAGAAAGTTTAACCTTATGTTTACCTCCTTTTAAGTACAGTAGATGAAGTGCACCAGAAGGCGTAATCGCTCCATTTCGTGTTGTAGCCTGTAACTTGTGATCACACTTCTCACAGAGTGAAACAACTCGCAGCAAGTCGGAGCTTTTCATCTTGGCTTGCATATCGAGAGGTTTCTAAGAGGTCTCAATGTAATATAAGAAATAGGGGGCATCAGAACATCCTGTTAGACAGAAATGAATAATGTTGAGTTGTTTTTTTCTCAACTGTTATTCCTGCAGTAACTTCAGGAAAACTCACGACGGTGCACAAATAAAATTCAGTCAGTGATACTCCGCATGGCTCCTCTGTTAAATTTTATTTTTACATAATGAAGGAGGAAAAGCTTTAAAAGGGGCGCTGCCAGCCTGGGCTGCTCCTCAAAACCACAGGGATAAGGTGAAGTGGGTTGGCACTGTAAGAGGGAGAGAGAGCTCATGGACGAGTGAGAGTGAGGGAGAGTGCAACAGGTGGGGGGAAAAGGAAGGAAGTAGAACGTCAGCAGAACATGTGTGCTAATGTAACTCAGGTTAGAAGCCTGCAGATTGTTGTTTTTGTCTAAACAGCTCGAACGTTTGTTCAATGTAGATCTATGCATCCGCTCGTCACCCTTACTGCTCTGTTTATTAAAAATAAAAAACTGTAATAAAAATATAATAACGCTGCATATTAGACAGATTTGTGTATTACTAGACTGGGAGGAAACAGCGATACAACAGAGTGCACTCTATCCTTTTCTTCTTGTATCCCTCCTGATACTTGATTAGAAGTGTAAGTACAGTAGAGGCGTAACTATTACTCAAACCCTTGCTGTCATTGTTAGCATAACTAGCCTACAGTGTTTTTTTTACCAAAGAGAATAATGTCCTGAGTCAGAGTTTAGCTTTAATTCCTTCACCTTTATTTGTTTTTACCTGTTATCCTCTTTTTGTCCTCTGAAAGCCTTTTTGTGTTTCCGACTTGAAGTCAGACTGGTAGATGGTCTGTGTTGCCATAGAAACCACAAAAGGTCAACAGATTGTGTTGTGAGTGGGTCTCTGAAGGATCTGCGTAGGAGACAAATTTACCTTTCTGAGCATCTCACAGAGAGAGAGAGAGAGAGGGGGGGGAGAGAGAGAAGGACAGTTTTATATTTTCTTTCTCTCCTGTTTCTAAGTCTTGTCTCCTTCCTCCTCTCCTCTCCTTTTCAACACCATTTTTTTCTCCCCTCACTGGTTTATAGACAGATCCCATCTCCACCCATTGTACCTCTAGAAAGGCTTTCTTATCAACACTGACAGTGAACTAATTGCCCCGGCAGCCTCGTATGTAACCCCCCTACACCCTATGAAGACACTCTTACTGAACTGTTTTCCCGCTATATTGTGTTGTATTTTATCGTGTCTTTTATAGTGTGTCAGCATTAAATGTCTCATCAGTGTACAAGCTCAAATACCTGTGAGGATTTCTGTCAATGGTGGGAGGTGAGGTAGAGGAGGAGGGGAGAACACCTCTGTCACTTATTCATGCCAGAGATGTCATAGAGAGCTGGTGTGTCAGAGTCAGACTGTGTTGATGCACAGATGGGCTTCACAGACTGCAGCATTATAAAATTGTGTTACTTTGGTTTATGCATTACTACACAAACCCACGTACACACGCGCGCACACACACACACACACACACACACACACTCCCCCCCCACACACACACACACACATTTTTCAGAGGACGCATTTTGTCGTATAAATTCAGTCCAGTTTGAAACATTTGGAGGACATTTGAATGGCAACAAAACAATAAACACCTTATCCTGCACATGTGCTCCTGTCCACACACAGAAACACAACCACACACACCAGTGTGCACTTATTCTATACAACCACAACAATCAGTGCCACACACACACACACAGTCCACTAGAACACAGTATCCCTCAACGCTGAACAGTTTAAAACCAGCTTGTTTGATTAGCACTTTGTTTAGCAGCAAAAGAAGAAACACAAAAGATGTACACAAGGTTAAATGAGGGTTCACATCATTTAACTTTGCCTACCAACACAGTTTTAAAAGCAGCAACATCTGAGTTGCGGTGACCTTTTGAAATCCTTTGAAATAAACAACAATTAAAACTACTACTCACAAGAGAACACACATATTTTACACACACACACACACTTACACATACAATTTCAGAGTACATGTTTCCCTTTAAAAAGCGTGCTGTTGAAGCTTACTGACATTTCAATAATCGACAAAATAATAAGCACAACTCTGTGCGCGCGCAAGCATTTTCACGTACAGTTTAAAAAAAAGATCTTATTTGAAATACGTCTGTGCGATAATTTAATAATCGCACGAAGAAATAAGAATCATTCACACACTCCCATGTGCACACACAATAACACATACACACGTGTGATGGGACAGATGGTAAACGGCTGGTGCATGAACCAAACTGTCCGTGTTATCTTCAGGTGTAATGGTGCGGTTAATGATGCTGCCGTGCTTGAACGCTATAGAGCATTACATAAATTACAATGTATGCATTATCAGTTAGTCTGAGAGACGGGGGGATTTATCTTAGTTTGAGGAGCTGTTCATTAGTGATTCTCTCACAGGCGGCGAGCGAGCAAGATGACAAAGCATCAAAGTTCTGCCATGAAACTTGGTCTGTTTTTAGCCGGACGGAGCTGATCGGATTAGCTGCTGATTAGCATGCAGCGCCGAGCTTCAAGGCTACGCAGTGTTTTATAACATCAGAACCGTCGAGTGGGAGGACTCAGATCCATGTCCTTGGAGAGAGGAAGTGAAAGAGGAAGACATATTGAATGTATATGTGTATGTGTGTGTGTGTGTGTGTGTGTGTGTGTGTGTGTGTTTGTGTGTATGTGTGTTGGCATATTTGTGGGTGTGTTTGTGAGTGTCAGTGTGTGTTTGAGGAGAATCAGACAGACAAACCTCCTCTCAGTTTATTGATTCTGTGCGATCCTATCCTCCTCCAGGGACACACCACACTGCTCCTCTACCTGATACACTCCTGTGTGTGTATCAGCAGGTGTGTGTGTGTGTGTGTGTGTGTGTGTGTGTAATAACCCTACATGAGCACTATCAGAGCTGTGTTATGTTGTTTGTTGCTGCCTCTGTGTGATTCCCCGAGAATACAAGAGGCAGTGGGATTATCCCGGCCACTCTCACATCACCTGAACCGAGTCATCACTCACTCCTGACTGTGTGTGTGTGTGTGTGTGTGTGTGTGTGTGTGTGCGTGTGTGTGTGTGCCAAAAGGAGAGGATTGGTGAACTCGCTGAAACAATAGATGTGTGTACATTTGTAGTTTCTCGTGTCTGTTCTCTGTGTACTGTACCTGTGGGGAGTACAGCTGTCATCTGTACACCTGCGCAGGGATGCAAACATACAGTAAAAGAAGCTGTGTTTTGTTTTCAGTCACATCCGAAAAAAGGTTGGATTGAGACGTTAAGTCAATGCGAAGCCTTGTCGTACACAGTACTCATATTAGAATTAGAGAATTGGAAATTAAGTTCACTTTTTTTGAGAGATTTCAGGGCGGACAGAAACTTGTCTTATTAAATTTGACCTGAAAAACAAACATGGAGGCAGACTTATGTCATCAAAAAGATACCCTATGGTTGTACTGCAGAAAATCTTTATAAATAGAAAAGATTACATGGCGTGGATAAAATAAGCACGTTGGATTTATTTTGCTTAAGTGTTAACCGCCTCACTCAGTCGTAAGTTTTAGTCTATGATCTAAAAGAAGTTGTAGCCAATAAAGCGAGACATTAATGCAATCCATCCCAAACATATTTGACTGTTTGTTACAGTCTCTCATACTGATACAGCTCTGAAAAGGAAAGTAGAGAGAGCAAACTAATGTATTACACCTCTAAAGTGCTTTGTTCAGCTGGGGGGAGGGTCTGCATGGGACAGCCAATAAGATCAAGGCTTAAAGATCAGGGGTCAGAGGTCAGGCACAGCAGTGACAGAGGATCAGGTCTCATCTATGAGATGCTCTGGGGTCAGATTTGTGATTGTTGCCCTGAGCTGAGGGTCACTTTCTGGGATGGAGAGCTGATTTGTGGTCAGACGGAGCACTGATTTATCGAGGGTGGCTTCGGGAGCACGAGGTGAGGTAATTGGTTGTAAGCTGGAGATCTGAGGGTAGAAGAGCAATGCATTGTGGTATCAACCGTGTCCTGCAGTTTTCACTTAATGCAGCCTTGATGCAGCTCAGTTCTGAAGTGTTTCAAAAGACAAATGATCATTTTAGAGAAGGACACTCCAACCTCCAAATGTTGGCAGGGACTACTTTTTAATACGCCTGCTTTCTAAAACGCCCTTAATAAATAAATGAGGATGGAGACTCTCAGTTTTGGTGCCAAGTCCAATTTGTTTTCCAGCGTAGCACTAAATTGAAGGGATTGAAATAGAAGTCGCAGCCTTGGCAAATTAGTTACAGACTTTGGATCACTGCTTCATTATATATCTCATTTTCCTCCTCTAATATTGGGCTGCATGTAATTTCCCTGCAAATGGCCCAAAAGGATATATTAGTGTTATCAGGCTGTGGGCTCTGATGTGCACTGATACATTTGAAGGTCAGGCCTCATCGAGGAAATGGAAATAAAGAGAATAATTTAATCTCAAGTGTATTATAATAAAAGCAGACACACAGAATGAGCAGCAAAGACAACGTGCACATCTGTTCTTTTAAGAGCTGGAAGATGAATTTTGTCTCAACAAGGAGCACATTGGAATACAAGAACAGGATCCAGGGACAGGAGGACACACAAAGGGAAGGCTGGACGATAGAGAAGAGCAGTGTGTTTACGGAGAAGGTACCGGAGCCTCAGAGCCAGCTCCACCAGACTAATGAGCAGTTTCTTCCCCCAAAGCCATCAGGAAGCTGAACTCACTCCCCTGTCTCCCCACTCTTTCTCCCCCAGTCCGTCCCCCCCCCCCCCCCCCCCCCCCACACACACACACACACAATCCTCTCACTGTCTCTCTCTGCCCCCAACCCAAACTGGAAACCAGTAAGCACCAGATTCTTTTTTCTTGCCACTTTATAAAGACTGTTCCTCATCAACACAGACCCATCAGTCACTTTAAAAACAAAAGGACTCTTAAAATATAAAAGCAAATATTTACTATTTTCAGTCCCCAAGTTAGTGTCTTATATTAATTTACTTAATAAATACAATTAATACAAGTCCACGCACATTTGTTGTTGCTGCTGTTGTTGTTTATTTCGAAATGTACATCTTTGCACAGCATCTTGAAAGTCTTGTAAATCTTATGTAAATCTTATTTTATCCTTTATTTTTTGTACATATTCTTAAAATCTTTGTACTGTTAGTTTACACCGTGGCCCAGAGAGAAACCTTTTCTTTTATTTTAAAATTTACTTTATTGATCCCACAAGGGGAAATTCTGTATTTACACTCTGATAATCATGCTACACACACACAGGATGAAATATACACATGCACAGACAGGATCCTATGGACATGCACTGATGGAGAGACGTCAGAGTGATGGAGCTGGCCCTGACAGCCACTCCGAAGCTGGTGGGGGGGATTCGGTGCCTTGCTCAAGGGCACTCTGGCAGTGCTCAGGAAGTGGTCTGGAACCTCTCCAGCTCCCAGACCAATCTCCATATTTGGTCCGCATCGGGACTTGAACTGGCGACCTTCCGGTTCTCAACCCAAGTCCCTACAGACAGAGTTACTGCCGCCCACGTTGATGCATAACTTGAGAATTTGGCAACATTTGACTAATATTAGGCAGAAACTGAGCAATGAAGATATATCTCCCAAGAAGCAGAAGCATGTTGAAACCAAGTTAGGACTCCAGGCTCAAAAACATTGGAGGACTTTTAAACTACAAATCAACTACAAATTAGATCATTGAGCACATGATGGAACATTTGATTTAACCATTGACATATATTAGCAGACTATAAGGCTCTGTCCAATGACTTAAACAGCAAATCAAATCATTCAGCTAACTGAAATAAACCTAATGGCATCTCATAGCATGGTATTTTGAAGCGTGTACACACTGGCTCTGCTTCTGTATTTGTGGAGTAATGAGGGAGAAAAGGTTTTTTGGTGGATCCAAGTTTTTGGTGTGTATTTATCTTCCCTCTTTTCTTGTTTATTTAAAGTGCTCTTGAAAGGAACAACTGGGCCTGCCTGGGTTTGTTGTCTCCCACAGAGGCTAATCATTGCTAATGTGTTAGCTGTTTTCAGAGAAAGTGCCAGACTTTGGAGGAAAAGAAATGCCACTTCAATTTGCACCTTGTCTTTAAAAAGTGTGAACAACAGAGACAGAGAGCGTATGTGTTACCGAGTGTTAACCAAAGCCTCAGGGAGCAAAAAAAAAAAAAAAGGACTCAGAAATGATTTGATGAGGGCATCTTTTAAAGAATATGGTTGGGGTTTTTTTAACAGAAGTTCTTACCTGAAGTATTTTCACCCTAAAGATGCAGCTCAGATTAAAACCGACAGTGAGTCATCGGAGGTCGAGATGCAGAGACAGATATGTGAAAGAAATCGCCGGCAATAAAAAAGACAATTTAGGTCCTAATGTTGGGGATTGGGCCTCTGTGACAGTATCTATCTAAAGAGGCAAAGAGCCCTCTGTCCCACTGCCTCACTGTCACCTCTTCATACATAAACATGGCTGCTAAAGAGAGGCTTCATGAATAAGATCAGCACGCTGCTCTCTGATAGGATTGTCTGTGTGTTTATACGTGAGTGTCTCTGAGAATGTGCCATGGCGTCTTCATCATAAATGCTGTTACTGGCTGTGTGTGTTCAGCTGGTTTGTGTGATTTTCTCCTTTCATTTTTTCAGCCGTGCAGCAAAGGTAGAAATCAACGACGCTTGTTTTTTTTGTTTTTTTGTTTTTTTTCATCACCCTGGGCAGATGTGTGTCTCTCTCCAACCACCAGTGACTGCACAGGTACACAATTTCCGACCAGGGTCATATTTTATACATGCTTTAGAGACTTACTCACCAATTTTGTATGCTTGAAAGCACCATATTCATGTTTTTGTCCCTGTAATGCTCCGATCGTTATTCTGTGTCTGACAATATTAAAGAAAAGAAGATGTTTTTTTTGCAACATCACTCTATACAAACACACCAGACTTTGGGAAAAAAATGGAATCGAACCTATAGGATACTCAAGTCACAATCCTTTATTGTCTCCCTGGAGGGAATTTGTTCTACACAGCTTTGCACAGTTGGTACACAGATTTACATATGATAGCACAGGAAGGCTTCAATAGGCGATGGAACATAGCTCTTCTTAGAGCGTGCTCTAGAAACAGGTCAGGGTTCTGTATCTCCGACCTGATGGCAGAAAAGAAAAGAGTAGACTGAGTGGGTGAGAGGAGCTCTGGGCTGTGGTGAGTGCTGTGTGAGTATATGCTTTGTATTTGAGCTGTGAAAGGTTTTGGGGAAGTAGACAAATGATTTTAGAAGCAATAATTGTGATACGGACAAGTTCATATTTGTATGCAACAGTTAGCATGTTGAAGAAACAGGGTGAGCAGTAGGGGAGGATGGGTTGGATGATGCTTTTATAAAGAAGTATTAAGAGGTGAGGTAAAACAGACAGGGCTCTCAGCTTGGATATGGCTGAAAGTCTTTGCTGGCAGCTTTTAAGATAGTCAGTGGTGTGTTGATGAAAGCTGAGTCTATTGTCCAGAGTGAGTCCAAGATATTTGAAGTTGATCATTTGGACAGTTTCATTGCTAATGTATGTGAGGTTATCAACTGTATGTGGGGAACTGCAGAATTAGTGATGACTGTTCGACTGTTTTTGTGACATTTAATTGGAGATAGTTATCAGTGCATCACTGTGTGAAGTCAGATATGGTGTGCTGGTAGTCTCTAACTGAGTTCTTGTCATTAAGAAGTGCAACAATGGCTGTATTGTCTGAGTGTTTTAAAGCATCTAGTAATTGTTGAGGGGCTGGTGCAGTTGTCAATATAAAGTATGAACTGGAAGAGACTGAGCACACAGCCCTGGGGGGCTCCAGTGATGGTGTTGATTGTGGGTGATGTTACAGAGCCAACTCGGACAGCTTGTGGTCTGTTGGTAAGAACGCTGTAAACCCAGGGGACGCGAAGCAGTGGGAGTTTGGGAGTTGGTGGAGTTTCCTCATCATTTGGTGTTGCTGTGTTAAAGGCAGAAGTGAAGTCCATCAACAGGATCCGAATGAAATTGCGTGGAAGCTCAAGGTGCTGGAGGATGAAGTAAAGGAGGCAACCCCTCTCCAGGAGAGAGGTGTTGTTGAGCTGAGATAACTGCAACCTCAAATTTAAACAACAGTAAAGCTTTAGCTATTAAGTGAGGTAAAGTGAGTGTATTAGTCAAAGGAGTCTGGAAGCTTTGGGGAGAATTTAAAAGCATTACCAGTTGTTTTCCCCTTGAACAAAGAGGGCTGTCCTTTCTGTAATGTTAGAATCTGCAATTTTGGCAGTTTCAATTACATCTTTTAGAACGCTGAAGTCAGATATGGTGTGCTGGTAGTTGGTAGTTTCAATTACATCTTTTAGATGTAATTGAAACTGCCAAAATTGCACTACAAGACCTTATTGTATCCATCACAGCCTGTTTCATGGTTTGTGTGTGAAGAAATGAAAGTAGCATCTTGAGTAGAAAAGGACCTGGTTAGGAAATGCTTAAACTCCCCTTTAACTGTGACTGCTGCCTATATTAGGTCTTTTAGAGGGGAATGTGTGTTTATGAAAACAACAAACAGTTTTTACAGGGTTATAACCTTCTGCACTGTGTGTGTGTTTGTGTGCATCTATGTGTATAGGTGTGTCCATGTGGATACAATCTTTTAATGCATGTGTTTATCAGAGAAAAAGCCTAAGGGCAGACTCTCTCTCTCTCTCTCTCTCTCTCTCTCTCTCTCTCTCTCTCTCTCTCTCTCTCTCTCTCACACACACACACCGCACACACACACAGTAGCTCACGTGTTCGCGCACACACACAGTTGCCCTTTAATAAAATGTTCTGGGCAGTAGTGTAGAGCAGAGGCCTGTGTGAGTCGGTGGTGAGTCTTTATTGATAGTGACTGAGTATTGTATGAGTTCACGACGAGTTAGCTGTTACACTGCAGCTGCCAGACGTGTCTGTATGAGTCCCAGGCCTACTGTGTGTGTGTGTGTCTGTGTGTGTGTGTGTGTGTGTGTGTGTGTGCGTGTGTGTGCGTGTGTGTGCATGTGTGCGTGCACCTGTGCGTACCTGTGCGTACCTGTAGCAGCTGTTATGAGCATGCTGTCTAATCATCTCGTGTGTCAGTCTTCACAGAGAAACAGGCTCCACACTCTGGTCTCTGTCACTCTAACAGGGAGCATCACACCCCTCTGTTCACTCACTCACTGTTTTAATTAAACTGCAGACAGAGTCTGACATCGTTAAATATCCAAATACGCTTTAATTCTGCAGGCTGTACATTCAAACAGCCACATTTGTGGTGTATCAAAATCAAATATAAATTCAGTCAAACACTATCACAATACATGTTTACACAGAGAAATTTAGACGCGTGTTTGTGCACTGTAACACGTTGGGTTTGGATCCTTCTGATAGCAAACCAGCCTGCCATCTCCAGACTATTGGGTTCTCAGTCTTGAAACTCTCGGCTCGTTCCTCTTTCTGCAGGTTATTGTGTTTTTGTAAATGTATTTGACTTTAGCATCACTTTTGAATTGATGAGTTTCTGAGTTTGCTGTCTTTTTCCTTCCAATGAAAATCTTTCAGGCTATTGCAGCAGTCACACCCTTGTTCGGTCACCACACCTTTTAGCCTTTTTCTAATTTCCTCTTCCTGGTGCTTCACTTTAATGCTCGAAGAGGAAGTCATTGCAGTGTCCTCATTAACAATGGAGTCATTTTCTCCTCAAGTGCTTCACTTTCCCTGCCAATGATGATGACTTCTTTTAGTAAGGTCATGCTAAAAGATCCTCACGCATGTGTGTGTGTCATTAATAAGTGACACTATTCTCACAGTTGTTATCAGGTGCATCTCTAACCTGTTTGTCAGTAAGGGATGAACAGAGAAGTAAAAGATCAGGGATAGTAAGACACAAAAATCTGTTAAAATGTGCAGAAGGACAAGAGCGCAGAGAGAGGGGAGCTGTGACTGAAGGGCATGAACACAGCAGGGCTCTGTAATCTATTTTAATTAGCGCTGTGCATCACCTGCAGTCATATTAGACAGCGATAGAGGAAGGTCTGTCAGAGAGCATGGCCTCTTTGGTCACACACTGACAACCTCCTCTGTGCAGCAGTCACACTGCTGCTCCAGTAACACTCCAGTCTCTGTCATCCTCCACTCTGCAAACCAGTGAGGCTCCAATTAATCCAAAACCTGGAGGTTCGGTCCCATCGTAAACATGTCACTATGACTGAATCGCATCAAGCTGTTGTTTAAACCTACATCTGTTTGAACTCTTAGAGAAGCCGCTCCAGCTCAACACTTTGTTCTCAGGCTCTCAAGGAAGGAGGACGCTTCTTCCCTCCCTCCCCTCCTCGTGTGTGTTTCACTGCCGCTTGTCTCCGTCTGACTCTTTCTCACTGTCTCTCCGAAATGAAACAAAGCAAATATGGAATTGATAAACTGGTCTCTCAACTAATTGACAAGATCTTTTCAACGAGACCCACTGGGTCGGGGGAGCCTGCCTGCCTGGATGGTACGTTCGCTGTTGGGTACATGATGGACTCATAGAATTCATGGAGAGTCGTTTGCTTAACCATCCATCCATCCATCCATCCATCCATCCATCCATCCATCCATCCCTCCCTCTCTCTCTCTCTCTCTCTCTCTCTCTCTCTCTCTCTCTCTCTCTCTCTCTCTCTCTCTCTCTCTCTCTCTCTCTCTATGTAAAAGGAAGCACAGTCTATACCTCTGTAAAGTTATGAGGCGCTAAAAGCCCAAGATTGGACTGGGACGTCTCCCTCCTGTTCAGACAGATTCCTCTCAGACCTGATTCAGGTCAATCACAAGAGCTTATGTGCAGCCAAGTTAAAGTCCGGTTTAAGAATGTTCTTCTTTTCTATCAGCTCATGTTCTGTGTGTCATCTGCATCTCTCTCCGGCTTGTACTTTGACAGACATATCAGAAGCACTGTGGGTGGGAATAAGGATTTTTAATGTCTGACAGCCAACCACTTACATTGTGGTCTCATCATGACTCCTTGAGGAAAACAGAACATATAGCACGTTTCCTCATCGTCAGAGTTTTTCATTTTATCTTCTCCAGGCAAAATCGTTTAAGACCATTTATTTTCATATTTTTTATAAGAAAATTAACGTAACTTATTAAGTCTGTGGTGAAAATTGTGAAGGGTCATAGTTTAGTTTTAGACACAAAAAACCTGACCATGTCATTGTGATCCAACACAGTGTTGGAAAACTTGAACTTGAAACCAAAACTTGAATTATTTGATTACAATAGGTTTGAATTAGGCTGTAAATTTATCTTGGTTTTAAATAACCTTGAGTTTTTTAATTTTAGGAACACCTTCTGTTGGCTAGGCTACTACATCACAACATTTCCACAATTCTGTGTCATTTTAAATAAGAATTCATACAAATTAGACATTTGAACTGGCAACGTTGTCTTTCCATCCTCCTGCTAATCCAGAGCTACTGTACATCACGTGTTTTTCTGCTCTGTTCTTTTATAGTATTAAAGGTTGTTTATGTCCAGCCCTGATTATCACGCCCCTTGTTGGTAGAGTTATTGCGCCTTGCTATCATGGAGCCCTTCTGTTGTGTGGCTGTGATCGCAGATTTTTTTTGTGTTTTGTTGGAAAGTCAGAAACATAGAAAACAAAACAAAAAAACATCTGCATTCACAGCGGAAGGGCTCGTAGCCTGTAGGGGGCGCTAAGTGAACAAACCCTCACCCCCCCATCACAAATCAATCAGCGCTAGCAGAGCTGAGTTCTTGAAAATTCTGTAGTTTGTGTTGTGTGTGTTCAGAAACCTTTTAATAAACTATTGAGCCTGAATCCAGTTCCATTAAGTGCCCTCTGCAGGTGGTAGAGTCGTCGCCCCTCAATCGGAAGGTTGAGGGTTCGATCCCCAGCTCCTGCGAGCAACATGTCCGATGTGTCCTTGGGCAAGACACTTAACCCCAAATTGCTCCCCCTGCTGCGTCTGGGGCGTATGAATGTGGCGTGAATGGTTAGATACTGGATGGGCCACATACCCAGCCCATCAGTGTGAATGGGTGTGAATGGGTAGGTGTGCTCTGTAGTGTAAAAGCGCTTTGAGTAGTCGGAAGACTAGAAAAGCGCTATACAAGCTCAAGTACAAGTACAAGTACATTATTTTTTTTAGGTTTGTAAGTTTCTGACTAACTTATTTTTGTGTTTGCAGTTAGTGCATTGTTTTTTGCCTTTTGCAGCCCTTTGTTATTTGAAGCATTTCTTGTGTGTGCGTTTCTCCTCCTTATCTTGAATTGACTTTGCATCTCCTTATAACAATCTTCTTTTGCACGATATTGCTTTCGAAATATAAACCCTTTGCAGTGCATCTGCCCTTCTTGGCCACCATAGATTGAACAGAAACGAAGTGAGGGGAGCAGAGCAGGTTGGATGGATTTGATGAAAATAGGGTGAAGTGTCTGGTACAATAAAAGATCTTACGGCTGGAGCATCCAGTGAAAGCAGACAGAGAGAAATAGAGCACACAGACATCTATACATCAGCTCCTTGTTTTCCTTGACCACCTGAATCTCTGAGCCTTTCTGTCAGCATCTCAGCCAATAGATGGATGTTGGAAACAGTCTCCCCCCTAGCTTTTCTTTCGTGGCTTTATATCTCACCGTCTCAGTCTGTCTTCTTCTGCTTCACGTCCTCTCATCGCTCTGCAGGATCACAGCGTTCACACAGTCAACAGCTTTTATTTGTGTTTCTGAGCAGCTGATAGTGTGTGTGTGTGTGTGTTTTTATTTATGTGTGAGCTACATGCATATATGTGCGGTTCTCTACCTGCCCAGGCTTGGGATTAAATGTCAGTCTGCTAGATTGATGTTCTCTGTGATAGAGCGCTGCAGCATGACTGAATCCATCCCCGCGTACAGATGGGAATAAAAAAGACACACTCCAAAGCAACGTATCGAGTTCAGAGCGCCGCACACGCACACACTCGTAGGCTACGAAGAAAAATTCCCACAGCTTTTTCCTCCCAGAGCAAAGATGCATGTTTGCTGTTGGTGGTCCATATTCTACATAGGATGAGACTCTGAGCAGAAAGGGCAGAAGGTTAAACGCTGCCTCTCTCAGCACATGCAGGGGTCACATGGAGGTAATGTGCTGTGAGTGGCTGGCAGAGCGCCATGCAGAAAGGGCAACCTGCTGCAGTTTTATTCAAGTGGAAGAGCGAGGGAGGGGTCGGGGGATGGTGTGTGTGGGTGTGTGTGGGATCAACATATATGAGCGTGTGTAAGTGTATAAAGAGTGATTCATCGAGCAGGCCGGGGAATGATGTTCTGGCATTCATCCATTTTTTGAGAACAGTTTTATCATCGTCTCCTCTGTGGGTGACCTCCCTAATGTCTCTGTGAGTGTATGTGTGTGTGCGTGTGTGTGTGTGTGTGTGTGTGTGTGTGTGTGCGTGTGTGTGTGTGTGTGGTGGGATGACACAAGTTTTAAAAGACTTTGCCGTGTGAGCAGGCAGTTGATTCACAGAAACCTTTCTCTTCTATCAATCACTTTGATAATTCCACACGTGAAGATGCAGAATATTTAGCGGCTGCATAAACCGTTGGGGTTGAAAGTGGACTCACATAGAACAGGCTGGTCAGTTGGACCCTGAAACATGTGATTGTTCTGAGTCTGTGTTGGTGAATAATTATTATTCAACCGCTGGGTTAAGATGAGGGGTTATTGATTCTGTAAATGTTTTGTGCATGTAATTATTATCTCTTAGACACAAGAGGTTTCTACTCTGAATTAGGATGAACTGTTTGTGATGCAACTTCAGGGTTCATTTCTGATTTTGATGACCATGAAAGTGTCTCGTATTTTTGCGGAGGTACCTACACAAAAGGTCACTTAAAAAGCATCCAAATCAGGAAAACAGATCAACACATCAGAAAACTTAAAACACTGAACAGCCATTCATTTCAAGTTGGAGCTTAGGTTGGCCCCACACACACAATTTTAGGCCCTATTTCATGACCCCAAGTTAAGGCTTGTCACAACTGATTATTTGTCCAAATACATGTTTGATATTTATGATCCCACATCTTGCTGTCAATTGTGGAATATGCTGATATTTGCCTGAATTAGCTCAGTGTAACTCTGTTGCAGCAGCAGATTTACTGAAGAAGCTAAAACTCTTGTTCACTCTATAATAATAAGACATATAATGGTCAGATCTACTGTGATGATGAAACACTCATTCTTTAAGTTTAAAGGTGCACGATGGAGTTTTGGTCGAGAAATGTGAAATAACTCCAAACACAAACTGTCCTCAGAGGAAAATGTTTGTCCCTGGAACACTGTTTGAAGAATGCTACGTGAGAAGTAATGTTGGTAGGCCTTCAACCGTGATGCTGTAACTCTCCTGGTAGCTTTTTAGCTCCAGGGACTAATTTAACTTTGAATGAAGTTTGAGGATTTGGTACTGGTTGTTCCTCTCTGAATAGTGGATTTGGTGCCTCTTGCATTGTCACTGTGTTGATTATGTACTTTTGCCCTTTGTCTTTTTACTGTCTTGTCTGCTGTCTCTGTACTGTCTGCTCTCATTGTTCTGACTTGTTGCACAACAAATCGCCCTCCAGGGACAAATAAAGTTGAGTTGAGTTGATTTAGTTCAGAAAATGTAGCTTAGAATTGTGTCACTTCTCCAACTTTTAAATTTCACTACCAAATCTACTCAGTGCACCTTGAACTGTTCACTCGGTCAGCTGTCCTACATGTTGAAGCTGCAGCAGTTTTTCTTTTAGTCTGGATTTATGTATCGAAGGTTTAATCATTTCTCTAAGACCCAGCGCGTTGTCTCAAGCGC
This sequence comes from Symphodus melops, assembly GCF_947650265.1. NCBI lineage: Eukaryota > Metazoa > Chordata > Actinopteri > Labriformes > Labridae > Symphodus > Symphodus melops. The sequence continues at coordinate 18,862,730 of NC_136698.1, forward strand.
CCTTTTTTATGAACATGCTTGTGGTGAGACGGATAAAAACCTTTGTAAACTTGCTCCAAAAAGATGAATGAACAGGGCGATCAATAATGTGCAGTGATACGAGATGTAACGACCATAGTTAGACACATGTTTGCGTCGATGTTAATGTGTTGCTCTGTTCTTTTTCTCTCCTGCACCCTGCTTGGAGCAGCTTTAAGAGGTGAGTACCTTCTTATCTGTGTCTCTATCGCCTCTCCGCACGTCGTGATTGCGGTGAACACGCTCAGTTTATGTGGCAGTATGGCTGAATGACACCAAGAGAGCCTGGAGAACTGTTACACAGCCTCCTTTCTACTCCCTTTCTCCATAAATTATACTTTAGGATCCTGAATGGCTCTCAATCCTCTGTGTGGGATTTTATGGGCTCAGACAACAGTAACAGTGTGTTCTCAATGCACCCTCCAGAGTCACAGTAGTACCAGATTTTTCATTTCTGGCCTGAAAAGGAGCTGCATGCCACATTTACAGGCATTAAGTCCGAAGTAGTCATGCTAGAAAATGTAATTCATTTCACAAAGTCGCACATTGTCCGGACTCTGCAGTTTGTACATGAGCCTATCTGGCCTCCACAAATCCTCAGGAAGTGGAAATGTTCTTAGCTGGAGCCGCAGAGGAGCTGTCCTTGGTGCTGAATTCACAGGAGATTTACTGTCTCTGCTCGCTTTTTCTGCTGCAACACGCCATAACAAATGTGCTGTTGGGGACACATGATTGTATCTAAGACTTTATGAGAAGACAGCGCTGCTTTTATGTCGAGTAGACAGTTTGTGGCAGAGCTCAGGAGAGGAAAATTTGTTGGGTTTTTATTTTTTCTACTTTTGCGACTGTTTGTTTTAGCTTTACTTTCCATCACACTTTTCCCTCTCTCCCAGTTATTCTCTCCCCCTCCTCTTTCTGTCAGCGTGAATTTTGTTCCAAATGCAAATATTCAAGAACAATCAATCACAGTCCAACATGATTTCAGTGTTTGATGATTGCCTTCTTTACTGACACTTGGGAAATGTCTGTCAAACACACAGACGGCATGAAATAAATATTAGTTTGGCGTTCTGCCTATATGAATTCTTTAAAGGATAGCTGCTGTGATCTGACGCCTGCTGCGGCTCATTTTACAGGACGGCCATGTACATAGCAGCAATGCATCATGGTGCTGCTGTCAGACACAAACCTCATACCGCCATTGTTGACGTTTTATTGTTTCTGACTGGAATTGAATTGTGTTTTTTTGAGCGCTGTTGTTTTTATGACTGAAGGGCCCACAGGGAGCCATTACAAATCCGTTGTGTAGTTTCAAAATGCCCCGGCATCAATTGGAATATCTGACTGGATGTTACACGGCTTCTCATAAAAAAACACACATTTCAGCTGCAGTGTGGAGTCTGACAGCAGCAGCAGTGTGTGTGTGTGTGTGTGTGTGTGTGAGAGAGAGAGAGAGACAGTGTGTGTTTCTAAAAGGTTGGAGGAGAGCAGAGAAAACAGCAGCCTCAGAACTGTCTTCACTTCCTGCTCGTCTTTCTCGGCGAACGGGAATGTTAGCTAACAGCACAGTGAGAGATGCCTTGAGGAACTGTGCAACGCAAACGCACACGCATGCACACACACACTAAACTAGCTAAACTTGTCGAGTCTTCATGCAAATGGGCAAATGTTTCTCTGCTGTGATACACGCTCTCACGCGCACGCGCGCGCACACACAAGCGTAGTAATTAACAGACTCATTAAGACTCAAGCATCGCTCCTGCTGGGGCTGAGGAACACACACACTGATGCACTCATTAACATATGCATACACAGAAGAAAACATTTTAAATCCACAACCGACACAAAAACAAAATCATTTTTAATATATGTGAGACGAGGTAGCAATTATCTTTGAAAAGGCGCTACCATAGTAACCAGAAACCCTCTATAGAGCCATACATCAAGCCAGCGGATAAAAGGTAACTTGAGATTTCATCGCTTAAAGGATGATGTGAAGATGAGGTGTGGTTGTCCTTTTAAGGATAACAATTCTTATTGCCTCTCTCACCTGCCCAGGGCTGACAGTATTAAGAGAAAACCCTGACACCGAGGCTAAAGAGCAACAAATATGAATGCAGAGGGTCTAACACACGCGTGCTGTCCCTATATTTAGTTCTTGCAAATGTTTTCAAATCATCCATCATGAGAAAGCTGCGTATTGTGAGTGAGCATGATTAAAGGTCAGCAAATTGTGACGCTGTGACGTCTGTGAGTCCAGCTCACACATGTTACGGAACGTCTAATTTACATGGGAACCACACCAGACTCCCTCCCTTTCACTACCGTAAGTCCCTCATTGGCACTACTTCAGCGGTATGCATATGCAGATTTTGTGCTAGATTACTAATTATAGTTTTCCAGCATCAGCGCTTCAATTAGGGAAGGCAGCGGTCTTGTGAGGGAGAAAGTGAGGTCAGGACAATATTTAGGATTTTGAAGATTGCAAATCAAATCTTTTGATTTGTTGGGAAATGAGAGCTCTTCTTTCTTGCCTCTTCTCATTTAAATAATTGGCTGGATTACAAATTAAGAATTTACTTAAACAAAACAAAGAAAAATAGTTTATTCCTTGTGATAACAAATATTCGTTCATTGCATCTGATTTATTGGAACCAGATGTAGAAACAGTTTTTTGATCTTGGCAGAAAAATGTCGTCACTTTACATTCACTCCCTTTGTAGGACACATATATCAGCATATTAGAGATTCCACAATAGATCTTTAAAATAACTTGAGTAATAATCAAACAATTACATCTTTCTATTCCATAAGCAATAAAGTTGAGTAATATCTAGATTTTAATGATGAAACATTTCAGGCAGACTCCTGAACACTGTCATAGTGCATTTTCACATCTGACATGTTAGTGCAGTTTTTGTGCTTTGTTTCTAGTAGGAATAGGAACCGACCTAAATCGGATCTAATTGTAGGAAGCAACCACCATGGACCCTCTCCATCATTGGTGAATACGTGTTGATGGCCACAGAAATGGAGGGCTTTAAGAAACAGCTGAGCAGGTCATAGTTAAAGAGGATCACTGTGCTACATCTCCTCAACTGTCTTGACATGCACCTTCGACAACACTTGTGCGTAAAAGTGTTATTTTCAAGGCTCAGTTGTGTCTTTTCAAACTGTCATTGCCTACAGTAATAAAAAACAAATAAAAACGATAACCAGAGCCAACATCAATCCATGTAGATTGATGTCAAGTTTAGGAAATAGGAAATAGGAAACTGTCTTTGGAGCAGCTGTCAACTGTTTACTGAAGGAGTTTTTCACACAAGAAATTCCAACCTATCAGAGCACCTTTTCTTCAGTTATCACAGATGATCCCCTTGTTAATGTCACTGTGTGAGATCTTACCAAACCTGAAGTATGCAACAGTGTGACAAACTGGTCCATGATTCAAACCAGAGCAAACAAACAAAGGTGTGAAAAGCCCTAAACTGCACAGATACACCGGTAATGTACCTCATCTTTTTTATGTTGTTTAGACAGTGTGCAGAAGTTTGCTTGCCATGTTTAGTGGATTCATTCCTCCTCTACAAACTTGTCTTACAAATATAGTGTTTTATGTTTAGGTTTTATTTGTTACTTTCAGTCATTTAAATAACAAAGCAAGTATCATTTTAAAACACACATGATCAAAAAGTACTTACTTGCGTATCTTACTTGTCCCTTACTAGAGATACAAAATTACAAAGAAATACTTTTTTATTTGCATCACACACATATGCGCACCCATGTGATTGAAATCTACAACAGTGTCCATAGAAGAGGAGAAATGAATTGTTTGAATTGGTAAACGTTTATAATATTGGCACAAATGTGTCTTCAATCAGATCCTTTTGTAAACAGGTGTAACGTTCCAGTTGGTTTGTGTGTCCGCTGTGTGTGCAGCCAATACGCTTCAAGGATTATCCCTGTGTTGTTGGTGTGTTTGAGATGCTAATGATATAGTCAGCGAATGTTGTGGTGAATCGGCGTGAATGCATAAACACACTCTGAAGGACATGTTTGTTAAGTCTAAATGTAAATCCGTCCGCTTAGTCTGTTAATATGATAGTAATGACTACCATAGAGGTTTAAACTCTGACTCTTCTTCCTCTCTCAGCGCCAGTTGTCATGCATGAATGACCACTTAAACACGCACAATAATAGATATACACGCACTCTCTCACACACACACACACACACACACACACACACACACACACACAAACAAATACACATTGTAAAGGCCATTTGCTACTCTCTGTATTCTGTCTTCATGATGCCTCTCGCACCAGGCAACTCACAGATCCCATCATCTGGCTCTTATCTTACTGGTGGAGGTTGTTTGTAGGGGAATGTGTTTGTATTCAAATGTGTGTGTGTGTGTGTGTGTGTGTGTGTGTGTGTTTGTGTGTATGTGAATGTGCCTGTGGACCAGGCGGCTGTAAATCTGCACACTGAATTCACTGCACCTTGATTTACTCCATTGTTTGAGTCTTGGAAACAGTTTGCATTTACAATCACTCTCTGCTCCTTCAGATAATGGCTGTGTTTCATCGAGGAGGTGTTTCACTGAGGAGCCGGTGCAGTGAGCAGGAGGACTATCAGAACATAGAAAGTTTGGTCTGTTGTCCAAGTTCCCCAGTTTGAATGGGAGAGTTAAACTGGAGCAATTATCAGTATACATAAAGCTGTGAGCTGGATGTAGGAGGAGGTGTAGCCTGACTGGCCCTGAGCAAACCTGCATTTCTTGCACCAGGAGCTTAGAATTGAGATGGGATCAATGCTGCAGGTCTTATTTAGATTCCAATTACCGCAATTTCTGATCAATTTGCTTCTCTCCACACCAAGAAACTAAGGCACTGCCTTTGATCAATGACCACACACACACACACACACACACACTCACATTCTGGTTTTTTAGTGCAAACAAACACACACATCCACACGCGTGTTTGATCGATGTTTGTGGGCCTGAGAGCAGGATCTGCATTATTTCATGCTCTGTAGTTAGAATTGATCGCAGGATAAAATGATTAGTGGAGGAATCTTTGGTGTCGGGTTTATTTGCCTCCTGGAATTCATCTGCGAGATGAAGAGTTTGTCCTTGGACATGTTTCTGTGATGTTGGTTTTGATCTTGAAACGTGTCGGAGGATCCTGCAGGATGCAGCTGCTGGTGAGGATGTTAGTGAATTAAAAGCAAGTTTATGTATCTCGACGGGCTTGGTACCTGACTTCATTTAGTTAAAAAAAAAATTGCAAATCCAAGACATAACCTGTTGTTTTTTTCTGTTAGTTTTCATTGTACGAACGCAAATCTTAGTATGTGTGTAGTTTCACATTAATGATTGAAGTTTGAAGTTTAAACGTACATGACAGCCATCAGCTTAATGTTCGCCACCACAGTTTGAGGAGTTTAAGAAATCTTTATGGAGACCAGATTTACAGATTCTATTAACCAGGCATGTATTTCCCTGTTTCACGTCAGTAATAAATGTCTAACTTATTTATTTCAGTTTTAATTTTATTTCCTGCTTGGCACATTCAAGCCTTAAAGTGTTGACTTTAATCCTTTGCACTGATATCCTGAATGAGACAAAAAGTCAATGTTGACATGTTTTTATTTTTAACATGAGGCATCATCATGTTTAAAGCTCAATAAAAATATGGTTGCACTTTTGTTTTATTTCAACACCAAAATCATAACATTAGATAAAAGGATTTGTGGTTTTCGTTAACTTAACTTTAATTTTCATGTAAAAAAGATGGAAATCAAAAAACAAACTTATGTGACTAAAAATTATTCAACCTTGGCCTTTGATTTCCCTTAGGAATCAAACTGTTGTCTACAGCGTAAACAGTTCTGAGGTTGTGGGGCGCTGGTGGTGCAGTGGTTCGTGCGCGCATCCCCATGTATGGAGGCTATTGTCCTCAACGCTGGCGGCCTGGGTTCGACTCCGGCCTGTGGCCTCTTTCCCGCATGTCATTCCCCTCTCTCTCTCTCCCTGATTTCCATCTCTGTCTAATAAAGGCACAACAGGCCAAAAATATATCTAAAAAAAAAGGTTCTGAGATTGTTTAACTGTACCTTCAGTGGTTCTACATACTAATGACTGACATCATAAAAAGCTCTCCTGTTGCATGAAATATACAATGTATTATGTAAACACATTTACTTAGAAAGTCATCCTAACGGCGTGCAATCTTGTTCTCTTTTCAATTTTCCTAAAGATTTCCCAAACTGCCCGGTTAAAGTAAGAGCAGAATAGCTAATAGACGGAGGAATGGAAGTATATTTGAGGACATTTGTTTACATATCAATTTTACTAACAGACCGTGAGCGTTTCCTATGATTGACAGGAGGGTTAACAGAAGGTCTCCCTGATCACCAGTAGTGTTGAGTTGCATTGGGTAAAGATAATAAAGTGCTTCAGAGAAAGAGTTGCCAACTAGAGAACTACTTGGCACACAGACTGACTGAGTAGTGAAAAAATGAGGCAGAACTTTGTTTTTGGACTGTTTCCATGTTGTGCAAGGGTGTGTGTGTGTGTGTGTGTGTGTGTGTGTGTGTGTGTGAGGGAGAGAGAGTCTTTATGAAGAGACAAAAATCTGTTAAAAATACTTGTAAATATTTGCAGGTGGTTGGTGTTACAGTGGAAACCCTCTGTTGTGTTAAACAAGCAGCAGATGACCTGAAAAGATTGCACACACACACACACACACACACACACACACACACGCTGACACACACACTCGGCCTGCCTCTCTCCCAGTGTGTGCGTCAATATGTTTGCTTTGTTTGGCTGCGTCGGTTCATTTTGTTGACTTATTTTCTGCATCAGAAACAATCGCTGCAGCAATTGGGAAGGGGATTAATTTTATGCAAATGTATGCAAATAACTGTGACACACAACTCCATCCGAATCGGTTCTATGCAAATGTTGTTTGCTAAACAGGCGCCTTTCCCAGCCCCCTCACATCCCACCCACCCCTCAGCCCTCTATCCTCACCCTTCCCTCCCCCGTAAGCATCGCCCTATATCCTGCTCTTTTTTTATCATTTCCCCTTTTGCCCCCCTTCAGTCTCTCTTAATCCCCTCTCCACTCTTTCTCTCAGTTGGCCAGCAACTCTGCCCAGTCCACTTTCCCGGGTCTCCCCCCTACACCCCCTATCCTTTTCTCCCCCCTCCACTGTAATCCTCCTCTCCATTCCTCCCCCTCTCATCCCTCTGTATGTTGCATGGCTGTTAGTGGTGTGAGGAGGCACTAATGGAGCTTGAGGAAAACATTGTCATAGTGCCTGGAAAGCACAGAGCCGGGAGGCATGCAGGAGGCAGCCAGGAAGGCCCCGACATTAGACTTGCTAATGGAAGGTTAACAGAAGAGAGAGGAGACAGGATGGAGAGGGAAAACACGAGGAGCAGAGGAGATAAAGAGGACGAGGGGACTCTTGAGGCGCAGAGAAGAAGGAGAGATGGAGGGAGAGAAAGTGTGACACTGAGAAAACAGGGAGAGAGACAGATAGAGGCGCTTCCAGGGGAGATGGCAAACAGTCTGATCCTCTGTCGGCCGTCCTGCCAGCACTTGGGGAGGAAGAGAGAAGGGAGGGGGGAGGGAGGGAGGGTGGAAATAGGGTTTCTTTTTCCTTCCTCCATGCGGCAATCCTCTTTTCTGGTTCCCCGTTTCATGAAATTGTAGCATCACGCGTGACGCTTCCCTTCAAAGGAGAGGGAAAGTGTGCGTGTGTGTTTGAATATAAGGGAATTCATAAACCCCTCCAATCCCCCACCCCCATCAGACAACCCCCATGACACACAGCAGTGCCATCAAAGCAGGAGAGGATTCTTCTTGAACTCACCCAGCCATGGTTTTGTGCTCATTTGTGAGTGCACCAAGGACCGCTTCTCAGAAAAAGTGTGTACAAGAACCAAACCTTAAATGAGTTCATGCGACTAAGACTGAGTGCTCAAACAGGACGATGGGGACGAGATGATAACATTTAAGGCTGAAACACAGAAAGGCAATGTTAAAAGGCAAACAAACTGCTGTCAATCTCTTGTTTACTCGAGGCTAATTCAGTTCAACCTCTGGGCTGTGTTTGTGCTTTTGGAGATGCACTTTTAAATGTGGCGTACAAGATGCACTTTTAATACCTATTAAATACCTATTTAATACCTATCTAAAAAGTTGTCTGCTTCCTATAAACTTGTGCAGTCAATCAACCGGTAAAAATGTTGTGATATGCAGCATCATGACCCCAAGTGCAGTCGTCATCATGACACATTGAATGCGACCTGACACAACAACAAAAAAAATCCCCCCTATTCATTGTGTGTTGATGGCGGCGCTGTTCAAGGCGTGCTGGGACGTGGACCAGGCTGGGCTCCAATTTTTTCCATCTGTTCTCCGTCATGAAGTCTTAATGGTACATTTGAAGAAACTGTGGTACTGTTCAGTAAATGATGAAGCGTATGGAGTGCTGGTTTGGTAGAAAAGACTCCTCAATTAAATACAACAAGCGGGCAGAGAGACTTGCACTAGTAGCCTACTTCACAGCTATCAAAGGCTGAGAGCTAGCGTACAGATGGATAGCACTACAAACCCAAATGGTAAAAACAGGTTGTACTAAAAGAGCTATACAGCTCCACACAACCTGACCGTTGTGGACTTCAATGAACAAAATATCACGAAGACACTTCCACACTTTGACTCTGAGGCACCGTGAAAAACAGACTGAAACTTGATGAGGCTCATACTCAAAGATTTTAAGTTCAATGTCAGACAAGTGATATCTGCTTTGCTGTTGATCTAACAGACCGTTGAACAAGTCTGAGGTCTACTTTTTACAACCCAGTCACATCATGACATTATTTACATGTTAGCAACATGAGCAGCTATCTGTGTCTGTTAGAACCATACTTGGCTTACTTCTTCTGTTTTTGTGCCGGCCCGTCAAGGAGAGTTAGGATTGTCGGATTTTCCCACCTCTTCAAACAGAAATATGCAATATTCAAAATAAAACATAGACAATTATTTTCCATCATATTTATCAGCTAATTAATTAGCCACATACACAGAATGTAAAGCTTTGATAGCTTAGTGTTTGTTAACTCGTTCCTCTCTCCTTTTGGCTTCAATACCAATAGTGAAATACCAATCTCGAGGCTTCACAAAGGCTGTTGACAATCCGACGGCTGACTTAAATCCTTTATTTGTGTCAGCGGTGGTGACTGTATGAGCTTTGTGTTGCTCTGAAGCAGTCACTAACAAGACAGAGGCTAAGCTATTTTCGCACGGCCACAGTCTCGTACTTAAACTGCATTTGAGACCAATATGTTTTTTTTCTGCAAGTGCAAGCAGCTAAGTAAAACCTCTGTGCAGAGCAATAGTGGCTGTCAGCATTATAGAGATAAGTTGATGTCTGGGACATTTGTGTTTGTATGTCTGATCCTTTAAGGCTGCAGGTGTAGCAGTCAGACTGAACTGTTCAGAGGAGGTGATTTGTCCTGCGTTAGCCATGCGTCATTAGCAATTGTGACGATCACATGGTTGAATGTGTGAGCCATCAGCACGGCAGAGTGGAACTAAAGAGGGAAAAAACAAAAGAGAGAAACTGAAGGAATGGATGGCAGTTTGTCTTGAAGGCATCCCTGCAGAAATAACCAGTTAACCTCTATATTAAAAGTAGATTCCACTTTATTACAGTCTGGCTGCCCTGTCAGGTATGGTGACATTTTATTTGATCTATTGCTGAGATGTGGGAGCACTGCTGCTTCTCAGTCTACCTTCAGACTGTCAGACCAATTTCTTCGTCATTTAAAAGACCGGAGTGATGGATTTTTAGGAGGATCTATAAGTTTAAATGAAATATAACTGTAACACGTTTGTTTTCATTAGTGTATAATCACCAGAAAATAACAATATGTTAGTTTTGTTAACTCAAAAAGTGATGGAGTCTGCTCCTAGTCCATGGACTGTTAACTACAGTGCATCCATTTATCCACCTTTGTACATAACCACTAGATGTTATTCTTTTTTCAATAATGCACAACGTGACATTCTCGCATGCTGTTAGGACACATTGTTAAAGTAACCTGGTAGTAAACCTGTCAAATGTTATGGTGCGTGTTTTAAAATGGTACAAACGCTGTAGAAGAGAAATTAATCCACCAAAAATTTCAGGAGAGCTTCTGCACACACTTGTCTAAATTGCAACGTTTCGCCTGCAATATTTGTTCATAAAACAAGAAATTATACCAATATTAGATGCTAAAGGACTAATGGTTTTTTGTTGTAATGGTACCAAAACAGTTATCTATATAAAGGGATTTTGACTTGTCAAAGGTTAAAATTCCTGAATCTTGGTAACCACACCTGTTGTAGTTAGACAATATTGAATGACTCTAAGCTCATGTTTTCTGGCTCTGGATTGACTTTTTGAGTTTTTTGAGTCTTGCAGCCTTGTATCCAGCAAACATTTTCATACAGGCCGAGGAGAGAGGAAGAGAGGGGAGCAGTCGTCACTTGGTCGCACTGGTCCTCCCCTTCAGTCAAAGATGGGCCACCAACTTTTTTAGTTTTAATATTATTGTTGTCTGAAGTTTGGATTCATCTGAACTGTATTTGACTTATATTTCAGTTTCGGTGTGCCTTGCAGTCTGTCTGCTAACCACCTGTCTGATCGTCTACCTGTTTGCATTTGTTAGCTGTCAAATGCCTCGTGTTACTCCCAGGATCCTTCAGCTTGTTCAGTGATCAACCAACAGCAATGATGTCCCAAACTCCAGCTCACACTGACACAAACTGCAGTTACAGAGAGACAGTGATGAGTTCTAAAAGAGGCAGTGTAAAAGAAAGAGAGAGACAAGGAGGGAAACACGACGCACGCACACACTCACAGGGGGCTGCAGACAATACAGATTTATATGCTTATACAATGGCATGGCAGTCGGTGACAGGCATAGCAGTGACATCCACACTCAGCAGGCCTCAGGCTCTGTTCTCGGAGTGTGTGCGTGCATTTGTGCCTTCTGAATTCACACGCTGCAGTGTCTCCAGCAGCTCTCATCCGTCACGGCTGCTGTTCACCGCCACACGCTACTCTGTGGTTACGATAGACGTCCCGCTGTCGATGTGTGTGTTTACAAGTTGTTGTATGTGTCAAGCTAAATGACTGAAGTAAACGCCTACAGCGAAAAGCCTCGAAGAACATGTACTTACTGCAGTCACACACACACACAGTTGACATCAGAAGCCAAACCATTTCAGATGTTTTGATGAGCTTGGATCACATAAGGCCATATGCGCGTTCTGTCATTGGCGATACAAAAGTTGAAAACAGCGTCTGCTTTCTAAACCACTCTGTCTTCAGCTGTAGCGGAGGAGAGCGTATACGAAGCGAGCGGAGATGGATGGCGGGATGAAAAGTAAGAGATGGCAGCGTACGGAGGGATGGAGAGACGATACGAGTGCAGGAGGAAGAAGGATGGAGGAGTGAGACGATGCAGGGAGTTTGATTCCTCCAGTTGTCAGTGGAGCTGCATTATTGATGTGCTGAGGATCCCGCACTGTCGCTGAGATTCTCAGGCTGTCACGTCACATACCATGTGCGTGTGTGTGCATGCCTGCTTGTGTATGTGTGTGTGTGCACGCTGTATTAGCTTGTCGTGGTCGCACAAGTCCCGCAGGAGAGCCACCTGTCAACACCTCCATATCACAGGGAGCTCAGGCTGTGACAATGCTGTCTCTGTCGCACTGACCGCATGGGAGGGCGTGCTTACTCAAACACAAATAGTGAGAGATCAGTGGGAGGAGGTGACTGTGTGTGTGTGTGTGTGTGTGTATGTGTGTGTGTGTGTGTGTGTGTGTGTGCGTGCATGTGTGAGTGATGCTTCAGTGTGAGGATCCTCCTGGGTCTCTGATTCTCTACACGTTCCCTCTCGTTGTGATTCAGCTTTGTCAGTCTGCATTATGAAGTTGGAAGTTAGCTGAAGATGTCTGTGTGATTGTGCATGTGACTTTGTGTCTTTGTGCGTGATTGTCAGTGTGTGTGTGTGTGTGTGTGTGTGTGTGTGTGTGTATTGAATCACTGACACTGAGCGATGGCCCTCTGCTCTGAGCTTTGTCTCATGAATTCTTCAGAGCGTCTCCTCTGCAGACAGAGCTCATGAGACACAAACACAGCAGAACATGATCGATATCTCTCGTCAGAGCGGTGTATTAACAGGAAAGATGATACCGGAACATTCTCTGCATTATTAATTAGTGTAAAATGTCTGGAGTTTTAAAAAGAATGCCAATCAAACTTTTAGAAAAGTTTAAGGTAAAATATATATCCATATATATATATATATTATATAATTTATTGATTTATTCGATAAAAAACATAGAAATCCTAATATTTGACAGTAAACATTTTTGGGGATTTTTGCTGAATTGATGTCTTGAAGGTCCCATGTTTTGCCCTTTTAGCGGATAATATATCTATTTTATCTGCCTACTAAAGTAAGTTTACAATTGCTAATGTTAGAAAAAAGTGTTTTCATGTACTGCTGCTCCATGCAGGCTCTCTTATCTGCATGTTTTTCTAATCCTCAGAAGTGTCCACGAGCGGTGTCCCCACGTGTGCCAAGTCTGATCTGATTGGGCTTCCGATCTGCTCTCTTGTAATTGGTCAGTCCTTTTGGCATTGTTCTCTAAGATGTCCCGCCCCTTTTACCATATACTCAAGGACACTCTTGAAAAATAGATTTTCAATGAGTTTCTCTTCCTGGTTAAATAAAAGTTAAATGATATATATATATATGGAATGGGGAATAGGGAATGCAGACTATTGCTCTGAGCGATGCAACATGAGCTTGTGCTTGCTGCAACGAGCCAATGGGCTTGGATCAGTGACATCACACTGACATGATGTCTGACATGATGTCACACTGACAATTTTCAATGAGGGGGTTAGGGGTTGGAACCATAGACTGTTGGAACATGCAGCCTAAGCCTGGTTCACACGGCAGGATAATTACGCCGTTTTTGGTCCAGATTCTCCCCTTCCGATAATCTTAAAGACGCCCCGATCATTATAAGATAATCTTATAAGATCATCCTGCCGTGTGTGGTGTGTTCAGACTGCTCTCGTCTGGTCGGAAGAATGTCGGGACCTCTCCGATCTCAAATCGGGGATATTCAACATGTTGGATTGTTTTGGCCCGATCTCTCATCATCTGTGGTGTCCCCCCGAGGAGGAAACGAGCACGAGCCTGTTGACTGTGACGCATAGCCAATCAGAAAGCGAGGTGACGTTGTAGCAAAAACACCGGTACAAAAACAATAACTACTCACCTCCATGTCTTAAACAAGATTTAGGGGCTCCTAAATCTTGTGTGGGGGATTATTGTATACAGAGGGGAGGGGGGACAGCGGGTGTGTATTGTAACTAATGTCTTGTGTCCTGCCTGTCTGTATACTGCTACTGGATGCCTTGAATTTCCCTCGGGATCAATAAAGTATCTATTTATCTATCTACCCATCTATCCATCTATCCATCCATCAACTTGTAGCAAGTATAGCTCATGCTCCACTCCTTGACCAACGCCTCTTTTTAAAACGTGTTTTTCAGATAAACCCAGCACAAACGATCCCTATTACATCCTCTTCGTCCGTTTGTTGACTCTGGAATCACGTTTGATCTCGAGAGGTTTTGCGAGATTTCCCGTCTGATCGGGGGACTTTCGCGAGTGAAGTCGGTTCATGTGTGGTGTGTTGATGTTGCCGCACACCAAACACTGCACAACCCAAACTGTAAAACCTCCAATTATTTATCCCCGTGTGTGTGGTCTCTAGAGTTTGGGAAATCGGCCGAGAATTTTAAAATCCTGCCGTGTGAACCAGCCTTTAGTGTTTTTTTTTCTAGTGCATAAACATTTGTTTGTTCAAACATTTACACAAAAAAACAATAAATTAAAAATGCAATTGTGTTTTATTTAGCTAAGTTCTGCGTTCAGACAACAATGAGTCAGAATGAGTATCTTTTTTTTATTGCCAAGTACATTTACATATATACAAGAATTTTGTCTTGGTGTATTGGTGCGAAAGAAAGTACTAAAATATGTGAAGCAATTACCAATATATAAAAGAAGAAGAATTTAAAAAAAACTTCAAGTATGAAGAATAATAAAAGACACAAAATATACAAAGGATGCATGAAAGAGAATAGATCCAAAGTCCAGTGAGCGTTGATTTAACGCATGAAGGAACTGTTTCAGCCTTCACATTATTGTGATGTATTCATAACAACCGCCTCGTACATGGATCCACAAAAGTGACAAGAAACACTGGTGTAAATTCTGTATTTGGTGCGTGTTTGTAATGTGTCGCTGCTGATCACAGTGATGGTTCAGTAAATCTACACTTTGCTACCGACGCTCTGTTAAATTAAACAGAGTGAGAAGCAAAACAGAACTCGGGAGTCCACCATTGTTGTATTAATCCTTCTTGCGCATGACAGTTAACGAAAACTGTAATGATCATGTACGAAAAGTCTCTGTCTTTTAGTTTACGGGATGACAGATGGCAGATAGCTAGCTATTTGAAAAGTTCTGTGTGCTTGCTCTAATAGTAAAAAGAAAACATGGAAAGCAACTCCAGTGCACTTTTAGTCGGCAGCATTAGAGCAGTGGGAGAAGCACAGAATACTGTCAGCAGTAAAAATATTCAAACTTTTTGCAGCGCTGTGAAAAAAATAAGAACGCTGGCCAAATACTGTCTGAAGTCTCGAAACAGTTTCAATAAACCTTCTGCACATCCATCACAGATTCAGTTTCAGTCTTTCTTGCAGGGATTTTGGGAGTTTTGTTTGATAAATGTTTAAGCCTGTCATGTTGTTGCTCCAATGATGCAACTTGGAGATCATGTTCTTCTTCATGTGCTAAATGGGACTTTTTGACACTATTATTAAGTATGATCCTAGAATCATTTTATTGACAATGAGTCACTCCTCATGAATCATCTCTGCTCCCCTGCTTTGTCACTTAGTTAACCCTGAGAGAATCAGCTCCTTTTTGCTGCTAGTTGTCTCTTTACTTTTGTATATAATTCATCCTTTTCAAGATTTAATTATGAAACACCAACCTTTTCTCAGCTGCTAATTAATGAACCTGCACACTCTGTAAAATATTCTAATAAAGAAGCAGGATGAAAGGAAATACAAAAGCTCCTGTTTTTTACTCCACAGACGTCATGTGAGGTTTATCGTCTCATTAAAACGTGAGCAGTGCCGAGTTTTAATCTTTCTAAAAGCTGACGGTTGTTTCAGGTCCACGATGCTCTGGAAGTTTTACGTCGATATTAAACACAGAGATGCACTGATGCTGAGCTCACGACGCTCCGCTGTTTCTATTAAACTCCTTTAAGTTACAGCAAGTAGAGTAATAAAACGTGTTTGACTCCAATCATATTTCATCAGTGCTTCTTTAGCTTTTACAGCTGTGACCTTAAAGCGCATATAATCAGCCGCTGCCTCCAAGCGAGCACCACCATCAACATGTCACACACCCCCACCCGTCAACCGGCAGCACTCCCACTCGTATTTTGCTTTTATCGCGTGCCATGAACCGAGAGCTGGGTCCCATTTTATTGGGAGTGTAATGTAAGAACTTTTTTATGACAATTTATTCATTAGAGGAGGCCTTTACTCCAAGAATTATCTGCGGTGAAAAGCAATTATCTAAGAAAACATGATGAAAACTAAGAAAAGGGAAGAGAAAACGGAGAGTGTATCGTGCTGGCCTTCCTCCCAGATCAGAGGGATCGATCAGCAGGAGAGAGAGACTCAGTGTTCTCTCTGTCGGTACAATGAGCAGGGCTAATAATGGAGAGCAGTCATCATCCCCTGTCTCGCTTTCCCCTCTCTCTCTCTCTCTCTCTCTCTCTTTCTTCCCCCTCTCTACATTTTTCTGGAAACAATCAGAGCCACATCGGAGGGCCGCCTCACTCTCCCACCGTGATCTGACATTTGAAAAACAAACCCGTTTAGCCGGAGAAGTGGGCGTCAGGCAGCGACAAGGCTTATGAAACACTGACTCACGACATCAGGAGGGAGCATACACACACACACACACACACACACACACACACACACACACACTAAAGTGGTGCACCTCATGAAGCCGCCACACAATTCCACAGAGTATCCCGTCCCCACATCAGAAACAATAGAGGAATCAAGAAAGCTGGAGCTCAATGGTCCAATCACGGCCCGCACTACCTGCGAGTCATAACGAGCTAAACAACCTTTTCCTCCACTCTCTTTCCTGCCAATCAAACGCCGTCAGTCACTCTGCTGCAAAACACAATTACTGCCATTGAGGAAGTCGAGGGGAAAAATGTTTGCTTCTTGTCATTTATGCAAGTGTTGTTATCCGTGTGTATGCACTTACACATTCTGTGGCAATCTTCACAGGTGGTGTTTTTAAAAGAGCAACAATATGAGTGAACCAGGAATTGATGTTTCTTCTCTTTTCTCTTTATATTTTAAAAACAATGGAAGAACTTTCTTGCATTCTCCTCTAGTGCAATAAGCCTAGAGTGAAGTATATGCTTTTGGTATTCATCAGTATGTATGTCTGTGTTTACATTGAATTGTTCGTGGATTTTATTTGTTCTTTGGGTATTTTCACATTAGACAAGATTGTTTCATTCTATGCCCAAGCATGATTGCTACCCTCCCCCTGCTGGTCAGTGTTCACATTAGTAACAGTGTTCCTCACCAAGCACACTTTGGGTCTCTACACAGACAGATACAGCAGGTGGCAGTATGCACATATTTGGTTTGCAAATCCACCAAAAAAGCAAAAAGAGGAAGTAACCATGGCAACCAACCATGGTAAAAAAGTGATCATTGCTATCTGTAGATGTTTTTTTATTTATTTATGAAATGCCAATAACAATCCTCTTCCTTCATCCACATTTATCGTACAGCTCAGAGGAAACGGGCCCTTGCTGCACCGTTACAAGGTTTTTTGAAAAGACAGGAGCCGTCATCACATAACGGTCAACTTCTTTGTTTAATCACAGTTGCGTTCACAACTCCCGTGAACCCTGTATACTCGAGTACACATGAATCGGCAATAGACCACCTCTCCAAGTGGACTAAGGCACAGTACCTATGTGTAGTGCTAGTTTGGTAAGTTTCTGTTCACACTGATCAAATGAACCAGATTTTGGGGTCAAGCCATGGTCCCATAGTGTGAGATCACCCTTCATTGATTCTATTTTGGAGGTACTGTATCTGAAGGCTGGCTCACACGCAAGGGTTTTAAAATTGTCGGCCGATTTCCCAAACTTTAGAGACCAAACACATGGTGATAAATAATCGGAGGTTTCACAGTGTTGGTTGTACAGTGTTTGGTGTGCGGCCACACGGCAACATCAACAGACCACACACAAACCGATTTCACTCGCGAACGTCCCCCGATCAGACGGGAAATCCTCTCGAGATCAAACGTGATTCCAGAGTCAACAAACGGACGAAGAGGATGTAATAGGGATCGTTTGTGCTGTTTTTATCTGAAAAAAACGTTTTAAAAAGAGCCGTCGGTCAAAGGAGTGGAGACTACGGAGCATGAGCTGAACTTGCTACATGATGATATGGAGGTCAGGTGAGGCTTGTGCTAGGTTTTCCCTCGGGGAACACCACACATGATGAGAAATCGGGACAAAACAATCCAACATGTTGAATAACCCAGATTTGAGATCGGAGCGGTCCCGACATTCTTCCGATCAGACGAGAGCAGTCTGAACACACCGCACATGGCAGGATGATCTTATAAGATTATCTTATGATGATCGGGGCGTCTTTAAGATTATCGGAAGGGGAGAATCGGAGCCAAAATCGGCGTAATTATCCTGCCGTGTGAACCAAGCTTTAATGTGTGAAGCACTTCTCTGCAAATATTTCCCCAAGGGGGCAATTAAGTGTATCAAGTTGGTATTGCATCATATTGTATGTCCTCACTACTGACTCAGAGAATACAACATCTTTGTCAGTGGCCTGACTCTCTGTGTTTCCCTCACGCATCAGATTGTTTTGTGCCCACCTTTTGGTACCCACCAAGTTTTACCTCACGTTCAAATAATTTGGTGTGTGTTAATATTTATTAATAATAAATTCCTTTCATATGATATCAGTGACTCTAAAAGTAAACATTAGCTGGGACGGGGCTGAACGTGTTAATAATGTTTTTGAGCTAATAATATGGACCATTGTGTCTCCAGATTTTCAGCATCCATTGTCTGTGAACTTTCACGTCAGTCAGAAAGCTTTCATGAAGATTTGTGATGTCAACATGACCTAAACCTGGAGCATATCAGTAACGCAGCATAACTACATTTGGTCCTCACACTCTGAGCGTCATGTCACAACAACATGGCCGCTGTGGGAATATAGTCTATTATTTTCATTGAGGTAACAAACGACAGAGCGGCGAAATGATTCAATATGCTGGACACTTTTGAATCAGCAAAGACACGAGTGTAATGTAAGGAGCACCAAACAAACGAGACAAAATGAAGGTAAGGATTTTTTTTAAACAGCTTGAACAGTTTTTTGGTTTTGGTTGACATTACTAAGATTTCACTTTTCACAGCATAGACATACTCTTTGGTGTTTACCCTGTGTGTGTGTCTGTGTGTCTGTGTGTGTGTGTGTGTGTGTGTGTGTGTGTCCTGCTGATGTCAAAAGAACCAGCTGTCAGTCAGACGATCACATCACGGCGGGGATGTGGCGTCTGACTGTGACACATGTCAAGTGACGGCTTGCGGGAAGCAGCTGTGCGTCTGTGGTCTGACGTACTGGACGGACAGCTCCTACAACACACACACACACACACACACACACACACACACTGTAGACAAACAGAGGAAGGGTCTCGTTGTCCTCCACCTTCTCTTTCTGAAGCATCCCACTCTTACTCTCTTCCATCTCCTCCTTGTCTCCTCAGATCTTTACAGCGATGTCATCATTCCTCTTTTTATCTCATCACCCGCTGCTAAAAGACTCATTTCAATCACACCCTCTCCGACTCTTTCTTTTTTTTTCTTTGGTTCTCGTCATCAGACTTCCTTCCTCCCTTCCTTTCCTTTTTCCATTCTCGTCTCCCCCTCCTCCTTCTGTCTCTGTGTTATATGGAGCTCAGTGAGGGTTCATTAAAATTCAACGACACACACGTTCCCTTTAAAGCTGCTTTTTAATAAAACGCTAATGAGCAGCACTTCTTATCCTCCGCTCAACAGTCTGTTACCTTCTCGTTCAGTTTCTTACAAACAAATGAGAAATGTGGCACATGTAGGCTTTCAAAGTGAAATACCTTTTACTTCTGAGTCTGTTCACTGAATGACTGCTAATGTGCAAGGTCATAAAATAAAACTGTCCTCTGGTTAATTGTCTCACATAAACACTTAAAGCATAACGTTTAGTTCGAGGAAAAAAACAACAACAAAAAAACTGATAAGATCAGGCGAAATGGATTGGAGAGACAATGTGTTTATTTACTCACTCTTCATTCTATTTTTTTTTTCACTTTGCCATCAAACAGCCTTTTCTGTTTGCTGCCACTTTTTTAATTGTATTGATCTGTTCTGTATACCTATGCATGCAGACCGGTGTTACCCATTTTCCACCATTGTGAACCTGGTGAGAGCATGCTCCCAGTTTTTTGTTTTCCTTTCACTGCTTCGCTCTGACAGTGGATTAGCCCTAACTCTGCATGGCAGCATGTGAGTGAGGCAGCAGATGATTAGTTAAAGAGTTCTGGTTCTGTTCTGTGGATTTGTTCGCAATTTTGTATATATTTTATATTTTTGTATTTGTGCAATTCAAAGTTTGATTAACACATTAACACACACTTTTGTAAAAGAATAAATGCACAGAATGAGGCAATTCAAGGGCTTCTTATAAAAACACTCAACACAAAAGGGGTTTTTCAACACACAAACCCATTCACTTTTGCAAAGTTAAGCCAAAAATTGAGGCCTCAAAAGATCCTAAATTAAGAGCTGTTTGGGAGTCACTCTTCTGGGCTGAGCTTAAAGAGTCAACTCTCTGAAAAGAGCCGAACTTCCCATCACTTGTTCAGACTTTTCTATTTATGAACAAGCTAGGAATCACCTTTCGCAGCAATGCCAAGGATCTCCACATGGGAGTTTCTTTGTTGCTGTTACCTGCAGGTCCTTCTTCTGGCCATGTCCCCTTATATTAGCTTCCTTAGTTTGTTGTAAGTTCAACTGTCCTGTTGTCCATCCTGAGCTCAATGAGCGGCTATGGTTTTCTTAAATACGATCTTCTGTATACATTTTTTAGATGAATATCCAGTTCAAGCAAAGTATGTAGAGTCTGATTTCTTTAAATGAATTCTTTCTGGTCACTGGTGTCTCTCTTGCTCTGTTTATGTTTATTTCAGAGTTTTTGGTTTAAATATTGTGAGCTGAAGATCCTCCAAGAAGCAGAAGCTCTGACCTCAGCTGCACTGAACACACTCTTCCTCTATTAGCAAATAACCTTTTTAGTGCTCAGAGCGGCCTCGTAAACGCCTGATTAATGGCTCCTGCTTGTGTACTAATGGACTGAATGGACTCCGATGGAGAGTGTCCGGTTTGTTGCTCTACAGTGTTGCACGGTTAGCCGCTCACTCTGCGTACATGCATGTTTGCAGACGCCCCTTTGATGTAAATGTTTCTGCTTTGTTTGCAGAGCAGCCCGTGCCTTTGAGTCCCGCTCCCTCGTGCATTCATTCCCTCCATCGGCTCTCGGGTCTGTGATGTGCACGCGTCGGTCCGTCTGAAGCTCCTCTGATAGTTTCCCTGCACTCTTTGATCACGGAGGCAGAGCTGCTCAGTCAACACATATTCGGTATCTTTAAAGGAACAATCAGCCCATCTCTGCTCCGCCCTCACCTCTCGCAGTCACGCGCAGCTGGATGCTGAGAGTTTTTTCTCTGTAATGTCAAAGTTTGACTTCTGCTGCTGACAGAGTACTTTTAACTGCTGCTCATACAGACTCCATGGCTGGTCTAGACATTCACTCCTACACCTCGAGAGTCGGACAGAGACTTTGATGTAGACATCTACATTAGAAAGAGAGAGGGAGAGATAATAGAGCAAGCACAGAAAGCAGGAAAGCTGTCTTTAGTTTATTACATTTATATATGAAGGGAGCACGCAAAAAATATGAATCTGTGTCAAGGAGAAGATACGTGATCTACCTGATTTCTCTGCGAGCTGATTTCCTTTTGCCTGGCTGCTAAAAAGGAAATTTCCAAAGACGTGTAGCAAGGGGCTGCAGAAAACCCTTGTACGAAGTGCAATTAATAAAACGTACGCATACATGCAGGCAGACTGAACTGTGTCTAATCTGCTGTGTGTGTGTCTGTGTGGGTAAGTGTACGAGTATCCATGTGACAGACAGTGTTTTGCTGCCGGGTTTGTGTGCGAACGGCGGGTTTTGGAATCACTTAACTTCTGTCACTAGATGTTACATCTCTCTCAGCCGGAGGGACGGAGTGGGAGACTGAGGAGGAGGAGAGAGTGTGAGAGTGAGGCGGAGATGGACGTCTTTACCTGAACTGAGAGAGATCTGGCAGAATTTCTTTCTCAAAATCAGTGAATGTTACAGTTCTCCCTCATGTCTCTCGTTTGCACATATGCAAACATGAGCGCCGCTTCAAAAACACAAGAAAACTCCCAATGTTGTCTCTTTCAATTTGTTTGAAATGTCCGACCAGATCCAAATGAGACGATAAAATATCTTCACAAAGAGAGTATCTCAGAGTTATCTTGTGATTCGTATGCCTAAATGCAAATCAGTCTATAAAGCTCCTCAATATAATCTCAATGTAACTTTTTTTTTTTTTAACACTAATAACTGTATGAAATAGCACTTTAGGATGAAAGTTTACAAACTGCTTATTCTGCCAGAGGAAGAAGATATAAAACAGATAACAGAACATCAAGGCCAAAAACTGAGAGAAAATGACAGTCCAATCAAAATAAACTTGTGAGAGGAAAACGCAGCAGAGACAAAACAGGGAGGTGTGAATACACGGAAGAACAAAGAGAGAAAGTTTTTTTTTTTAAATGTTTAAAAGTTGGTGTTTAGAATTGATAAAGAAGCAGCCTTTTATTTTAGGATCTTTGTCTCCTCAGGCAGGTTGTTGTATCCCTTCAAGTCAAGCATTGGGGAAAGCGCTTCTCTCCTCACATTTATTTTACATCACTTCGTCTGTGTTTCATTTTCATAACTTCATCTCGAAAAAGCTGAAGAAAACCAGAGCTGAGAGGTTTGGCCTTTTTGTCACCTCACAGAAGCCCTGAGCACGTTGAAAAGTCCCTCTGTCTCCATCACACTGGATCCATGTGATGTTTTGAAGGAGCTGAAGCGTTTGGCTGACAAACATGGACATGCTGTACCTCTCTTCGTGGGTTTGTGTGTCCTCGAGGCTGACGGAGAGACGCACACAAAACACACAAAGGCGGACCATCTTTCTCCTGTGACACTCTGCCTCCCCCACAGCGGGTCGAGCCTGTCTCTACATCCTCCTCCTTTCATCCTGAAAGGTCAGAGCTCGTCACCGTGTCAGAAGCAGTTTATTCATCGTGTTCTCTCGCCGGTGTCAGTCTCACCACGCCGGCTGTCACAGCGGCTCAGTGTCGTGTCTCAATCACAGCTTCAGGTCTTCTCCGCTTTTTTTTTTTTTCTGAATTGCTTCGCGTCCCGTGTGTCGCTCCAGATGTTTCGTCATCTTTCTTTTACGCATATATTTTCACGCACACAAGCCAACGCAGATTCTGTCTTTGTTTCATGTGGCTTGCAGGTGAGGAGAAGAAAGCGTGTGATGAAATTCCCTTTAATTTAGCCATTATCTTGACTCTGAGCTCAGCCTCTCTGCCTCCGCTGCCTATTATCTGATTGCACACTGAAATTCCTCGAAGCTTCCTGTACAAATTGGTTTGCCAGACGTCGCCGTGCACATGAAGGAGAAACTGAGGAATCGCTGGCAATTAACACCACCTCCTTACACAGACTACTTAACATCCTTTCACCCTCTCCTTTCTCTCCATCTCTTTTCTCCGCGGGCTCTCCCACTCCTCTGCATATCCGCACCAAAACACCAGTCTTTGAATCTCTCTGCTGGAATACGACGTGTTTCCGTCTGACAGCCGCTGGTGTCAGTGTGCATTAAACAGGTCAGACTGAGAGCGCCAAGATGTGGGCTAATTTATGGCATTAAACCAAACGAACGTAAATTCTTTTGCCAAATAGCCCAAAGCTTAAGTCAAGTCAGATTAGAGGAGGGGGCTAAGATCGAAAATCGAAGCGCGCTGTCAGACGTGTTACACTAAAAGTGGAAATATTCTGAGCCAGGAGATCCAGCCTGGTGTACTCGACCTTTAATTACCCATCTTGTAAAAACCTTTTTGGAAATGAACAGTTTGTGGTTGCTGGCAGCTGTAATGGCAATCATTAATTCTTGTCTGCTTGGCTGTCATGGTTCTTCAGCTCCTGTTGTCCTTAAAGAAGAGGCTGATATGAGAATACAGCATTGAACTTTCAGTCCAGATCTGCAGCCAATTAGAGCAACAGAATCTTGTCACGGTGACCCAGCAAAGCGTGGCGCTGGTTCTGTCCAAACTCGAGCGTGCTGCTGCTGCCCCGTGTCCTCGCCTGCTGCTGAGCCATGGTTCACCATGTCAAATGCGGGGGTCCTCGGGGTCTGTGTGAGCCACCATGTGGAACGATTTATTCACAGCTTTTTCTTGAGGGTATGTGGCAAAATTCAATCTTCAAAAAAAAGGTTAAAGCCTGTGCACTAAACTTTAAGAACTGAGCTGGTGTCAGCTTTGTTGCGCACACGAGTCCATGAGGGATTGAAATAGTTTAATAGGAGGAATGTGACATTACAAACAAACAAAGTCAACAAGTCACGAGCATAAATGAAGCGAAGCTAAAGGAGAATAATGCAGTTGATGCTGCACAACCGTGGAAATAGTAACAAACCATAGACAACCTCTGTTGTGGAAGAATCTTAACACGTTGTATTGATATTAAAGTTCCAAATTATGCGTATATCTAATTTATGTGTGTACTAAAGTACGTTCACAATCGCTAATGTTCGAAAAAAAAAAGAGTCTGTTTTCATGTACTGCTGCTCCTACCTGTATTTCTAATGCTCAGACAAAAAAAAAAAAAAAAAAAAACCGAGCAGGTTCCCCAAGCCAAGCCAAGTCTGATCTGATTGGCCAGCCGATTTGCTCTCTTGTAATTGATCAGTTGTTCGTCTTTGTTCTCAGATCTTTCCCGCCACTTTTACCAAATTGGAAACGCTACAGTCAGTCCAAGGGGAGCTTGTGCTTGCTACAACGAGCCAATGAGCTTGGATCAGTGACGTCTATGTCTTGTGATGTCACAACACACATTTTCAACAAGGGGGGCTGGGGACCGAGCGTTTCATTCGGCTATTGCCACCACTAACAGGAGGAGGTAGGAGAACCAACGTTATTGCGGACTTTGACTTTTTGGAAATAGATGTGCCTAAACATGCACAAGACACCTGGAAAACACACTAAAGAGCATATAAAACCAGAAAACGCTGAATATGGGACCTTTAACACACAAACAGGTGACATGAAGGTGAGCACCCACTTCCCGCACGCCTGTCCACCTGATTGTCCAAAACTGTTCAGGACTTCCTGCCATGGGATGGAAGTCAACATATCAAAATCACCCATTGTACTCACAACTGTTGAGAAATCCACACAAATAAGGATTGAAAAGTCATCAGAGCCCTGAGTGTCTTCAAGGTTTGAAAGCCCTGAACCCTTGAAGTCTTAGCAACGACACGTCTCAGAGTAACGGCCTGTAAGTCTGGATGAGGTTTGAGGTTTGACCCGAGAGCAGCTTCATGTGTGTGTGGAGTTTAGTGGAGGCCCACCACGGCTTTATATTGGCCTGATAAAGTGTGCTGATCAGCCAAAGTCAACAGAAGCTAATGCAGCCAGGGTTAGACACAAATCCCTCGCCTTTACAGAGCAAAGAGCTAAAGCTAGAATAGCACATTTATGAAACGCTACAGTCAGAAAGCATGTCAGAGAGAAGGAGGGAAACAGGGCAGAGAGGAGGAGACGGCTGTAAAGAGTTTTGAAATGCCAGCATGAAGTGAGCAAATGGTAAACTGACTCACATTTAAGTCTGCTTTATTGATGCGCTGGATTTGAAGGCACTGGCAGATGTGAGTGTCTTTCAACCTGCAGCAGCGGCGGATCACAGGCCCAGACTCCCCGGGGAGCTACACTTTACCAAACACACCACTCAGACACGGATCGAAATAGAAAATGAAGGATTTCTTTCACCTAACAAAACTGCTTTTTTGAAATAAACGTCTGTGTGTGTCTCTCTCTCATGAGGCACACTGTATAGGTCAGCAGCTTCAGAGAAACTCCAGCGTGTTACTGTCTTACCTCACTGTATATCAAACAGCAACTCATCTCTATGCATTGAACCCTGAATTATACATCACAAGTTAGTACACGAGTTACACACACACCTGTAAGCTGTGCATGCAGCAGGTTTCCCTGCAGCAGCTGATAGAGAGCAGTCCAGCCTGCAGCAGCAGAATGATGACAATGTGTTAACAGTCTCTGGGTGTGATACAGCTGTCACAGGATGCATGGAGTCTACAGGCAGAGTCTCTCTCTCTCTCTCTATCTCACACACACACACACACACCCCTCAATTATAGGCTTGCGATGGCAGCACGACTTTTTCTCCCGATCTGCTGGCCAACCCACCCAGTCATCAGCCCAACCGCCTGGCTCTCCCACCTCCACCCCCACTCGGATAACCTGCAGCTCTGAGCCTCCACCAACTCCTCCAGCTCACAGCTAACTAATTAATAAGAACATTATAGTATCCGCAAGAATACCATTCGTAAATGGATTCTTGGCTGCTTTTTCTGTTGTTTTTTAACGTGTTGTTGTCGTGTTTTTTTGCAGCCTTTCTGGCAGGAACAAAAAATCCAATTTTGAAACGTTTTAAAATTTGAATTTGATTCTGTGATACAGCCTTAATGATCCCTCCGTTTTTCTCCTTCTTCCTCATAAATTGCAAACTTTACTGGTAGCATGTTCTAACCACTAATCAGGCAAACGACAGTGACAGACATTGACGTCAAGGTGATAAAACAATCAAGCGAGTGTTTTTGTTTGTATCTGGTAAACAGCTCGTTCAAGCGTCAGTATGGTCATATCATTTTATTTCTCTCAAGTCATCCGCCTTTTCTTCTGCTTTAAAAATGTGGCATTGGATACTTATTCTCAATCACTTCAAAATCCTTTGAACATCATACCTGTTATAAAACCATCAGAAGTTTGATCAGGATTTTCTTTTATGGACTAAACTTCTGAAGCTCTGCCTAACGTTTCATAAATCAGACTTGCATGCCATAACAGAGAAACAGAACAAAGCGGGGAACTTATGAAATGAGACACAGCCTGCTTGATGTTATGAATAGACCAGCTTGTTTTCGCCTCTGACTGTGAACATTTTGCATGTTGTGGTTAATTCTATGAAACATTTTCCAAGCATAGGTAAGTCTTAGAGGCAGATTTCACGACCGAAAAGATCAGAAGTATTCAACATTTCTATATATAGAAGGATGGAAGGTGTTTGTTATTGCAGGTGTGTTTTTGAACAAAAGAAAGGAACAGCCTCCCACACAGCTCAGGAGGTTGTATTAGATTTAACAGGCTCATGCTGAGATGTGCACATGTTCAGGTTCATGTCGGCGAGCAGCAGCAGACGTGAGAAACACGCTGTGGCTTTCAGACCCTCAGACTTTCAGCTCACACAGTTTCAGATGAAGTGTAGCTTTACTGGACCCTCTGACCTGTTTCAGGATCTATTGATCACGTTGTGGTGCTGAAATTGGGTGGGGGGGACAGAGGTGATATCAAATTGGGGTGGGGGGGCAATAACACACAGGTTAACACTTTGCTTTTTACTCTGTCTTACTGTAGATTTGGCCTTAAATTGCAAAAACACATCAATACAAAAGTACTACAAGTAAACCCGTTTTCAAAAGTGGTTAAATCTTTGAACATTTCACTTAGAAACTGTGTGTAGGTGTAGGTGATGGACATCTCTCCCTGGACTTGTCCAAAACATTGGCCCATTTAGAAATCACTGTCGGTCGGCTTTTTATGTTTGAGACGGACTTTGGTCAGTCCTAATAAGAATCCCGGTTTATGTGCCTGCGATGTTTCGCCTTCAGGATTCATTTCATGAAGACTTAATGAGGTTACAAAGGAATGCCCCCTCTGTGTCGTCTTCGGAGGTAGCAGAGGCATTACAGAGGCAGAGCCAGTGAAGGCAGTATGTTTGACTGTGTGTGTATGTGCCCCTGCTGTGGCTTGCTTTCTCGCATTTCTGTAATGTCTTAAGGCAAATGACAATCGCAGGACATAGACATCACAAAATATATTCTACACAGCTGTTGGACATAGTTTCATTGTCTTCAACCTCTCTCTCTCTCTCTCTCTCTCTCTGATATTTCCTCTCATTACTCCTCTCTTTGTCTTTTTTAACTTTTTTTTTTGTCTCTGTCTGTCACTGTGCTCCATGTCTGCTGGTTCCCTGAAGCCCTAATCAAGCCTCTGAGCTGAGGCACATAGAGCAGAGAGAGGAGAGCTCAGAGGCTCCCAGTGTGCTCACTAATAGGGCAGAGGTCTGAGTCTGTCAGCTGTGGCCATAAAGACTTTGGTTCTGTGGTTCTGACAGCGCGCCGCTTCTTCTGAGTAAGCAGGAGACCCGAGAGCTAATGCAGCATCTCCGCACGGTCACAGGCTAACTGCTAGCCGCAACGCCGTTTGGACTCCTCAAGGGCTCCCCAGATGAATCCAAGACTCTGTCACGAAAACATTTTTTACAGAATCACTGTAAACAGCCGTGTTCAACAATGAAATTTAAGACAACACATGCAGATTAAGAAAATGTTTTGATGGACTTGAGAACATGTGCACATAAAGAAGTATTGCAAATACCAAATGACAACAAGATGAGCAATGAGTCCAATTACATCTACTGATTTTTGATTTGCATGATATGATTAGCAGGAGGGTCCAACCCATATGCGATGGATATATAAGCTGCTCTGTTGAGTTTACCTGCATTTTTTTTCTCTCCTGTAACTCTTGCCTCCATCACTTCGTCCGTCTCCTCCCCCTCTTTCTGCAGCTTCAGCTCAGGCAATTTGAATATGTAGATGTGAAGTGATGAATGATTAATTAGGCTGATGCATGGGGATTCAATGTGCTTTACCACCTCTGTGCAGACATCTAATGACCACAGCTGATTTGCATAGATCTTAACCTCAACCAGTGTGAACTGACCCACTTAGTGCAGAGTCCACTTGAAATAAACACACATACCTAGAGAAGTGAAATCTGACCGTTGTAACATGACACCTGGCCATTTGGTCATTTGCAGTCCGTTAAACTCTCACAGTCTGAATGTTCCCGTTACTGTGGCATTGTTGAGGTCAACACATGTGTTAGCTGATGTATTAGCCCAGCTTATAGGCTGACACGTAACATATATTTTACACACATGGAGTCAGCGTGATCGATCATTTTCCCAGGCGCTGACCAGTTTGATTTTCTCTCTGGTCTAATTGGGCACAGGGGAGAAGTGGTGGGGGGAGACGAAGGACCCGAGAATGATCGCACTGCTCTTTCGGTGCTCCAGAGAAGACTGTAATACATCCTATGTGCACCTTTTAAAACGACACAGAAATGATGAGTATTTCTTTTTTTTGCTAGTTTTTCATAAGTTGAAGAAAGTAAAAAATAAAATAAATGTTGTTAATTATTTATCCCAACTATCAATTTCCCATTAGCTCTTTTTCAATCACCACGAGAAATGTAATCATAAATAACAGTATTGATGTTCCTGAGTTTTCATTCAGCTGTTAGATTTCAGACCACCAGATGAGACCACTCCTCCATGATTGGAGCGGCTGAAAGACGTGCAGAGACACAGTAATTGAAATGCAGTCAGAGGAGATTTTTGCTTAGTTAAGTTAAATTTGATAGCCTCCAAACTGCGAGGACATTTGCATATTTTTAATTAAACGTCTGGGCATGTTTTTTTTTCTCTCACGATCATCTAAACCAGCTTGTCACTTCTCATATCATAGAATTAAGTAATTATTTTCTGTCAGTATTTGTCTGTTTACTCATTACTTAGGAAACACCGGTTCTCTACGCGTCTTTATCAGCCTCCTGAGAACACTTAGAGTACTTCCACACTGTGTGTGTGCATGTATTTAATATGCATGTTCCTCTGTGGTGAGTTTACATACCCCATCCTTGCACACATTCCTCTGCACATCTTTGCCTTGACCAATCACACCTTTGCTGAGTGGTTGCCATGACAGCCTGCAGCCTCACCCTCTGCAGAGCTGCCAGTGGTGTGTCTTTGTGTGTTTGTGTGTACAGATTTGTATTTTTCTGTTTCTGCCAAAAACGTGTTGCCAGAAAGAGCAAGTCTGCAGTGATAAGGTTTCAGTTTAGTCGTATGTGCTTATCTGTGAGTATGGGAAACTTCAGACAAACTCATCATAAATCAGTCAGACTTTAGTCATAAATCCATAATACATTGATATTACAAAAATGTTCGCCATTCTCAGTTCTTCTCAGCTTTCTCCGGAGAGCCTGTTAGCATATGTTTTGTTTTGTATGTTGATATGAAAACAATCTAGTATGACGACATGCTTTAACTTCAACATTTATTTGCAGCTGTGTAATCATGTAGCTCACTAAGAAGGCAAAATTCTCTCATAGGCAGTTTCTCAATATGCGTTCTTGTCTGTTCTTGCGTTCTGGCATACCCGTGAAACGTCACCTTTAGCGGTCGAGTTACTGTCCCAATAAAGTTCGCATTTCGCCAAGAACGGTTTAAGTGTTCTCGACACGCCTCTTTTTCCAAGGATGCATCGGTTGGTGACTTGTGTGAATTTCTGAGTGCAATGCAATTTGGTATCCATGATTTACTACTTCTGATTTCTTCTTAACTTTCACCAACCGTTACACCCCACAAATTAAAAAATGACGGTTGGTTTCTTAGCAGACAAATCAGGCTTGTGAGGATTATACCACAAAAAGACAAACGTTAAATCAGAACTGAGCGACTGCCTTCATTGTTATTTTAAATATTTTTAAAAAGTAATTTCATTGTTGATGTACATCAACGATCGGATGCGCTTTGATCTACTGAGGCGGGTTACGCAATACCCTGAAGAACGCATCGTCCGTCCCAAACAGTCAGCTGTGTTTTTGTGAACTTGTGAGCTTGCAAGAAAGCTCTTCCAAGAACAACTCCACAAGAAGTCCGTTCTTTTGCGTTCTCGATATTGAGAAACGGCCATATTCTAACTGCACAGAGTCCATCTTCATACATGTTAGACCAATCACAATCAGGCTCTCAACAACCAATAAGAATGCAGGCTACCAACACATAACTCAAAGTGTTGCTCAGCAACCACAATAATATTCTGTGTGAATGTTACAGCATGCAGTAGCTTTCTAGCAAGATGTTGGACTTTGCTTTTAGATTCTGGCTGTGAGGTCCTGCCCACTGATCTGTAATCGGTCTGTAGCTTCAGTGGGTTGATAACATGAAGAACTAGTGATTGTAATGGAAAAAAATGTACTTAGCAAATGTGGTGAAATAATTCTGTTGTGAACTGTCGGACAGTTCAAAGAAATACTGTGCAAATACACTTGAGAGAAAATGAGCTGTAAGACTAGCTCCTCTGTCTAGGTTGATTACATTTAAATGGCCTATCTTCTCCAACAGAGCTTGTCACTATTTTAGTTTCCTCCCTGACATACTGTATATAAAGGGGCTCTGCATTCTGTCTGTCATTGGTGTGTATCATAAATCACTAGTATACACTCTGTAGATTTTTTTTTTTTGCGTCATCGTAGGCTCCTTTTCAGAAAAGAAATAAGGGCCTTACCTGTCTCAGGGGGAAAAGAGGGCGGGATTCAAAAATACTGCCAGGTTTCTAATGATGCAAAGCTTAATGCAAATGGGTGAATTATCCCTTTAAGCACAGTGCATGGGCTTGAATTGATGTTAGGAGGTAATAATATGGAAGAAACTCTTCTATGTCAATTTCCTGTAATTTACCTGCATCAGTAGCTTGGAAAAAAGACACACAAAGACACACAAAAGAAAACACAATAGGTGTCAAAAGATGTGTTCTGTTTTCTCCACAGGTAGCAGAGAGAGGAATACTCAAACACGTACGCGGGGGAGGTACACAACTTCACAAACACACACATATATACACACACAGGCAAGGGGGGGTGAGTGAATAGGGAGACTGCACAGTGACTTGCAGGTCCTGTGAGTTCTTCAGAGAAAGGAAAGGCAGTGGAGGAGAGATCAGGGGAGGTGTGGGCACAGGGGCAGTCTGGGGTCAATTAGTATTCATAAAAGACAAATGAATCCATAGCTGTGGCCTAATACCAATTACTTTTGATCACCTAATCAATTAGAGTTGGTTAGGGTTACTGTAGCTAAATAGAAAATTAACTGCGACATTCACCATTGGCGTTGAGATGACTTTTCATCAGTCGCCACATCGGACATGTTAATTTCCTCATCAAGGTGCAGAATGGAGGGAAATTCATCCACATGCTCCTGCTCGCGCACGCACACACACACAACCCTGCGCAGTTATTACAGGCCCTTTATTAAATATCCCTGTGGCCCTTTAATAGACAAATAGCATCTGATTCTATCAGACAGAGTGCAGAGACAGAAAGCGAAGGAGGGGAGAGAATTAACGCAGTCCTCGGTGGCAGAGAGAATATGCAGCTCTGAGAGACCGAGTAAATGAGTAATTCAGAACTGATTGATTGTACAAGAGAGAGTGAGAAATGGAGAATGAGAGAAATAGTGCAGGAGAGGGGGGAGACGGAAAATAAGGGCAGTAGATTGCAAGACATGGGAGGGGGGGAATGGAAGGTAGATGTGATAGATGGCTGGAGAGAGAGTGAGAGAGATCCAGACGTGAGCGAGATGGAGTCACTGCCAGAACCTCGGCTGGATGGTTATTAAGCTAACTGGTCTTTGCGTGCTGCATGTCTGCCATTACTTCACCTTTTTCCACTCCCTCTCTAACCTAGTTTGAGTTCAGCCATCGCCTCAGGCATGAGGAAGAGGAGTGGCAGCTATATCAGGTCAGATCCAGGGAGGGGAAAAGCCCAGTGGTTAGTATTCCCCGAGTGTCAGAAGCAGAGAGGGAGAGACTCAGGGAGATCGAGGGGGAGGGTGTCCAATGGAGGCTGGGAGAGATCTCTGGAGGATGAGGCTTTAATTTAGCTTAGCCTGGAGAGGCGGCAAGACATCACTTATCAATGGTGTATGAATGTTTTTATGTACCTTCTAAATGCATTTTATAGAAAATATAATTGGTACCTTGATGTTTATCAAAGAGAAGAGCAATTTGTCTGTTGAATTTGGGTAATAGCCAGACCAATTCTCTAAGCAAATAGTCCCGTCTTTGACATCTTTAATTTTACAATGCCCACAAATCAAGAATTTTTGGTCTCAACAAGATAGAATTATGAACCAATAAGGGAAACCAGACCTAAGATGAATAGGTAGGCAGCTATGGGCTTGGCAGCTGCTCCTAACATCCAGTTCTCATGACTTCTTGTCAAACAACATTTGATGCATCCACTCTAAATTATCCCTGCATTATGTTAGCTACTTAATACAAGAGCAATAGCCAGTTCGACATGTACATCAGTGGCCATCTTGCCTGCTTATAAAAAATGCACCATATTGAATGATCAGTTGTATGTGGCCTAACCAAAGCCAGGTCAGCTGGAAATCTCTCTGAACAGGAAAGAGACCATCTGCTTTTGAAAGAGCAAATCAATGTGATGTCATGGATCAAGTCATTGTTGACATTTTAGCCATAATAGTGAAATGGCTTTAGGGATGCAATGTTGGCTCTCTGTCACATTGCACTCCAAAGATTTCCACAGAACTGACCAAGACATTTTGACCTTAAGATTGATGATACTCATCACACCAAAATAAGCTACAGTATGAGCTGTGAATTATTTGGAGAAAAGAGACACATCTATGTAAAGTAAGACATTAAACATCCTCCATGTAGCTCAACTATGATACTGCTAGTCAACTGAGGCTCTGATGAATGGATACTTGGCTCTATAGGGCCCCCCTTTGTGCGTACACGGTGTACTAACTTGCAATGTTTGATTTTGGACAGAAAAGTTTAGTCTGAAATGAAACACAGACGTAGTGCAATTGCTTCAATTGTCAATTGCAACAGGTAACGACAATTATCATCAGCAAAAATATTCTGCCTTGTTATCTTACTTTACTTGGATTCCATTATGTTTGTATGAAAAATGATCAATGGGTTGTGTCTCCCCCCCATTTCAGAGATGCAAATGCACACCTTTTTACACCTATCAAGGTTATTTCTCTTTTGTTACTTGGCCAATATACCAAAAAACATAGAGAGTGAGATGATTTCAGCATCCCGCCCTTGACCTAATGAACAAAATAACCCCACCTGAGCACAAAATGTTAAGGTTGCGGGTATGTTCATAACAAAACATCCACTTTATATTAAAAGAAAAAGTTCTATGTCACATTTTACGACTACAGTTTTCTCATTTTTTGCACTTTTGTTCGCCTTTTTATTTGTTTGTGAATGCGTGTATCTGAATTCTAATGTGGCCATGTGTGAGCTCATACAATGTGTGAGTACAGCTGGTCAATGTATGCATAGAGGTGACAGTGGAGCTCCTCCAGGTGCCTCTTCATCACTTCCTTCTCTGTATTATTTGAATAGGCCTTATAGATACATGTGTCACATATGTGGATCGCACCCTGACAAGCACTGGTGTGAAATTATTCCATTCCTGCAGATTCCCTCCTCCCTGCCCTCCATATCTTGCCCTCTCTCTAATTTGTATCCTCCTGCTCTCCATCCTCTCCACCCGACCAGTCTTTGAGGCCAACGGACGAGACGCATGCTGCAGTATTGATGTGGACGGTTAGTTAGCTCTTCCTCCACATATAGTCTTTCCTGTCTAATTAGTGTGGAAGGAGAAGATCCTGTCTGTGTGTGTGTGTGTGTGTGTGTGTGTGTGTGTGTGTGTGAATATATATGTGTGTGTGTACATGTGTGTCGTAGCCCCTGCTCTCTTATCTCTGAGCTCTCATTAACCAGGCTTTGTTTTCCTTAGCTTCATTAGCATTCCCATGACACTCGCTGTTACCACAGCGCTAGGCTAAATGCTAGGCTAAATGGCAGCCATAAGAAGAGGGTCTGCCCCTTTTCATTAACATGGGCCTGTTTACAAAGTCTAAGTGTTTTAAGTGCTGTGACACAGCTCTCCCTAATAGCTTTGAGTCTTTGGCTCTACATATCAATTGTTTGCTTTAAAATAGTGACAAGTTATCTCTGCTGAAGAATGTGTTCACCTTGTTTTCACCTGAGGCTGAATCCACTTGTCTGTGTCCTCCAGGAATCCTGTCTACTCTATTAACATGGAGGTAGCATCTGCACAGACGTGTTTCCTGCAGCTGTAGGACACTCGCTAATAGTGCAGTCTCTAATATTACTCCTTGGCTAGAATGCAAAAACAGAAATAGGAAGAAATGGAGAAAGCACCAGGGGGGCTGCTGATCCAGGGCCAGACGTGGGGGAGGTGGAGGCAGGAGAAGCAGAAAAAAATGGATGAGTATGGCAGAAAAGATAGGGGGAGGGGGGGGTTGTCGGAGGTTGTTCCTCAGGATATGTTCCTCATTACAGCGAGGTATCCTCAGGAGAGCTGGTGGTGATTTAGGAGGAGATATGTAAAGGAGATGAGGGTGTGACATGAGAACACCTGTGCGGAGGTGAAGCAGAACTGAAGGGTGCAACTCCCATCTATCCGTAATGATCACCATGGATACGGCAAAGCAGCAAGACAAGGGGGAAACCACAGTCCCGGAGGAGGGGTTCAAAGGCCAGACACTATGCATTTCCTACATCCATCTTCATTCTTCTCCAACGAAGATGACAACCACCAACCCCCCCAGATTATAAACAGTCTGCACATTGAACATAGTTTCATGTCAGCCTAATTAAACATTCATGCCATACTCACGGATGTTAGGCATCACATAATACACGTGAAAAGAAATTCATGAAGATAAATAATGCACGAATGCAGGTAAAATGTCTTCTTGCTGTTTTTTAATGGGCCCATATGATGACATAGAAACAATAAAAACTCTTAGCCGCAAGATAAACTACTTTTTATTGGATATGTATAAGAAGTGCACCAATACATGTGATAGCTTATGTCAACTTACTACAGTAATCTGTACATTGTTTATAATACAACCAGCAGGAGTGAGATTTTCAACACATTGTAATCAAAGATGTCTGATCCTTTCTGACAGAAGCATGGTGTTTCTCTAAAATGTGGATTCTTAGTTTGTTTCATTTGTTTTGGTTTCAAACGACAGGACCATTATATGATGTGTTTTTGTTTTTTTGCCACTTTAGAATGAAAACCAGGAAGCATTCAATCAGGTTCCTGCTCTATAGAAGTTCATCCCTTTAATAATCATTTTATATCACCCATCGGGGTTGTTGTTGTTTTTTCCTGCAGTCTAATGCAGCCAAAAGCACAGACTATTTTTTTAATTGTAATTTCTTGTTTTCCTTTTTATTCAAGATCCAAGGCTTTAGTGTCACTGTGAGACAACAACCACAAAGCAAAGCATCTCCCTGAGCGGTAAAGTGCAAATAGATAAGGAGAGTATATTTATAGATGAAAATAAAACATTACTAATGAAAGGATAAGCGCTCAGTGAAGACATCCCTGGTCCCTATTATACCTGATGCCCTGTGAGTTACTTAAGCTACCTTATAGCC
Organism: Symphodus melops; assembly: GCF_947650265.1. Taxonomy (NCBI): domain Eukaryota; kingdom Metazoa; phylum Chordata; class Actinopteri; order Labriformes; family Labridae; genus Symphodus; species Symphodus melops. The sequence goes on from NC_136698.1 coordinate 18,898,811, forward strand.
AATAAATGCCAACACAACCAAAACAGCATTTCTTCACTGAAAGAAGTTAAAAAATAAGGCAGATTACACTTTAAGAAAAGAAATAATACAAATACTTCAAGACGTTATCTTTTCAAAGGGATCTTCCTTAAGATCTAAATGTTGCCCTTAATCGCTATTTAATGCACTATAACGTAAATTAAGCCAGTCGTAGTGTGAGAAAGTGTTTCATATTTGTTTACGCTTGGGCTGCTGCCTGCTAATGATAGCATCCTTTCATAGGGAAAACTTTTCTACCTCAACAGATCAGAGTCTTTCCACTGAAGTTGTATGTAATCGCTTTTCTGCAAAGCTTACAGACAAGCCGATATGAGAAATGACAATTGAAGTGACTGTATGTTGTTGTTGATTTGTCCTTGTTTGCTAACTTATGCATACTTACACTTTCAAACGCTCTGAACTCACAAACTTAAAGTATTTTGCTATTAAAGATGCTGACCATTTCGTCCTGGTTGCTCTTTGTTTTGTTGCTATGATGGAGCTTTTATGTTCAATGCAGAGGTCTCGCTGAAATAAATGTGGACACTGTGTTTCAGACGCAATGTTATTGTTGCTTGGAATGCAGCTTTTAAAATAAAGAAAAAAGGGGGAAAAAAATGTTCAGAGAGACACTGTTCTGTGAAGGTTTACCGAATGTGCATGAATGAAAGTGAGGGCTTCCTCATAAATGTAAAACAGTTCAAGAAAAAAAGAGGGGAAATGTGTGTTAAAAGAAAAGACGATATTTCATCAGATAGACTGGAAGAGAAGCAGCCACAACAAGAAGGGCTGCTCGTCTGTTTGCTGTCAGATGATTATTACTCAGTCTGAGAGTGGTGAGACATATGTGAGTAATTATGCAGAAAGCTGTCTATCCATCCCTGCTCATCCTCCTCTTCCTCTCTCAAACCACCCACTGACTCTGTCCATCAGCCACTCTGTGTTCACAGAAGCTGAAGTGGTCATTATTCACAGCTCAGGCCACGGCTGTTTGCTGTGAAATAGCTCACCGCGTGCTAACACGCGGTCAGAAATGCAATTAGTATAGTGATTATCAAAGCTATTCCACATGTTAACCCGTCCGAATGCACACGCACCTCTCTCAGGACCCCCATGGACAACCCTGGCTGAGCGCTCGACGAAAGACGTGAGCTTCAATCCTCCACTCGCTCAACTCTGATGGGGAGAGAAAGAAAAATGGGTGAGGTGTAAGAAAATCAGCATTTATATTTTATACTCCAAGAACAAAAAGGCTCCAAAAAAGTTAATTTAGCTTATAAAGGATATGTAATTGATACCTGATAATAAGTGTTTAAACAGCCTCTGTCCGTGAATTCAATATGAGAACATTAAGTCTTGAGTATAAAAATATCAGCGTTAATAATCCTTCTTCATGTTTTTTATGGAAGCCAGATGGTAAGACCCTTACTAACCAGGATGATAAACAAATTCACTCTCCTAAACATGATTCAAATTTGCTAATGTGGTTTGACAGTTTTAACCACCAACTACGTATGCTGGTGTAGCATAACCTCTGTTCACGGATCACATGTTAGACATACTCCAAGTAAACTGCAACCCGCAAAGCCATCATTTGAAAACAAATATTGAGTTAGGAAATCACGTCACTTCAAAACAGTCAGATTCACAGTTAAAGCTGCATCCACAGCAAATGTTAGCTCTGTAGCTTTTTGAAAATTAACTTGTCTAACTACTTATTCCAAAATGAAACTGTGCATATACTGTACATGTAAAGTAGTTTAGCTGTTTTCATACTTCATACATGTATACTTCTTACCCCAGTTTCTGAATGCTGCTGATTACCTGCGAAAGCCTCAGCTTCTTTCTCAGCCAAGTGACTCACACTGACTTACTAAGTAACACTTTCTTATTGCTGGCGCTCTCTTCTTCTGATACTGGAAATGAGTTGGACATGCCAACGCAATGTTGACATTTGAAAATGCTATGCGGCAATAAGTCACTGTGTCATTTTTGTCAGATTTCAAAATTACTGTGGATTGTTCTATAAAAAATAAAAATCCCAGGTGCCTGCACAAATAAGATGCAGATATGAGAAACGGTGATTCTATTATCATGTATGCAAGGATATAAATAAGCAGGTTTCTCTGTGTGCATCTAAATGCCATATCCTGGATATCATCCAAACCAGGATAGATTGATAACCAGGATACTGAAGTTCACACTCACTAAACACATCTGATCAAAATCATGAATTAATTAATTTGTTATTAGGCTAAAGGTAGCTTGAAATTCTTTTCTGATTGTTGTTTTTTTCTTCACCCCCTTCCACCTCAGCCTGCTGTGGTCTCTTTATCTCAATATCAGCTCCTGTTTTTGTGCAATACGTCCCCAAGGATCCATTCACGGAATGAATAGCCCTCTTACTGATGGACACACACACACACACACACACACACACACACACACACACACACACACACAAAGAGAGAGACACTCACAGAGCACAAGTGGCCATATAATAATGTTATTTCAACAGCATGGCCAGTGACCCTCTAAAGAGGATCCCCACTGTGTCTGTGTAAACATAACCTCAATAATTCACTCTCTCTCTCTATCTCTCTCTCTCACACACACACACACACACACACACACAAAGAAAAGGTCTAAATAATTTACACAGTGGTCTCCCCTGTGCATGAATAAGAGAGAAGCAGCCCACTGGCCGATACGTTCTGACCACACACACAAACATTAATCAGCTCATAAATATTTTAAGGCTCGCTTCTTTCATTCTGCAAAAACTCTGTTTTGTTTCATTAAACTCAGAACGATGCGGCTAAAAGACATGTTGGAGCTACTTTTTAACTCCATAAATCCAAATGTGAGGAATGTGTCAGTTTAATTAATCGTTTCTCTTTTACATACTGTTCTAGTGAAGTTTTTATTTTTTGGATGTGTTTTATCGCTCAGATTGGACGCTGGTTCTTAATGCGCGCCGCTTCTTCTCATCAGTGAGACTTTAAAGACTCTGAACCAATGCAAACACGTCCCAGTCACGATGTTTCTCCTCTATAATTCAATTCCACAGCACAGACAGTTTTATTTTGTGTTTATATATTCATTTATTTGATCTGCATGAGTAACTTACAACAAGTTAAAGGGCCAATCCTTAGAAAAATAATGAAGACTGTTGATTTTTCAACTGCTGTTAAACTGACCCTAATAGGCTTCCATACCTGGACTTTTACACATTGTTCAGTCTAAATGAACTCTGAATCTGTTTGTATATTTCTCAATCAAAACTTTGTGTTTTTGGCTTTTTTTTTAGACGTAAATCTAAAATGATCCTATGTTCTCCAACATCCACGTTGAAAGGCATGACTCCTCTTTGCTTTTCAAAGTAAACATGCAGCATGAGCTGACATGTCTCAGTCTTTTGCACCGTTTGAACAGCATTGTAGAAACCTTTGAGCCCACTTCCTTTAAGCCTTTTATCCAGTCAATATCATTGTCATGGCGATGGCTAGAGACATCTGAAATTTGAAGAACCTCTCTACTATGGAATGTCATCAGCAAACATGTAAATATGGATGACACTGTAAACTGAACTGAACTGATCTGAAAGGATGTCAGGACAAGTTTTAAACTGTACACGTTGTGATAATAAGGCAATGACTTTGTATTAACATGTAGCCTCAATCTACAGGCTGCCTAGTCAGTGGACATTATTTAAATTGAATTAAAGCTGAATTGTGTGGTTTAGTTGTTGCTTGTTGGACAAAACATGGTGGCTGTACTGTGTCCACTGCTGAATATGAGCTGTTGGTGTCATGTGTGATTAGAGATTTAGTTTTATGTGAATGTGATCAAAGTGATATACAGCCAGTAAAGCTGTGAACATGCTGCCTAGATTCCATAACATGCCTTAAGCTCTGTTACACCAGCTTTATTAGAACCATTAACCGTGGGTGTCATGATGCATGATACTGTAACTCTTATATTCATAGGTTTCATTCATTGGTCATGAATAGAGTAAAAGTATGCTGCAGATCATTTTATTTTGTTAATTTACACGGATTTAATCGTAACTTTAACACCCTTAATACACTTTACTTACTTTCATGATTCACATGATTCATGAGTCACACGATTTTATTTACATACATACATCTTTGTTGACATTTGGACATTTGAGACAAAGTAAGAAAGTGTACATGTATGTGAACTAGTCCCCAAAGAAGCTAAAGCTGATGCTCGGGGGCCATGACAAACGAAAAGAGGGTGTGTGGCCGACACATAATACAGATCCCATTTAACAAGTACAGTTATGTTTTAAATTTTTCCTTAAGATTGAGAGGTAGGAAGTGACATCACACTTACAGGGTGAAAGATAGTAATAAAATAATAGAGTAAAGACATTTATCAGGAAGACATATACAGGCTTACTAAGTTTGAGGTTTTCAAATTTCCATCCAGCTCGTTCCAGATTTGCAGTCCCCGGCACACCACACTCCTCACAGTGTGTTTAATCTCCGTTTTTTTCCCCCAGTAATGACGGGCGTGTTTCTGGTGAGGTAGGTGTGCCGAGGAAAGCAGATTGGAACAAGCTCACATAGTCGAGTATTTAAGCCAGAGACCACCTGATACATAGTATGTGCGCATTATGAAATATTTTATATTCGTCGAGGCTTAGAAGAACGTAACTAGAGAAGATAGGACGGTTTGGGGCTTTGAAATCAAACTATGATATGGCGCGGAGGATTTTTTTTTTTTGTAGAGTTTCTAATTTTTTTAGATGAGTGGGGTAAGTATAACACCATATAATATTGCAGTGGTTTAAGTTGGGTTTTGTAAAGAAGTAGTGTGGCTTTCTGGTATGGAGGAGGTCCAGAGAGAGGAAGCGCTGCAGCAGGTCTGACCTCTTTTTCATTCGATTTCTCTCTCTCTGCTTCTTTTTTTCACTTGAGAAAAGGGCATCCTTTTTTTTTTCTCTTACCTTTCCTTTTTCAGCTCACTGTTTCTGCTGCTCAACGCTTTGTTCTTCTCTCATCTTATCTCTCTGCCGAAAAGTTGTAAATCGTCTCAGCCTACATACACAATGATTATGTTTCTGTCTCGTGATCAGGATGATCAGATCAACTCCAGAAAATGACATGGATGAGGACCCAAACAGGTTCTGTTTTGGCTCTTTGTTTCGCCCTGGTAGACCAATAAAAGTGTCTCCAGTCTGGCAAACCCAACAGCTGAGTGTGTCAGTAGGGCAGCCTTTTTATAGCAGATCATCACGAGTAGGCGGGAAGATGGATTTAAAAGAGGATCATCAGAGAAAACCGCTTTTGTGTCCCACTTTTTGTGTCTATCGAAGAGGGGGGTTCTTGTGTTCTCTCTCTCTGCATCTGTGTCATTTCAGTGCTAATTAAACTGTCTTTTAAATCAGAGATGCAGAGGCTTAAGGAGCCGACTCCTCACATCATCCTCAGCTCCTTTCATAGGAGCTGTGGGAGCGACGGGGATAAAATGCTATCATAATTCATACCGGAGGAAGCTTCTGTATCTGAATCTCTGTATGTGTGCATGATAGAATTATTGAGAGAGAGATGGAGGCAAAGGTATAAAGTGAGAAAGCATACAGAGTAAGAAGCACAGAGCGGTAAATGGAGGGAGAGAGAGGTAAAAAGGAGAAAGAAAGCGAAATAGCGGAAAGCGCTGAACGCAGGGTGCTGCATGTCGGCGGGTATCAGGGGGAGTATTTGGTGGCCGGGAGCCAATATGAGTGAGATGAGGGGAGGCAAGCCTGCAGAGCCAATAAATTACAGGCCTTCAAGCCCCACTTTGCATTAATGGAATGTGCAGCGCTGCTCCCTCCAGTCGGTCGCTCAGATTAAAGAGTAGGGAAATGGCTGTGGACAGATTTTCCCCGGCCCGGCTCCCTCTGAGAGACAGGTCTTCAGAAACCCACGAGAGGCGCGCACAGTGCACAGAACCAGGAGACAGTTTTCACTGTGCAGGGAGGTCCACTCTGGAGTTTTCAGCCACAGATCTATCCAAACAAGTTTAAATAATGGACAAAGCCACCCGATAGCTTGTTGAATGCTGTTTAATCTCATTCAACCGTTTTGCCACTGGTTTTCTGGAACTAGAAGTGACCATATATGGGCGGGAGGGGTTGGAAAATGTCAGGTTAACAAAACACCAATGCCACATTTGTGACTAAACCCAGAGCTGGTGAATGACCTTAACTGTTGATTTAAGTACACAATACAACTGGGAAGATGTTGGTCCCCCTTCTGACAAGGCACAGCAAAGTCTATACTTTTTTTTTTTTTAAGTCTGTGCAGTGTGAGTTATGTTAAGAGTGATCTGATTGAGGAAGCCCGAGGACATCCGAGCACGCTTTTCTGTGGATAGTCTTCAGCAAGCCAATCAGAGAGTAGGCCGTCAGAAGAAGTAAGAACAACAGCAAAATATTATTTCCTCACCTCCAGCTCACTGTGTAACATGAACAGTTTATCTTTAAGCCATCTTCACCTCTTTATCTGTGGTTGAACTCCTTTCTGTGTGAATTTTTAGTAAAACAGTACTCCAGGGACTACCTCTATGTCTTCCTGCCTGTTGTCTGCCATGTTTGTTTACTCTAAAGTCACATATTTCCATGTTTCATGAGTCGGTACTCTAGATGATGAATCACTCTGTCAGTGTGTGATATGCTATTACTTTATGACCAAAACATTTACACTCATTTGTTTATCACCATGTGTGCACTCCCACATTTTCAACATTTGTTAAGATTTGTGGTACAGGATTTAGAAAGAAAAGAACCAGATTTCAGAACACTACTTTCTTCTCTGCAGTCAAAGAAAACAAAAAAAAACAAAAAAAACAATCCTGACTCCTACACCAATAACTCAATGTACGGTATGACAAACACTGAATGAACTAATAGGTAACTATGGTTCTCACACACAAAGAGAGCTGCTAATTAGTGTTAACGTAAATAAAGTAATGTCATAATGTGACTGGTTGTATAAAGTGGAGCTCAGACTTGTTGGATGGTCCGTTAGCATAAATCCCGCAGAAAGACAAAAACTCCAAAAACCTTCAGTTAAACAGATAAACTGCAGACACAAAATCATCCCAAAGACAGAAATGATCTAAAGAGACCAAAGCCGTTTTCGTTCCAGGCTGTTAACATGTTTTCTCTTGCTGTAAAGTTTTGCATTTTACCATGGGGCTTTATGGGGACTGACTCACCGCAAGAGACAGCCTCTAGTGGGCATCAGAGGAACTGCCATCTTTTAAGCCACCTCCCTGGAGGTTGCTGCTCGTACAACACCCACATGTGTCTTTGCTTTACGGTTCTAAGCCTTCAGCTTCAGTGCCGCAGAGACAGAAAAGAAGTTTCTTCCAGCCTCAACAGTAATCCTGGCTCAGGTTGTTTATATGGAATAGTGTATTAAAGATCAGGTTCAGTTAAAGTCAACCAGGATGCAGTGCTGTTCTCTGAAGATTTCTCACAGATTATGTGGGATAAAGTGTGCTAGAAGAGAGAATGGCTGAAGCATATCCAGCTAAACCCCGCTCTCTTTCACAGCCCCTAAACCCATTACCCCTCTATTCATCTCTCATTGAACTGTGCCTCCACCGAGCCTCCACCCGGCTCCTGCTGCTTTTACACTTGTTTGATGGAATCAGATGCATCTGGCGAGATTCAATTAAAATGCTGTTGCGTTCCTTAACTACTTCTCATCACTGGTGTGTCTCCTGCCAGTCTTTTAAAGTGATTACACACAATTATTTCAATTAGATGTCAGGAAGTAGTGCCATCATCATCATCAGACAGTAATCAGGTGGTGGTGGTGGAGCATTGGGAGACAGAAAGCGACAGCTCCTCTCTTTTTCTTTCATCAAAGATAGAGGAGAACATGGCTTAGCCTTTTCTCTTTTTTTTTATATTCCTCTCGATGTGGCACACTTTTAAAGAATGAAAATACTCTTTTGTACCCCCTGCAAGCTGTTCTCATCTCTGCTAATGAATGAAATCCATTTCTGGATGCGTTTCTGAGCGGCTGCTGAAGATGAGCGGATGAGTGAGACACAAAAGCAGAGCAGGCCTCCTGTTGTCTCCTGGACACCGTCAAACAGAGCGAAAGAGAAAAGAGATTATACAGACGGCCCTCTGGCTATACTTCTGTTCACCAGGGAGCGCTTACAATAATATCTGAGAGAAGGTTTCAAATATAACTCAGATTAATGTTGCAGTGAAGAATGACAGCTGAACAAAATGACCCTTTTCTCACACTTCTTTTCCTCCTTCAGAAGACTATCTCTTTCAGAGCACAAGAACTTACATCAATAATATTTCTCACGACTGGGCCAGAGACTTTAAAAGTTGTTTGTCACAAATCTTTCTTTAGTTAGATGAAAGGAAACGTGTTGCCTTTGTACTTAACAATCCATACAATAGGATTTTGCTGCAGACTCAATAAACAGTGGTGCCTTGTTTCGATTTAGCGTCTTCTTTAAGAAACTTCTTTAAGAGTTTAAAACAGTAACATTACGAACAGTCTGGAGAAATACTCACAAAGTGAAAGTCTGATGTTTTTTCAGGGACATTGTAAATGAGGAAACAACCACCGCTGTGTGTGTGGTGGGGAGACTGAAATCAATCAGCCTTTCAGGATTTTGTGGCTTTTGCGCGCGTTAACCTGTGCCAAGAAGTTAAAAAGATACTAATGTACAAAAACGCAAGCAAAGGGTTAAATGCTCCGCTAACGCACTGCAGAGCAAATAGTAACACTGTGAATTGTTGCTGTTAATACATATTTAAATGATCCATTTTGCAGTCATTTGGGGATGAATAGACCCAAGGCTCAACATTACAACTGGTCTACTGGCCCAGATGAATGATTGAGTCCGATTGCACCTTCAGCACGTTCAGCCAATTAAAACACTGCCTGAAAAAAAAAAAAGACAGTAACATGTTCTCAATTTCACAGTGCTTTCCAGTCATTAAAAGTTTTTTTAAAGTTGCGTTAACTGCTACATCATAAATGTATCATAAGCGCTTGTGTGCGCGCACTCGTATAGACTTGTGAAGGTATTGACCGTCTAATCCTGACAAAAGATGTGCTAATATCAGCATTAAAAAAAAAAAATAGAGAGTGACACAGGGCATGAAGAAAAAAAAAAAAAGTTCAGCCACAGTGGCAGACAGCCAGAGCTGGAACACACTGCAGCTACATTTATATTCGTTTTTTTTATCTTATTTTTTTTATTCTGTACTGCTACTGCTGTAATGCCCACATTTCCCCATTGGGGATCAAGGAAGTTATATCCTATCCTAACTAGATACTGATATTATTCGCAAATCTTAAGAGAGCTCCCAAAGTAAAATTCAAAGGATGAAGAGTTTCTCACTGAGACGAAAGTAAAAGAGAAAGGTGATCAAACAAACACTTAGAGCTCCATCACAGTCTCATATTAAAGGTCACATATTATACCCTTTTTGGGGTTCATATATCTAATTTATGTGTCTACTAAAGTGTGTTCACAATCGCTAAAGTTCAGAAAAGGCATCTGTTTTCATGCACTGTTGCTCCATGCAGACTTTCTCATCTGTCTGTATTTCTAATTTTCCAACTCCCCCATGAAGAGAGAGAGAGAGAGAAGAAAAAAAACAAAAAGGTCTCCACGTGTGCCAAATCTGATCTGATTAGTTGGCCGATCTTCTCTCTCGTAAATTGGTCAGTTGTTCGGTTTTGTTCTCAGATATGTCCCGCCCCTTTGGGAATGCTACAGCCAGTCTGACGGGAGTTTGCGCTTGCTACAACGAGCCAATGGGCTTGGATCAGTGACGTCAGATGTTTTTGATGTTACAAACCCATGTTCAGCGAGGGCGGCTAGGGATCGAGCGTTAGATGCAACTTCTGCTAACAGGAGATGGGAGAAGTCGCGTTTTCGCCGACTTTGAATTTTTGCACATGTCCCTAAACATGCACAAGACACCTTAAAAACAAATGAAGTTTAATGTATAAAACCAGAAAAAGCACAATATAGGACCTTTAATATCCATTAGATTAAGTACAATCTTACAGTTACCAGCCTGGTGAATAAACATGAGCACATGAAAATAAGAAACATAACAAATATTTATATAATCAGAGCTCAATTAATTAATAAAAGCTATAATAAATTTACTTTTGCATCAGAATGGTTCAAGAGTAAATAGGTGACTGTGATTTTCGGAATATAAAAGTAACGTTCCAGGGCCAGCGGTTACCATGGTCTATGAAAGAAAATGTAACTTAAGCCTGGTTCACACGGCAGGATAATTACGCCGATTTTGGTCCCGATTCTCCCCTTCCGATAATCTTAAAGACGCCCCGATCATTATAAGATAATCTTATAAGATCATCCTGCCGTGTGTGGTGTGTTCAGACTGCTCTCGTCTGGTCAGAAGAATGTCGGGACCTCTCCGATCTCAAATCGGGGATATTCAACATGTTGGATTGTTTTGGCCCGATCTCTCATCATCTGTGGTGTCCCCCCGAGGAGAAAACGAGCACGAGCCTGTTGAATGTGACGCATAGCCAATCAGAAAGCGAGGTGACGTAGTAGCGAAAACACCGGTAGCAAAACAACAACTACTCACCTCCATATCAACATGTAGCAAGTACAGCTCATGCTCCCGTAGTCTCCACTCCTTTGACCAACGCCTCTTTTTAAAACGTGTTTTTCAGATAAACCCAGCACAAACGATCCCTGTTACATCCTCTTCGTCCGTTTGTTGACTCTGGAATCACGTTTGATCTCGAGAGGTTTTGCAAGATTTCCCGTCTGATCAACAGCATAGCATCAACACCATAGCAACACACCGGGACGTTGAGTGAAATCGGTTCGTGTGTGCTGTGTTGATGTTACCGTGTGGCCGCACACCACACACTGTACGACCAAAACTATAAAACCTTAGATTATTTATCGCCGTGTGTGTGGTCTCTCAAGTTTGGGAAATCGGCCGACAATTTTAAAATCCTGCCGTCTGAACCAGCCTTTAGTGTCAACCCCTGAATAGGCCTCTGTCTATGCACATTAACCCTAATTTTACAAAGTTTTTAATTCACAAACAATGGCTCACAGCCAGGTACAGTTCGATTGAAGTATGCTAAGAGTATGTTTGAGTTTAAGAGATGTCACGCTCAAACTTTTCAGGGATTAGGAAAACAATTCTATTACTGTATGAAGCCTGTACATACGACTGACTTATTCAGAGGGGAAATCTGTCGTTGGCTGGCACCGTCTCCACAGGAGCCGAGGACGGGGATGTGGTGGAGGGTTTTTTTGTTTTTTTTTCCTTTGAGTTGTCCTTTCTTGCCCCAGTCAGGAATGGAGTTTGGCTTTAAATTGCTAAAATAATAACACATTTGGGTGTAAAAGTTTATAAAGTTCTCCATGCACCTCCTAGCTTTGAACTTTATGTGGACAGAACTGAGCTCAGCATGAGAGTGCAGCTCGGTGCAGAGTAAAGGTGCAAGTAGCTTCTTTCGAGATTTAGCCACAAAGCCAGAGCAGACAGGATCACTTTACATGTGTGTATCTTAATATCATTAAAGCTATATGCTTTGTTGATTAGAGACTTTGACCTTGAGACGAAGCAGATAGACTGAGAAAAGGATGAGTAATACTAGTAGCTATTAGCGCCTGCAATCCAATCTTGTGAATCAGATCCAGAGTATTTTATGATACACCGTGTTACCTGCCTGTCTCCTGAACTTCCCTTCAGTCCTTTTTGTGGTTTTGTTTCTTTCATTGCTTCAGTATTTGATTGCATGGAAAGCAATATGAAAATGAGTCTTTTTCAGTGCTTTACAAATAAAAATGTTCTTATTAAAAGATAGAAAGAGATAACTTTAACATTCAGAAAGAAATACCGTGATTTTTCTTTGATGGGTGGAGCTGGCTGTGATGGTTGTGCTGGAGTGTGCTTCTGTCCTTGAGGGGCAGAATATGCTATGTGTGCTCCCGGGGGACACAGGTACGGTAACAGAGCGAGCTCAAGAGCCGCAGGGATCTGTGTTGTGATAACAGAGGCTTTGCAGGCAGAGAGACTCAGAAATGAAGAACCCACTGCAGCTCACCATTCATGCACGCACATACGTGAAACACACGTAACGTGCTGGTCATCTATAATCTTGTCTCTCTCTTGTTGTAATATTTTTACATATCATTAAGATGAACCGAGAGCTCACAGTGACCCTGCACGTGCTGCGATCTGCGGCCCTCTGCAGCACACGCTCGGCTGCTCGGCGAGGCCATGCTGACTGCATGTCGTAAAGCAGCATCAGTATGCCACAGGCATGGTCCTGTGTCTACACTCCCCTCCCTCCCTCTCGCTCTTCCCCCTGCGTCCACCTTTCTTTCATGCCTCCCTTCGCCTTGCCTCCATCACTCTCTCCATGCATGCTTGGCTCCAGTGCTCCCTCCATCCCTGATCTCCCCCTCTCTCAGAGTGAAACAGGTAAATCTGTGTTTCAGAGCTGCTGTGGATTCATCTCCTGACTATTCTCAGCCTCCTTATCTTTGAAGAGAGTGTGTTTTCTTGTCCTCCCTCATAATTCTCCGTCCTCCTCCCCCCACCGTCTCCCTCCTCCACCTTGTCTCTGCGTCATTCCTGGCTCTGCTGCTGGCTTTCTGGTCCAACTGGGGAGCAGCATGCTAAGCTAATTATACCGCTAAGATCCAGCCATTCTGGATAATGCTGGTTTTTCTTCTTCTTCTGTTGTATTTTACGCAGGAGGGGACAGGCCCGTTAATTGCCATTCTTATGGCTGTCATCATCAACATCCCTCCATGTCCGAAACAGGAGTGTGTGCGTGTGTGTGTGTGTGTGTGTGTGTGTGTGTGTGTGTGTGTGTGTGTGTGTGTGTGTGTGTGTGTGTGTGTGTGTGTGTGTGTGACAGAGTCTCAGTGGGTGTCTGATGGCAGGGTGCTCAAGTGTGGAGGACTCATCATGGGTTATTAGGAGCATGCAGGGGGCCATCAAGCAGGAGAAAGAGAGATAGAAAAGAGAGTGAAGATTCCTAAAGGGTTCTAAATTATGACTTAAAAAGCTTTGAGTGTTTATCCGATTGCCCCTAATTTATTTATTTTTTGTTGGCTTCTTGGATACATTTTTGTTGCCATTTATAATTTATTATGGGAGAAAGAACTAAAATCTGTCTCGTCCCCTGCTGGCCTGACTCTGCTCCAGGCTGCGACGTACCTCTTGTACATGTCAAAGTAAATTTGGAGTAAAAACACTAGACCTCTGTGTTGGACCAATGTGAATCCTTTGTCCCTATGATTTAAAATTATTTTCGAGAACACCGATAAGGCTGTAAGTCGTAACCATTGCATACCCGTGCTCTTGCATGAGAACCTGTACCCTGCCGAAGCCCACCACTTCCAGCTTTGCCAGGGACCAATGAAGCACACCGTGTTTGAGCACAGTATGGAACTCTCACACATCAAATGAACTGGACTTAGTTGGTCAAACGTGCTTGAGCATGGTACTTATTTCCCAGTGTGAGTGCGCCCTTTAATCAGCAATGATACCCTGACCTGCAGTTATTTGTGAAGGTCAAACTCTTAAAATCCAGTCAGTCCAACACCTTCGGGACAGCAGTTAGATTCACATCATGCAGACGTCATTTTTGTATTGTTATTATTATGTAACTATCAATCTACTTCGATTTAGGGCACATTCACATGAGCAAAGTTGCCCCATATGCACAAGTGTGCTTACTTAACATACTTTTGTTTTAATGTCACGACTAGTTAAACCGGATGCTGGATGCCCATGTGCCATCAACACGGTCACACTGCTCCCAGTTCTCTCCGCTCTTTTGCTCTGCTTTTCAGGTTTTAGTGCTCTTCGTGTGTGTGTGTGTGTGTGTGTGTGTGTGTAGGTGTGTGTGTGTGTGTGTGTGTGTGTGTGTGTGTGTAGATAGATAGATAGATAGATAGATAGATAGATAGATAGATAGATAGATAGATAGATAGATAGATAGATAGATAGATAGATAGATAGATAGATAGATAGATAGATAGATAGATAGATAGATAGATAGATCGATCCATCAGAATGTGCTCTGCGATGTCCGTGTGTCTTTTTTATTGTTCCCTGTTAGATCTAAACACACATATGTACACATAGTCCTGGTGGGTCTTATTGGTCTAAAGATAATGTCCTGCACAGCGTCCTCACGCACACGGAGCCAGGACAGGATAAAAACGGATAAAAATCAAGACAGCATTTTTATGCCATGATTAATTCATTTCTTGTTCTGCTTCCCTGAAATGAATGTGCAGTTAATAATTCATAATCCTCTGCTTTTCACATGATTGCAACATGATCATGAGAGGGACACATGGTGAGGTGGGAGAGGGGGCGAGCGGGAGGGAGGTATTGTGAAAGACAGAGGGTGAAATTTAGTAATTGTTTAGTTAATAGTGTTTGTGCTTAGCAGTAAGACTAATGTGACACTAATTGAAATTGAAAACAAAATTATGTTGAAAGAGACGATTAAGGAGGGTGGGGGGGACGAGGGGAGAAGGGGAGCATGAGGAAGAGGAGAGAGAGAGAGAATCAGACGCAGCATTAGCATATGTAGTTCAGTGTGTGTGTGTGTGTGTGTGTGTGTGTGTGTGCGTGGAGGGGGTGCTGACACAGTTTGTTGTTGAGCAGCAAGAAAATACACAGTGCACCTCTAGCTCTGTTTCTCTGCAGCATGAAACCCGAATGAAACAGAATGAGTAACTCTGTGGTTTTGACACTTCGTACAGTCATCTCTGCCTCGTGGAAACAGCAGAAGAAGAAAACAAAACAAAGCAGACAGAGAGAGGATTACGATTTTATATCACATTGCAATCATATATCATCTAATGTGATGATTTTGTTCGGAGCTTGGAGTCTTATTGAGTCAACATCAGTGTGTGTTTTACAATAATCCATCGATTTAATTTTGCTGAGTGAGTGCACTGTATTAGTCCACTGCATTAAACTCACTATATAGTGAGTCGGGAACGAGTGAGTGATTTTGGACACAGCCACAGACTGAAGCAAACTACTGTTTGAGTTCTTCAGTTTGTCATTTTGGCCGATACAGTCATGTGTTTTTCAAAGTGACCATATTTGGACCAGCACATGAATATTTAGCTAATATTGCAGGTCTGTTTCAATTCAAGTCGGTTTGGAACCATACTGTGCAGTCAATGGCCTTTTACACGGTCAGAAGTTGGGAATGGTACCAAAATAACCTCTCTGTCCTGTCCTACTACCCTGTGTTGCTGCCTTTGTGTTTGGGAGCCAAGCAAACCTATCTGACCTTAAAGGATGGAGCTGGAGCACTCTGCACTTTCCGGTGATTGATCACATCTACCAGGTTCTGGTAGACGAAATCAGTACCTTACTCTCGTAAAAAAAAGATCTGTATCGTTGAGAATTCCTTCGTTTCTTTTCTTTCATTGCCCCATAATGACAAATGTTGGTAAAATGTGTTTCCAAACAGCAGTCCGGTATGGATCGGTACAGTTTGGTACGGTTTGGTTCAATTAAGCACGATCCCGTTTGCCTTTCCACAGCCACCCGTGCCCTATATGGTAGGCAGCGTGTAAGCCGGATGCCAATAGCCACTATGTAAATAGCATCATGATAGCAGCTAACCGCTAACTAATAAATTCAACAAAGGAGAAAAACGCTACACAAACAAAACCAACGCTGGAAAACATCCATCATTTCATGGTTACTGGCATGTGACTCTTTATTACAAAACCTCAATCAAGCTTTGTTTCAGAGAAGGCTGTGTGCTGCGAGGAGAAATACAGACAAAAACAATCATCTGTGTATTACAGTCAATGGATTAAACACGGCAGAGTTTTGTTTGCCGACGTAACACGGGAAGTGACGATTCTTTCACCCAATCAACGAACTGCAGTGTTTAGCTCCACCTTTTCAGGTCAGCTCGACATTCTTGGCACCCCAACGGAAGGGTCCCAAAAAGTGGGATGGTACGGATCAGTTATTTGGGAATCTTTAGTCTATGGAAACGCCGCAAAATGCGCGCCGTACCGAGACGAACCGAGCTGGACCGCTCGGTGGAAACGGGGCTTAAGTACACAGGAATTGTTACTGCAAAGAATTTTGTTTCAGCCATTACAGCTGTGGAAGTCTGGATCAATCAACTGGAGCAAATCCAACAGAAACTGTACCTTTGAGTCATTAACATCCCAAAATATGCAAATAACAGAGACACAGAATACACACAAATAACCACTTAGAACAGAGAGTGCAAAATGTTCCTGCAGATGGTGTCATGTTGTGGTGATGTTATAGAGCTAATGTAAAGAACAGACTGATGGAGAGGTTAATGAGGGGCCTAACCAGTCATCCCCACCTTCTGACCCATCTCCTCTCCTCCCATCCTCCCCCTCTCCATCGCCCCTTATCTGTCATTCACAGTCCCACAGCTGCTAATGAGCTTACAGTGAGCCATACATTATGTCTGCAGCTGCACCATCCATACAGCGCACAATTTTTGCTCCTGCTGCAAAGCGAGAGAGAAAGAGATGGCTGCGCTTTCCCTCCACGTCTCCAATTAGTTTCTCTTTTTTTCCTCCTCCTGTCGTCTCTCCTTCCCTTCTTCTCTCCGTCCTCTTGTTTCAGATGTGTTAAAGGCAGGTTGTAAAACATGGCGACAGATCCAAACGAAGACGAGCCCCGCGGTCAGTCTACTTTCGACACTCAGACAGAGGCACATTAGCCTCTTTAGACTGCCTCTGTGTGTGTGTGTGTGTGTGTGTGTGTGTGTGTGTGTGTGTGTGTGTGTGTATGTGTGTGTCTGTGTGTGTGTGTGTGTGTGTTTTGAGGCTGTGCGTGACATTAGCCTTGCAGTCACAGGTAATGATCTCCTCTCCCCGCTGGCGACTGGAAGCACACAAAGGGAATCCCACACACACGCTGTGAGATGGGGAGCAGAGATTGGTATTGTAATGGTACTCTAATGGGCTACCTGACAAGTGCTTTTTCTTAATGCTGTGCCCCTCTCTCCCCCTCCTCTCTCTCCTGCAGGTACCTTTTCCTACTTTGAGGAGCAACATTGATATGGAAACCAGGTGTGGTGACGTACAGGTAAGTCTTCCCATCGTCCTTTAAACAATGCTGCTCTGTTACAACACCCTCACCTGCTGTTTGCTCCTCCACTTCAACTGCTGTTAAACCAGATCTATGGACAGTTTAGTGTGCCATTTAAATCCACATTCACTCATTGTCAATCCTTACTGTATTATTATACCACTGAGGATTTATTTTTATTTTGATACTGATTTTAAGAATAAGCATTTAAACCTTTGACTTCCTGTATATTCAGTTTCCCTTAACGAGCAAACCATGCCCTAACCTGGTAAGATCGATTGCTGACAACCTGATCTAGAGCAGAGAGCACCCTGTACTTAAGAGAGCTTATTGAATTACAACCCAAAATGTCCATCTCTGCCCTGGGTGCTTTTCATGTGAAATGCTGCTTGACCTACATGGCGGTATTTCTGGTGCGCCGTGAGAATGAAGACATTAGTGATGTTTGAACAGATCTATAATGTGTAAATTGTTAACATGTATGTAACACATGTATAATTTTAAGTTTTCTAAGTTTTCCAAAAGTTCCCAAACTGGAGTCTGGCCAATTGGTGAAGGGGTCTGTCTGCTCTGAGATTTTCTTACGGTTATTGTTGATTGATAACTTGTCTCATTGTTGTTTATTTACAGCTTCTGAAAGAAGTGTAAAATATTGATTGGTATTTCGAAACAGCCTCAAACATCTAATTTTGTCCGTGTTTACTGTCAGAGAGAGGAAAAGAACACAGAAAATAATCCGCTCTAAGAAACTTCAATCTGTCATATTATTTTCCTCGAAAGACAACTCAAACTTATGAACTCATTGTCAAATACAAGTTTAGTAGTAGACAATTTATTCAAAAACACTGCAGCTCAAAAAACAATACCAAGAGTTGACTTGGTACACTGTTCAGCCATCACAGGACCTGAACAGTGTTCTCCTGACAGACGTCTTTTTTTTGGTCAGACGCCTCTCGATTTCCACCTCCTTTGTCTCACTGCTTAGTCATCTCACTTCCCTCCTCGTGTCTGTAGCGGTTCTCTTAGTGTCTGTTTGGACTCCTTTAAAGGTGTGTCATGCACTTGTGTGTGATGCTCTGACATAGCCATGGCATTTGAACTCATGGGCACTGGCACATCCTGGTGATTTTGCGGTGACATATCAGGCGTCTTGTGTGAACAGCACTATTTGGTGCCTGGCGTGCGCTTCTTTCAGTGAAGAATCCCTCACTACAGATGCCTCAATGTATAGCTTCACCAATGACCTTTGGGTGACCTTACAACTCTCACTGACGACACAAAAAAATTTGCAATATCTTGACGTTTTTGCGTTATGAGGTTGTTTCTCCCTGAATCTTCAGACCTATACCTCCTATATTCCAACAAAACTTTCTACTAGCTGTAAAGTGTTCGGCTTTGAATGCTGCAGCCCATCCACCTGGGGACTGCAGATGGAAATTAGCAAACTGCTATCATCTGGTATGAAGCATGTTATTTTTATACATGGTCCCTGACAGCTGTATTAATAAAGTAAACTAAACTAAACTAAACCTGCCCTCAGATCTGATCTGATATGTGTTTTTTTTTCTTCTCTGCCCCACAGACGCCCCACAGACACACTGTGATGCTCTTATATTCCTGCCTCTCGATTTTTCTATTTATACCCACTGAGATGAGCAATGAGCCTCCGGCAGCCCTCACTCACTCACCGACACAGAAACACACTTTCTCTCTTCAGCACGCACGCACGCACACACACACACACACACACACACACACACACACACCCATGCTGTGAGTAAAGGTGAAGTTGGAGGTTGGAGGTTTTCATCAACACTGTGTCTGACCGTATGAACCAATGTAATGCAGTTAGTCGTATTGTAGAGTCTGAGAAAGCGGGCAGAGGACCTGCTGTGTCCATGCTTTCAGTTTTATGTTGCATTCTTCTGTAAAGCATTGAAAGGATTTTTTGATATTTGTAGACCTGTGCTCTCCTATGATTTCCACATTTTTTTGTTGTAAAAAGTACAAGTAGGTTTAAAAAGAGGTTTAGTAAAAGATCCAATAAACTGCAGTTGTCAGTGATAAAAAAAAAGAAAAGAAAAAGTTTTTATAACTTCAAGATCTTTGGGGACAAGTGGCCCAATCAAAGAGTGTTGACGAGTTGTTCTTTTGTCCCTGACAGGCTCAGGTTGTTATTACATATACTGCTACAGTATATACTGTAAGTGTCTGACAGCATGACAGAGCAGTATCCTACTGAGATAGACCTGTTTGTTATGGAGGAAGATGATTTTTTTTAACCCTAAACAAGTGTTACATTACTCATACACCAGATTTCATTTATTAAAACAGGAATTTTACCTTGCAGATCGAGTGAGCTGCTGGTCTACTGCTGCCTCCATATCTTAGTTTGCTGGACTTGTGTTCCTTTTTTGCATCCAATGGCTAGTTTTAGTCAAACTCAATTACATGGAAGTATATAATCAAACCATCATTTAACAAAGGACCAGTCTTCTAGTGATGTGTCATGAGCGAATGATGCAGAGAGAGTTTGTAGAGAGTGATGTAACAACTGTTTGTGGTCTTAACAAAACGGTCTATCTC
This sequence comes from Symphodus melops, assembly GCF_947650265.1. Classification (NCBI taxonomy): domain Eukaryota; kingdom Metazoa; phylum Chordata; class Actinopteri; order Labriformes; family Labridae; genus Symphodus; species Symphodus melops. Next base: position 18,918,564 of record NC_136698.1, read on the forward strand.
TCTAGGGATCCTTTCTGTAATGTTGTCAGAAGAACGATCTGAGCCTTTCAGGGACAAAAAGTGGAAACAATTTGATCCATCAAGGATTCTCCCTTTGCCGACGTTACAGCCTGTTTCACTGCTGTAGAAAGAAGAAATCTCCTGGAGTGATTTCAAAAACAGACCCCAGGTTTAAAGAATTGTCTTTCTTAAACACTCTTGTAACAAACACAAGAGTTCAGACCATAGTGGTGTAGACATCAGGAGACAAATCACGAGGTAACGCTGTGGAGGTAATTGGGGGGATTTCTTTTAGGCTTTTGGTGTTTCTGTTGGTAGCTATTATCAGTGCACTGAAATTCAGTAATTCATGGGATATGAAAACTCAGATCAGTTGTATTTGAATCAATTTATTCACTTGACTTTTCTCCTGAATCGTTTTTGAAGAAGCTGAGAGTCTTGCAGGATTTAAAGTGGATTTCTAAGATTTAATTAACTCCTGTCATCAAAGAAACAATTAGCAGCGAGCCATTAACCTGCCTGTGTTGGAGTGACCTTAACTTAAGGTTATCTGGCCGCTTCAAATACACGCCTCTACGGAGAGAGCTGCCGGAGTACTACAGTGTAAGTGAACCAGTTAAAAATGAATGAAGACAACATCCACGAGAAACAGGCCGGCCTGCATTATTTACTATATTGAGAATACACTGAAAGTGTGTCAGCTTGACTTATTCCACCTCCTCTGCCCTCTTTTCCCCCTCACCCCTCCTCCCACTACTATCATCTTCTCGCTTCCTCCCCTCTTACTGAGTGATTCACAGAGTTTAGACTCTGAGCAGGGTCGGTGTCGAAGCTCTTCCGAGGCTTGTCAGGATGTGCAGCTGGTATCAACTCTCAATTCACACTGATGAATGATTTTTGTATTGATTTTTATGTTCTTAATGCATTTTTTTTTAAATATTTAAATTTACATGTAGAGTCTGTCTTCAATAAGAATTGCTACATCAGATTGCTTTCGGTTTTATATTTGGAGTGAACAAAATCAGGGAAAGATGGGAAATGTGCAAAGCTCTGTCGGTATTTTGGGGGTTCAATGCCCATCTCCTGCAGCGACAATGTGTCTTTGGGCATGACACTTAACCTCAGCTTCCACAGCTGCTTCATCAGCACATATAAAAGAATTAGCTAACACTGATGGACTCTGAATGGGTAGGTTTGACCTGCAGTGTGAAGGCGCTTTAAGTACTTTGCCCAGGACTCTAGACACTGGTGGTGGTGGTGAAGGAAGGATGCAGGGTGTGATGAGGAGCAGACTTCTGAGGAGCTGGATATGAACTCTGTTGAGTTTATCAGAGGTGTCATTGATGGAGGAGGGTTGCAACGATCCAATGAAATGGCAACTGACAGCCGAAGAGAGGGGAGCAGACTGAAAGTTTGGCGGCAGCAGGACGGTTGGCCATCAGAGCTTGTTGATAAATCTGGAAGAGAGTAAACACCCAGTATTACCTGACCAGGTAGAGATAGCGAGAGAGAGGAAGTGATATTAAAGAGTGATAAATTAAAGATGGAGCTTTATGAAATCAGACACAGGTGAAGCCAAAGCCACCAGACTCCATTAAAAAGTCAAAGCATTATGAACACATAACTTTACCTCCCTTTACCTTCAGCAAAAGTATTAAATGAAACAGAGAAACGTTACTAAAATGTCCCTGTTAGCAACAGCAAGAAGAAAGTTAAAGCTTTATTGACAGCTTGTCGTTAACGTTATCACCTCGGCCTCCTGCCGCCTGGGTGCACATTCTGTCCTGCTAATAACTTCCTTTAATTACCTCTCAGACACAAATTATCTTTCAATTATGACACATAAACACGTTCACATTATTTAAATGACTCTGGATTATTGTGTAGTTATTTACTTCTCACATTTGTCAAACAGCAAAACTTTATATGGAAAGAAGTGTTCATCACAAGAGTCTGTTCAAAACAGTTTGAGTGAACTGACGATGAAAGATCTTCATCATGATGTGCGCCACAGACATGTACATGTATAACTCTTAATGCAGTGTTTTTAACCCCATAGAGAAAAACACAGATACAATCAAATCAAACATATGATACTGTGGAGGTGCTAGTGCAGAAATAATAGATCGGATTTAATCATTTTGAATAATCCACAAACATAGAGGGGTCATCGTGTTGATAATAAACTGCCGTTACACTAAATACTGTGAACTGATGTTTTAAACGAGTATCTGCTTCTGTGAGTCGTTTTTACCAGCTGTTCAGGGACATAGTTACCTGAAGCTCAGCTCATATTTAGAGCAACTGAAATCTTTCTAACTTCAAATCAAAGAACAACAGAGTGAAAATAAACAACATTCATCATCATCAACATCACGCTCTCGTCTATAGATCTGACTCACTGCTCTGAATATGCAGCTTCTTGCATGTTGGCTGCTTCTCTTTGTGGCTCCAAAGTCTCCCTGTCACTCACAGACATCACGTTCACTGGACACCTCTTCTCCACCAAACACGATCCTCAACGTGTTCGTCCTCACACGTCTTTAACCCTTGTGTGGTGTTCGGGTCTGTGGGACCCGTTTTCATTTTTTATTAAACGAAAAATGATACAATGAATTAATTTTTCAAACTGATACTCACTGACTTTAGTTCATTTTCTGTGAAGAACATATATCAGAATACATATTTAATGACCACCCACCATACACCCCCCCTACACATTTCTATTACATATAAGATGTCCGGGTCCACTGGACCCGGGGCTAATAGAAGTGTGGAAATTGATGTTCTGTGTACCACACGCAGAACATCAGAGGGTCAAATGTGCGAGAAAACGAGAGCAGACAGTGTTGACAAACAATGCTGCAACTTTGTGTGGGAACCGCAGGTGCAGAAACACAACAGGAGCAGACCTGCAAAACTGCAAAGTATGGTATAAAGATCTGGGCTGCCTGTGATGCCACTTCCTCATATGTTTGGAACTTACAAGTCTACACAGGGAAACCTGATGGAGGAGCCCCCGAGAAAAACCAAGGAATGAGAGTTGTCCTCGACTTGTCTCAGGGACTCAGTGGAGCCACAAAATGCAACGGGTCCATCAGACCCACAAACACTGGCTGAGTAACAACAATATGAACATTACACAAGGGTTAAAATAAAAAAGGGGGGGGGGGGGGTGTACGTGTATATCTTCTTTCACAGTTAACTTGTCTTTCACCAAGTTTTCACAAAGTTACGTCTGTCCGCTCTCACTTCATGGACTCACCGATGAGGCATAAATTGCCCTTAATGATGGGAAGGTGGTGCAATGATGCAAAACAAAAATGTGATTTTCCCTTAACACATCAAAGCTATTTATAAAGGAACCTATTTTGAAATAGTACAGTTGGAGGAGAAGTTTGTGGGGGGTTTTTACGTAAAGGGTTAGGGTCAAAAAGTTGTGGGTGACTATAAATAATCTGCTAAAGTACAGAAACAACTTTTTTTTTTCTTAATTTTTGCATTTTTTTACATTTGAAATATGTGATGGATATTATGTGTGTGTGTGTGTGTGTGTGTGTGTGTGTGTGCATGTTAGTATGCCTCAAACATGTTAATGAAATATGATTAAATGTGATGGATCCTCCCAGAGGCAAAAGACAAAGTTACACATCGTGATGAAAGCATAAACATGTGTGACATTTCAGCGGAGCACGTCTTTATATCCCACCCCTCAGGAGGTTAAAACAGATACACACATACAAACACACACGCATACAAACACACACACACACACACACACATACACACACACTTTCCCTCTCCTCTACGTTAACCAAACACCCAAGTCAACCTGTCACCCTGCTTTAGGCACTGATTGTCCCTCCGAGTTTCTGTTTCTATATTTACATATATAATTGTAACATGAGCTTCCTATCAGTGTGTCAGAACTCCTCGACATGTGCGCCAACACATCCACTCTGCAAATTCAATATGTTTCCTCTCTCGTCATAACCATCTCTCCACACGCTCTCTCCCTCTCCCCACATCTGTCAGATGCTAGATATCCTGATACATCTGACTTATAGAAAAGTGGTGAGCTTTGATAGCTGTGATTTTGAGTCCAGCTTCAGAGCTCTGTTTCACCCCCCCCCCCCCTCTCTCTCTCTTATTTATTCATTCACTCACACACAGCGCCCTGGTGTTTTTAGCTTCATGAGCAGAGTGTGAGACAGCAGGTGAGATGGGTCACTGCGTTCTTGTTTGTGATTCTGGGTCAAAGCTAATCTCATTCCCGTCTCTCAGATTCACCTCCAGACATATTGACGCCTGTCAGAGGAGACTGTGTCGTCTACAGGTTCAACTAAGGTCTGATTACAGTGTGACCGCAGTAAGCATCGTTTAAACACAGGATCTGAAGGAAGTGAAGCAACACTCTGTCTCAATCAGTTGAAGGAGACCGTGACCGTGAGGATGATCCCGAGCATTTCTTATACATCCAGCAGACTCCAACACATAGTTAAAAAAGGGGGGTAAAAAACAGAAAACAAGACGTGAATTCAGTTGCATTTAAATCTATTCCACAGTTTTTGTTTAACTCTGTCTTTACCTTCACAAATATTTCTGGTAAACTCTTGGCAAAGTGCCTCCCACAAAACAGTCAAACAGCTTGTGCAAACACTGAAAGTCACCAAACAAGACCGACGATTGAGCTTAAAGATATACATCTTACATGGCCAGTAGCTCCAATCAAAATTACCTGCAGACAGACCGGCGTATGTTAAAGATTATAATTCCATATGTTGTATGATTAAAGTAGAGTTCATGTTTGTTATTTTTTCTGCATGCAAAGTATTCCTTCCCATCTCTGAAACACTGCATGTTGTTGTATGTTATGACATTATGTTACATGTTGTTGCATTATTTATGTTCATCATATACATGGCTCATGACTAACATGTTGCGTCTCTGAACTCCACTGCAGGATTTGCATATTTAAGACGGCGTGTTCATTCTGTGTGCTAACATGCCTTTAATGGAGTCTGGTGTTTTTTCTTTGGTTCATGTCTTTTTTTGTAGCCTTTCTGAGTTTGCATCATTCAACAGTGTGAATATGTTTTAATAGTCTGTACATTGCTGGTCAACATGCGACATGATGGTTTGGGCTTTAATTATAGAGAGTATGTGCAGTGGTGCTTTCAGTAAGTGGACTGTACTGCAGCTGAGCGGAGCCGCTCTGTATTCAGGCAATTAGAGCGCCGTCTTTGTTGCCTTTGACGAGTTTGACCCTTTTTTCAGATAATACGCATACATTTCCTTTCTTTCCTTTCTGTCTCTTTCTTTTGCACTCTCTCTCTCTCTCTCTCTCTCTCTCTCTCTCTCTCTCTCGGCCGTTTTCTTTGCCTGTGTGTGCGAGTGTTTGTGTTGAAGGAATCAAATTCAATAATAATAAAAAAAAATGTTGAACAGTTTGAGGGAGCTGACCTTCACGTTCTCACACAGAGATCACATCCATCAGGAGCTTCCCATGCATTACCCTGAAAAAGCTGTGTGTGTGTGTGTGGTTATAATATTACATCTACTCAAGTGTGTTTCTGCTGTGTGTTTGTGAGTGTGTGTGTGTGTGTGTGTGTGAGAGAGAGAGAGAGAGTCAGAGAGAGAGAGAAAGAGAGAGGGAGAGAGAAAAGTATCTGCTGGCTGCCCACAGGAGCATCCAGGAGTTATCTGTGCAGCCAAGCTTAGACAGACAGACAGAGGCTGAGAGAGAGAGAGAGAGAGAGAGAGAGAGAGAGAGACAGAAGGAGAGAGAGAGAGAGAGAGAGAGAGGGAGACAGAAGGAGAGAGAGGGGAAGAAGGTGAGGGAGGGAGATACGGCAAAAAGGGCAGAGATACTGAAGTGTGGGAGGGAGATAGACAGGAGGGCTCTGCACAGATAGAGGCAGTAAACTACAGCTATACTTAGAGAGAGAGAGAGAGAGAGAGGGAGAGATGAGAGGAGGTAGGAGGAAGAGTGCGGGAAGAGTTTATGTACAAATAAGGATATTTAAAAGTAGGAAAGGATGAGAAATAAGTTTTCCTAGAAATGTGTAAGGATAACAATGAATTGAAATGCACTTTAAACACTGTCCTTTGAAACCTTTAAACCAGCAAACACAAGACAAGACTAAATAATAGTATAGTCTCACATAAAGAATCTCCACTCTAAGGCTTACTATAGCTATTTCCACCATCATTCTGCATTTAAGACACATATTAAACTATGAATTATCTGTATGTCCTCAAACCCATCTCAGGCCAGGTCTTTCGCTGCAGATAGCACAGGATGCAGTAATAGTGCATTTATAAACACTGGATGACAAAGGCATTGTTACGGTGCAGAATATTTACACTTTAGGATTAATGCTATGGCGTTAAAACGGCTCAATCCCTGCAAAAGGAAACGTAAGGCATAGGATCGAGCTTCTTATGCTGTCATTTTGGATTGTTTTCCTGCAGCTGTGGTAATTGTTAATATGCTTAATATGCGTCATCATTCATAAGCGCTGATGCCCTAATGCAGTGGTGTCCAAACTTTTTTTCTTGCGGGCCAAAATTGTCGCGTTAGAATCGCTCACGGTCCACAGGGTTTTTTTGTTTGTTTGTTTTTTTAATATTGGAAGGAACTTTTTGTAACTAATTGCAGTGGGAAACTGTTGTGTTCTAATTTTTTGGAAAGAATAGTCAGGCTTCTATAGGTCTCCCTCACTAACATGAAAAAGACAACAAGAACGAAATATGCCATTTGATGAGGCCAAAATCTTCTGATTCTTCGATTTGAAGTCAAGGGCCACAAAAAATCCACTCAAGGGCCACAAATGGCCCCCGGGCCGCACTTTGGACACCCCTGCCCTAATGTGATAATGGAACATAAACTGAACCACAAGTTTGTTACTTGATCGTCTCTTACATAAGTATATGGATTGAGGCAGGACTGGACAAGCAGCTGTGTGTAAGAAAGGAGAGGTGCAGGAGTGCGTGTGTGCGTGCGTGTGTGTGTGTGTGTGTGTGTGTGTGTGTGTGTGTGTGTGTGTTTAGCTTGTGTGTGGAGAAAAAATGCAAGGGAAGATAGTAGAGCACAATTATTATAACCTAATTATTAAAATATGATTTGAAACCAGGTTGTGACTGAAACTCCTCCAGGTGTGGTCGATCTTCTCTGTGTCTCAGTTCAGTGTGACGTCAGGTGTTCTTCCAGCACCGGTGTCATATTACACTCTCTGTACTTATAGTCTCTAAATGTACTTACATTGCAAACTCCAAATGTTATGCTTTGCACAGAGAAAGTTTGATCCCAAAATGTGAGCGCAGCAATAGTTATCAATAAGGAGACGTTGTAAGGAGACTGTTTAGACTGGATAGTCACACTGATTTATTCTAGGTCAAGAGCTACAGTTTGCAATGCATCATGGTATGTGGAGTCCCTGGTAACGCCTGCTCAACCTGCAGGAGAACTCACTGAGGAATGTATGGATTCAATTAACTTCATGTACCAGCAACACTGATTGGACGAAATCATGAATAAAAGATATTTAGCATGCTGCGAATAGCTTCATTGGGCTCACACTGTGGCTGGTATAAAGAATCACACCATTTCTCCTCTGGTGGTCTTAATCATATGGATGCATCAGTAACTTACTTCTGTCAGTAAATTTGTGTACGTTTATCATTCAGTAGAGACCGGATTTAGCTTTCTCCTGCACAAAAACTCTTCCTTCTTGTGTCTGTTTGGAAGAGGAGGAGGTTTAGCTGCTCAGACTGCTGAGTGTGTTACAGTCTTTGCAGATATTAGAGGAACCATGTCCACGCTGAGACTTCCAAACCCCTGACAGCAGCACACATCTGGGTGATCTGAGGCGAGGGGGAGGAGCAGGGGAGGAAAAGTGAAAGGAGGTGTGGATTAAAGAGGGCTCACTGCACAAGGTTAGGGCTTAAGGAGGAAAATGTATGAAACTGCAAAATACAGCTGGCGATACTATTGTTCAGTGAAGTGAGCAGGGCTGCTTCATCATCGGCTATTCTACAGATCGTCTGTCAGTCAGATGCTGAAGGATCAATAAACCACAGAGAGGAAGCTCTTTTTTTCTGTCTTTATGCCCATAGTGCTTCTTTTCTTTCAAAATATTTTTGACTAACAAAAGTGTGCTCCTACTCAGAGTGAGGAGGTGAGACAGAGTGGGGAGGTTGCCAAGTCCACACACACACACACACACACACACACACACACACACACACAAGCACACACTATTAAGGCTGCATGACTTAACTGCTGCTGGTTAACAGATCAATACTCTGTACTGAATGACTGTGCGATGACGCCTGTGTGCATTCACTGTTTCTTCTTACTGAATGTGTGTGAAGAAAATGGGAGTGTGTGCCGACCTTTGAGAATGGCAGAAAAATGGCAGTCATTATGATGTCACTCATTGGTTTGTCACCTTTTGAAATCTGGTGTCCTGCATTTTTGTCATGACCTAAGATTCATATCACGTTTGTTTTTTTCTCATTTTCTTCTTGTTGTAATGTATATCCTGGTATTGCACTAGAATTGCATGACAATGACACGAGATGTTAAAACGCTTTGAGTAGTCAGCAAACTAGAAAACTGCTATATAAGCTCAAGTCAATTAACCATTGACCAAGACATACCCCAAGACCGTAGTGCTCTACGAAACAAGGCCACTACATTCAGTGATTGAGACCGAGTCAAGACCAAGAGCATATCATTGAAAATGTCATCATGCAGCAGTCGTGTCACTCACTTAGACCGTAAGACCGGGAGGGTTGAAGCCTTAACCGGGACATAAAAATCAAAATAAGAATGAAGTGAAGTTATTTGTTCTTGGTGTTGAAGTATGGTCTTCATTTAGAATCCGAAGTTCACCTTGTCAGAGAGCTCAACAAGACCAGGTCGAAATGCTGATCCTGAAGTGTGTATTTAAACTGGTGACGGCAGGACATTTTGTTACACTGTTGATACCAGTTTACCGCACACCTTTAAGTCAGTATAGTTGATTTTATGGTGGCAGTATTTACACAACAATATTGTGACAATATTTACATCAGAGGTCAGAGCAGGATGTGTGGATAAAGGCTAGATTAGCAAGGTTAAATAGTCTCCATAGCTATTTTATTAGCTGGGCTCATTATCATAACAACATTTTTTTTTGTATTAGTGGAAGTCAATGCTAGTGACTCTTTATATTATAATATTTAATATTTGACAAGAATCATAGAGAACTTAAAAAGAAGTTCAGCGGCCAAATTTGCTGAGGTGACACCTAGCAGACTGCCAGCAGTTCCCACCTGTCACTCAAAGAGGCCACGCCCCTAACCCTATCACTTTACTATAATGTAAACAAGTAAGTTGTACAACAATTCAGCTGTACAGTTCTCATGAAGAGGGAAATGAGATCTATCAAAACCAAAACAGTTTTTGTAGCAGGCTGTAAACACTTTTATCTCTGCTACAAAGTTGGACTTTTTAACATGGGGCTCTATGGGGACTGACTCACTGTTGAATAAATCCTCTAGTGGACACATAATGAACTGCATTTTTTTTTTAATTTAAGTTGATGTATCAGCCTGTTGTTTACATTATTCATTATTTTACTCTTTCAGTCTGCACAGTGAAGTCTGAGGACATTTATTCATCAACTTTCCATTGCTAACCTAAATTCTCCCATAAGCCCCTCCTCCTCTCTTCCTCCTTTCATCTTCTCCTCCTCATTATAATTTCGTTAATATATACATTTTCTAAATCCCCCACCATCACCCACTGCTTTTCTTCTTCCTCTCACCCTCTCCACTCTTCCCACTCCTTGAAAGCTGGAAATCAGGACAGTTAAGCAGCGGAGGGGTTAAGTGGAACCGTGCTTTGTGATTGGCTGCCGGCCGCCGGTCTGAAGCAGCCTACAGAAAGAGGTAACCAGGCAACCTCAGAGAGGGAGAGGAGAGCCGGGAGAGGGGGCAGAGGAGCAGAAAAACGCGCTGAAAGCAGCCTGCATAGTTTGGAGAGGGTATCGTGAAAAGAGATGTAACGGAGCTCGCACGCGCTCTCCCCGGAATGGAAAAGTGGATTACTGTCTCCGCACACACACACTGTGGATGTCTGAACGCTGCACGAGGACATACTTAGTGGATTCTATAACGCCTTTTCTCAACATGGGAACTAACTGTGCTCTTTCTTGCTGTAGTGTAAAGGTAAGCGCTCAGAGCAGCACGAGCCCGTCCTGCCCGCGTGCATACAGTGTCCAGAAAGTGCTGTGTGTGTGTGTGTGTGTGTGATAGTTTGTGTGAGTGTGTTTGGAGGTAAGATAAGCCTGTGGATTCACTGCGCTCTGCTGCAATGAATGATCTACCACTGCTGCTGTTGGTGCGTCGAGATTTTAGTGTCCGCGCATATGTTTGTGTGTCAGTGTGTGTTTCTCCGGTGTTGGGGGGGAGTGACCCCCTCTCTTGAAAATAGCTAGTTGTTCTTGGGGGTCGTGTGTGTGTGTGTGTGTGTGTGTGTGTAAGGCGGGATGGGAGAGCCGGTGCTCTGCTGCATTCAGCTTCATCCTCTCCCGCTCGTCTCTGTTGGGTTGCAGAATTTATTTGAAAGTGATAAAAACATTTCATCCCTGTATTCTCGCTGTATCTTTCGTGTTGTACGTGAATCTCGGTGCTTTTCTTGCGTGGTGTCTGTGCGTTTCCTTGCCCCTAAAGGGTGTTCGAAAGGAGGACAGTCGCTCTGTGGTGCACTGTAGAGACTTTATGAAAACCTAATTATACTTGATTTATTTTTTTCTTTTCACACTTTAATGATCCTATTGTGTGCACCAAGCTGATGTTTTATTTCATTTCGTAGCCGACAAGTGCGCATCCACACAGGCTGGATTCACTTTATTTAACGCTCTTTTACGCGCGGAGGTTTCCTGCTCTGAAAATAATGCTTCTGATGTGTTTGGATGGGATTCAGTTTTACTTTGGAGTGAGGGGAAATGGAGTGAGACGCGGTACAGTGGCGGCTGTGGTGCGGAGGTTACAGTCAGTGGGTTTGGGTTGATGGACAGTGAGAGAGCGGGTAGGAGGAGAGCTGCTGAATGGGAGCCCTGGTCAGTTTTCTCTGGAGGGTGGCGGAGGAGGCAGTGGAGGTGGGGGCTCCGCTGCAGCTAAAAGCCGCATTAATCATGAGGCTGTGGATCTCTGCAGACCCTCAGCCTGCTCTCTGCTTCTGTCTGACACTCAGCCTACACCTTCTCCATGTGTGTGAACGTGTGAGTGTGTGCACGTTACACTGTGGAATACAACACAATCTAACATCGAAGTATTACGGAGGTTTTGTTTCAAACAGTCCGAAGCGTGTAACCTTCACATGCTGAATTTCTTTCACTGCACACTTTCAGACTTTCACTTTCCCCCAATTTTTTCCACTTCATCACTTCATTGCATGTTTCTTGGAAACCTTTCACTTGTTACTCTGACACATTTCTCGCTGTTATCAGTTACTCATACTCTTTTTGTAGAGGCACACGTTTTTTTCTTGTATTATAGCACCTGTATTTGCAACTTCAAACAAATGCCAGAGATCATACAAGACACAAAGATACATGCCTTTGAAATAAAATGATATTTAAGTGCTGAAGCTGTTTTTACACATGCAATCTGGAAACATACAAGAGAACAGCCCCTGAAATTCCCCTGATGTGGTTTTCACACATGCATCTAATCCCAGGGGAGCGTGTGTGTGTGTTTGTGGGGGGGGGGGGGGGGGGGTGGGGGGGGGGGGGGGGGGGGGTTGTCTCCGAGGTCAATACATGATGTAAAAAGAAGCAACAGAGCAACAACACTATAATGAAATGTATCATTGCTATTTAAAATGAAGAAGCGTATGGTTGTGCACCAATTGTTAAGATAAAAAACAATTTTGAGGGGGCTTTCAGGAGAAACTCTGGATAAAGTCAGCGTGAAAAAAAATCAGTTCTTCAGGTGTTTTTCAGGATTTTAATCAAAGTGTGAAAGCACTCTTCGAGAATATCTATGAAACCTATGGAATAGTGATTAACGCTTTTATTTGCTGCAATCTGGTGTTTCACGTTAAATTCCTTATTTAACTTGTTTTTAATGCGGTCCTTTCATCCCATGTCTTCCTGTTTGGGCGTGTTCACACTGTGAGTTAAATTGCCATGGTAACAGCCTGTTTAGACCAAGATATTTGTCTCAGATTATTTATTAATATGTGAAACTCCTGACACTGTGATTGTATCCCATTAGTTAGAACAATTATATATCGCTGTAACGATAGTTTGCATTGTGTTGTGTGTTCCACAAATAGAGTGACAACTAATTTCTAACTAATTTCAAAGTACATTCACAGGTTCAACTACCACAACAAATCCCTTAAAGACCAGTTAACATGTAAAAACACCTGTCACACAGTGAATATATAAAAGTGACCTCACGATGAACAAACTTTAATTATAAGTTGTCCACACATTCAACAGCTGTATGTTGTTATTTAAGCTTTTAAAGTAGACATTTGAATGCATTGAAGTCTCTCTGTTTTTCTTTTACTCTCGCCAAGGTTAAGGAGTTTCTCTCCCTCGCTGCCTCACAGAGCTCTTACTTCTGCCCGTATGGGCCCAGCAGGCGACTTGGGGGCTCCATGGAAACCTGCTTTGTGCTCAGACTGAAAGAATGGACTGTTGAAGAGTCTTTTTCTTTCAATTCCACTCTCGGTCTGCTCCTTCACAGTCTCTGCCTCCCTTCTTTTTTTTTTTTTGCCAGTTTACACAACCCAGCCTGTCTCGTGTAATTCATGTCTTTCCCATGCAGTGCAGTTTGTCCTGTGTTGAATGGCGAACTGTTTGAATGAATGAATGTTGGGCTGAAGCTTTACAGCAGAGAGTTGTTAGTGTGTTCTTCACATCAGGATTCATGTGAACCTGCAGCTCTCTGTTCCGGTTCTTGGAGCTTTTAGCAGCTTTTGAAACACTAAGCCTGTAACTCTGAATTTGTGTCTCAGTCGGAGACTCGGTGTTCCTCTGGTATTTGGGAAGCTTTTCTCTCTCTCTTTTTTTTTTTCTTCTCAGAACAGTTTTGTGCTGAACAGAATTTTATCTAAAACATGAGGACGTCTGCAAAGAAAACGGCAAGCTGTGAAAAATAAAGAGAAACCTGCGGAGACTTACATGATGCCCATAGCGTTTTTTTAATTTAATTTTTTATAATGGCACTCTTTGTAAGTTTTCATCACGGCATGTTAAAAGTTAGATGGGAAGGGGGCTATTGAACAGTGCACAAGATCGGACTTAAACCCCAACTGGATCCAAACCAGGTCCATTGCTTCCTTCCATAACTTTACAACCACAGAGTCATACAGTAACCTCCTAATTTATGAGGCTGCAAACTTTTCTTAAGCACCCCACTGACACCTGTTGCCATGGATACTACCCAGCTAAGCAAATTGACAGAAATTCCAGGTAATCTACTCGACACGACTCAGGGGTTGACTCCGAGCCTTTCTTTAAACCATCTGTGGTGTAAACAACTCACTTCTTTATACTATAACATAGACTCAAAAATCCTTCTTTTATTTCACATCTTCAACAAACCAACTCCTTTTTTAGACTCCCTTAAGTTTATTTCAATTTTAATCAAGACCTGGAATTGGTTGCTTCCAGTTAACCCAGCTGTCACTTGTGCTAATGCAGCCAAAGAAAAAAAAGTATTTTTCTTATTGCACCAAGACTATTAGAGGCACTGCTTGGGGCTCCGGGCCAACAGGGGGGGCTCTGAGGGATGACACACTTTAAACCACAGCAGTGGCTCAAAATGTGCAAAGTTGAGAATGGCTGTTGGAAAGCAGCACTCACTATCGTTGGGCGACTGATCGACTCGTGCGTTATTACTGCGAAAAAAGTTTTTCATTGAAAGCTGCCAAAAGAAAATGAGAGTGAATTGAGGAAAGACGTAAGTAAGACTTGTTAAGTGGAGCAGATCGTGAAGATTACATACAAAAGTGAATGACTGATTGTTGCTTTGTATATAATTGTGGGGATGAGACACTTGAATAGCATCGCTTCAGCTAGCATTACTTTATTGTTTGTTCTATCAGCCAACGAAGCTATTGGAGCTGCAGAGCATCCATCTGTGGTAATCCAAATGATTTATTTGTCTCTATAAACCAGATAGCTGCATTAAAGCCAAGCTAACAGTAATTACAGATCCAACTTTTTAACTTGATCACAGATCTACTTGCTGATCAGCCAATCAGTGTTTAGCTTTCCTGACTCCTCATGAGGACAGACCTGACAAAGCATGGCTTTTTACTCGTCTGCATCAGGATGTTGTTGTTACAGCAAACTGAATTCACACTGTTTGCAAGTAAATCACAAGAATATCTGTTTATATGTCAGGCTCTGACGTGAGCGCAAGTGCAGCTGCTGTATAAATTCTACTGTTGAAGATGACTCAACAGATAACTGGCATGACTCGAGGATGTTATGGACTTAGTAATGACGTAAACGCTGCACAGAAACGGAAGGCTTGCCAAGAAGGAGTTTAATGCCAACGGCTGGCTTCACTGCAGTTACAGAGACATTTCACATCAGACAATGATCTATGACGTGTTCCAAGATGATAATAATTCAGGCATGAATCAGACCCGGTCCACTTCTTTTGGTATAATTTGAACCTCCCCTCTGTTCAGGTGCAGTTTCTCTCAGTCTTTGGTAAATTATCAAAATGCAGATACAATAAATAACTTTTTTTTAACTTCTGTGCATCTTCATGATCATCTTTCTCTTCTGCTTTGTGATGTTATACTGATAGATTCCTTGTCTTTAGTTTTTTTTTTTTTATATGCGCATTACATGCTCACCTTCAACCCAGACTCCAAACATTGAATTATATTACAAAATAGTGTAATATGTTATAGCCCATTATTTAAATAATCTACTTTATGTCCAAGTTTGAAAAATAAAATCTGCCACAGAAAAGGCTGAAGTACAGATGATACTTTTCTTAGAGATCCAGTCCAAAGACATCAACATGAGTCAAAGGTCAAGTTACTGATCAAAATGTTGCGTATGACGTCATAGAGAAGTCAACATAAAACATATAAGCGCATGGTCAGTTCTCTAAAAAACGACACATCTGTCCTCTGTGGTATTGAACTGTGGAGGTCAAACACACCTCTTTACAGACCTCGCCCTCCATCACTCTTGTCTCAGGATCAAAAGCATGCAGCCACTGATATTTTCTTTTCAGCTTCATTTGACATGAGACAAAAAGTGTTCACTCCCTTAACCTCAGGTGTTTTATGTGCCTCCTTTCTCCTTACTTTAATTTGTCAGCAATATGTAGGTCAAATAAACATTTTGCAATAATAGAGTAAAAGACCAGAGAAGAAGAAATAGAGGGGGAATCGACCGTCTCTTTGCTCGTTGCCTTTCCCGTTGATCTCCATCCTATGTGTGTGTGTGTGTGTGTGTGTGTGTGCATTTATATGTGTGTGTTATATTTCTTTATCTAATACAAAGGATTTGTGCGGTCGTGATATCTTACAACTACACACACACTGCCTCCCTTGCTGGGAGAGAAGGGTCTGTGAGAGTCCATCCAGAGGTTTGGATTGGTGCTGCCAGCTAATCTGCCTCTGCAGTCGTTAATCTGTAATCTGCTTAAAACACTCACAATCTGTCCGCACCGCTGGGATTATCATCTGCAGACACAACAGCAGCGTAAACACACACAGACACACACACACACACACTGTGACTGTGAAAAGGCTGCAGAGTCGTTTTTTGGCATCGCTTTGCTTCAGACTGTGAAACAGAACAGGCTGATAAACAGAGCTGCAAAGACTAATCGTTTAATCAATGAGTTGATCAATAGAGAATTAAAAATGACGGCTAACTTTAGCTTAGCCACAGTTCAAAACAACTGAGATTTTAAAAGTGATAATTTGAACCAGAAAAAAAAAATGAAATGAGCTTGAAAATGTTTTCTCATCAAGTCCAAAACTTCAGACTGACCGGCTGTGATTGTGTTTATGTCTAACAGCTGTGTGACATTTGTGTTTTCCAAGATTAGTTTGGGGTTCTTTTTTTTACCTTTATTTGATAGGACACTTGATCGAGTATGTGTTTCCAGTCACGTCACTGACATTTCATGATGTCCTTTGACTTTGACTGAGGAGAAACAAAAACATGGACTCCAGTGTGTACCTGCCTGACTCCACCTGTACTGTCTGCCACAGCAGGCAGCCAAACAAATGCAGACAGAGGGCAGGACGTCACAAGCTGCAGTTTAGAACAACCAACTGTTGAGTCCAGCTTGGTCGTAGGGAGCTTTAAGAGTCCTCATTTCATCGTAAACAGATCTTTCCTTTATTCATTTTGTCACTAACAGAGTGAAAACGAATGAAATTGTCTGTTTCCTTTATTCTTCTCAAACCTCTGTCGTCTCCTCCTCTTGTCTTCATCACAGCTCCATCTTCAACGTCCCCGTTTCCTCACAAAGTCTCTCTTCTTCTCTGAGCAAACCTGTCTCCGCATCTCTCTCTGCCTGTAGCATTGCTTCGGGGATGCCCTTGTTTCCGAGATGTTAATTGTGCTACAGGAACTCTTTGTTTTCCTTCCTCTCATTCACATCGTCATTATCACATTCTCCTCGCCGTCCTCCTGAACCCTCCTGCTCGCCTCTTACGCCGCCCAAGCACCACTTTGGACTGAAACCACAGAGGTGTTCACTTTGGTAATGAGTTTTCACAGCAAACAAAAGCACTTCAGCGCAGGACACACTCACACACACACACACACATACTCAGACTCACACACACACACATGCACACACACACACATACGCACACGGTGGCATGCGACACACTGGAGTCACAGCACATTAACACTTCAATTAATTCAACGCCTTACATTCTCATTTCCCCAGAAGTCAAGATCCCTGACCACCCCATCTTCTCCCTCTCAAGCTTTCTCTCTCTCTAACACACACACACACACACACACACACACACACACTTTACAGATGTGTACCACACACACACACACACACACACACAGTGACAGTGATCTTAGCCCTGTGTCGTGCCTCAGCAGACCCTGCAGTCTTACACGCTCCTTGTAAAATGTATTCGCTGCAGAGAAAGCTGCAAACAAAGCGTCATAAATTACATTTTAATTTGTGTTCGGAGCCTTTCACACAGCGTGTACCGAGCAGCAGAGATGCCTGCTCCTGCACTGCGCTCTTCATTCAGCCTGTACAATAGATAATGAATGCATGCAGGGGGAGAGGGAGCGGGTTTAGCCGGGGGGTTTTGTTAGCTACACTTCCCCTTGTGGATCGGCTCCACTGACTTCCACACTCGCTGTGAGACTGAAACAAAGTTAGAGGAAGAAACAGACGCAGACGGGAACGGAAGGACGTTTTCCTCCGAGGATTTCCTCTTTATATTTCTCTCTTTCTTTCTCTCCCTTTGTCTCCCTCACTTTCACCCCGTCTGTGCACTTTTTTTCCGCGGCTGCATTCTAATGAATTTTTAAATGTCCCATGATCCCTGTCTTTGTCTCTCTCTGTTTGCAAAGATTAGCCACAATTCAATATCCATCATTAGCTCCTGTCTTCCATACACTTAATTCACTCGGCGATCACTCAGGACAGGATGAGACCACCAGAGGATGTGAGCTTTCTGAGGTTTTAAAGCCACATGCCACCTTCAGGCCTTTTTAAGACCAAGTTAGCTTCAATGAACCTTTGGAGTTATTGCGGTTGAGGAAGTCTTATCCTCTGGAATTAAACACAGTCGTCATGCATGTTTGTTTAAACCAACTTCTGACGTCAGCTGACCACATACCATAAACAGGGAGCATTGTGTGGATGACAAAAGAAAGTGTTTCGTTTCAGTATAGTAGCATCATGTGTCATTTATAGCAGTGCAATTATCACACTTTCATCATTATTGCGATATGAGAATTTACACTTGGTGAAATGATTAAATGTTAAAAGTCATTGCTTTCTTACTCAGCCTGTGGATGGAGGCCTGGGTATAACGTTCATGCTTTACATCATTTTGATGCAGTTATGTATGTTAAAAAAAAATGTTGCCAATTCAGTGGAAAGAAAAGAAAAAAGTGGATTTTTGCAACACGTTTTAAACAGGCGTAATTGTAGACATGAAGAACAACGGGGTAACATAAAAAGGGAGTTGTATCTACTGTAATTCGCGCTCTTGGATATTTTTGTTTCATTGTTGCACTTCATACTGTAATTGCAATACTGAACCATGTCATCACACATAGCATCGTGCTCACATCATGCAGGCCTAGTTTCATTCAAATCAAATGGAGCGGCTCTATAACTAGCCCAAAGCCAGTATCTTCATCTGAAAAAAAAACAAAACACTCATATCTATTTTTTCACTTGGCCCTTTTATTGTCAGTCCTCTCATTCATGAGAAAGTGATGAGCATTTGTGACCCTGATTTGTTTGACAGATGAGGTGCTGGTAACCTAAATTCTGTTCCTGTGAGCGGGGCATCTGTTACAGCAGAGGAGAAAGGGAGGGAGGGAGGGAGGGAGGGGGCCCCTCAATCAGAAACACATCCCAAGCTGCGCTGGGACGCGGCTTCATGATGAAGATGGGCGGTGATGGGGAGCTGGAGGGGTGCACAAGCGTCAGCATGAAGGACCGAAGGCAGAGAAAGAATCGTATTTAAAAGGGGAGCAGAACATTGCCAGGCTGAAAATGAGGGAGGAAGACCACCATACGATTGGTTAGATGAGCTCTGCTGAAGAGACAGCTGAGTACCAATATCAGCCCAAAACAGTGGAAAGTTCAGTTAGTGCGCAAAAAAAAAAAAAGGGTGAGAAAGACCAGATCGTGAAGCGCTTATTGTCTTCCTGGCTGAAATTACACTAGAGCTTAATTTGCCAACAAGAGCCCCCCTTTCTTTTCTTTTTTGCAATAAGTGCAACATAATCAACTTCGGCTCAATGTTTATCAGCTTCATCTCAAATATAATATCCTCAGTTTCAGTTGCAGTTGCTCCTTAAACCAGGCGGTACAGACTCGTGCATGACACGGCACCAGGTCTCATCACATCACACTCCTGCAGACATGGACATCTTGTGTGCTTCATCTCGGGGCTCTTTCAGCTCTTTGTGATCACAGAAGAGAGTTTAATGGTTTCATGGTTCATGAAATGTTCTCCGCCCATAAACCAAGTTAAAGTTCAATTAAGGTGGAAACATTAAAATGATCAAAATTCTGTTTGATGGTGCAGTAAAGCAACAGTGGAAAAAAAAGAGAACCTTCTCAGCTGCAGGTTGAAGCTGTTGGACTGTGAACAACCAGGTCAAACTCACTCTGTAACATGTAGCTTTATAAATACTAATCCCAAACATAGATACAATTGAAAAACACAGATTTGGGAAACTGTGAATAAATAAATATAAATAAAGAATATCCTTCAGGAGAAATCAGGAGAATAAGTCTAAAACTTTACTCTGAAACTTCTCATCAGTCTGAAAACAAAAAAACAGGTTTTAATGATTTGTGGATACTGTAGCAGAGTGAAAGCAGACTCCTCTCCTTCTTTACAGTTATTCTGTAAGTCAAGTGAGACATGTATGTGAATGAATTAAATGCATTATAACATGCAGCAAAATATCATACAAAATAACACCTGATATGCTGGAGCACACATCTAAAGCTACGCTGGTCCTGAAGTTGAAATGCACACATTTTTTTATGATTGCACAGAGAGATTTCACCAGACGACAAACACACTTCACTGAATGCCTACATATACAATGAAACATGAAAAAGAACTAGCTTACTTTTTAGAAAAAAAACAAAAAACCCTTCACTTCCTTTTTGCAGAAGGTAAAATATGTTTTGCAGGTGTGACATATTTTTGCAGTTGACCCTCATGGCCACCGTAGAGACCCCTGAGCTGGTCTCTTTTGCTCTACTGCCATCCTCTAAATCCTCGTTTAATATCACATGCTAGTTTACAAATGTATTGTTTTATCACATTTATTAAGATTAGCCACTCATCCTACTTGTTTAGGATGAATAATGGCTGCCTCCCTGGTGCAGCACTGAACTCTTTGTTTACTTTATGAACAGTTGACAGAAAAAAAGAAGCAGATAAACAGCTTTAATGATGTTTCTATAAAGCTCTAATTCTTTTCAACACACAATAAGGAAACACCTTTTTAATGACCCTTCATTCTGTATTTCCCTCCTATGCTAGTCTTATCATTTTTTCCTTGTATTAATGTTGTTTACTGGCGGCTGTGTAAGAGGATTTCTCCCGCAGACACACATTAGGAATAAAGATCAAATGTATCAGTCCTCACTTAACTGCTGGGAATTTCCAGCTTGCATCAGCCCAGAGCTAGTTAGCATGGGTGTGTGCTTTAGATTGAGCTGTAAAAGTGGAGCTTTAGCACCGCTGAGGATGCGTTTATTAGATCAGCATTTACAGAAAATAAATTACAGCTGTGGGTTTCATTTTTTGAAAAGCCTAAAGTAGCTTTAAGCTGCATTAAGCAGTTTATTATGAGCACTAGTGAAGGGAAGACCCTCACTCAAACTGCGCAGTAAGAAGCTTTGATGACGTTTCAGGTTCTCACGGTAATCCTGTGTGTTCGCAAACAGACATCACTAATCCTGCAGAAACAGAGAAACAGAACCTCCCAATAAATCCACCTCCTCTCCTACCTGAACAGTAGTTCAGTGTCACATTTACAGGCGTATTACTGTGGGTTTACATCAAGCGATGGAAGGAGACGGGCTTCTTTGGTTCAGAAGTGTGTCTCAGACCACTGCACAGATTTGCGTTTTTGATCCCAACCCAGAGAAGCCCCGTTTCATGCAGCTCCTCCTCTGCATGAAAACATAACACTTGTTCGTATGTTGGAACAATCAATCCTTGATAAGTATACTCCTTGTCAGAGTCTAAAATCTTGTAGCCCAAAATAATATTTAGAAACACCCAAATATGTTTCTTATAAGATTGTTGTGTCCAGCTTGGAGGATTTATCAAAACAAAAGAAACTAATCTGCTATTTTATAATTATATAGACTTTTTATCCTTTGACGTTTGGCCTTTTGAAAACTTGCAGCGACTGACTAAATGTGTTTTGCATCTGTGGAATAAAAACACACCTCTGCACAGTTTCATATTCCTTCAGCCTCGTGGGAGCTGTTGGACTGTCGAACATTTCTCACAACAGGGAAGAAATACATACAATCAGGCGACTGAGTGACACATTTAGCAGGTTTATGAGTATGAATTAAAAGTGCATTCAGCAGGTTTAAGGATCCAGCGATCTTCACTGTGGGTGATTGTGTGTGTGCGTGTGTGTGTGTGAGTGAGAGAGAGGTGCGTGTATGTGTGTGAGTGAGAGAGAGGTGTGTGTGTGAGTGTGAGTGAGAGAGAGGTGTGTGTGGACAGGGGTCTTTAAGGATGAATCACCTGCTCTCATGGTCATTTGGGCTTCTTGATCGAGCTCCACAGAGCATCGACTTATACGCTCCGCTGGAGATACACACACACACACACACACACACACACAGACACACACAGAGAGATAGAGACATATAACTGAAGGGTAAATTCTATTTTTTTTTATTACGGATGTGCTTTTGATGGCCCCTTTACCTTTAGGCCATGACCTCTCTCCCCTCTCTCTCTCTCTCTCTCTCTATCTCTCTCTCTCTCAAATACACACACACACACACACACACACACACACACACAAGCATCACTTTGACTGGCAGAGTTTAATTAGCTCTATATGCTCTCAGATAACGGGTCCTCTCTTCAATATAGTCTGATAAGTTATATTGTAGTAACGAGGAAGGACCACCCATCCAACCATGAGACCATGCTCAGTGTGTGTGTGTGTGTGCGTGTGTGCGTGTGCGTGTGTGTGTGTGCACGCGCGCTCACACATAAAGCTGGATTAATGGAAGATGTAAGGCTATGAGATTAAATGACTGTGAACTGATTTGATGGTTTCAATCACACACTCTCTAACAGGCGGGGGAGAGGCTGACAGAAATATCTGTTGGAGGATTATTTTGAAGTTGATGATATGACGAGGATGACTGGACCATCACAATTGGTATGCGAATGTGTTGGGCTATGTGTGTGTGTGTGTGTGTGTGTGTGAGAGATTTTAAATGCCAAACATGCTCTCCTCTCTGCACTTGTAGCTTCAGTCTCAGCTGTCCTGTACAGTCCTGGTCAAGGAGCAAATAGTTTGGTGTTTTTCCCAACTTGGATACCAATGAAAAAAAGTTTGCTCAGTTTTTCTTAAAATCTGATTTAGAATATTTTTTAAATTGTCTGCATAGCCATACAGCTTAGCGTCTGTGCCTGCCCTCTGTCTGTCTGATTTATTTTCAGACTTTTATGCCTTCATTTGGAGAGAGGGAGAGAAAGTGGATAGCGTTAGAAGTCAGGGAAAGAGAAGGGATAGAGAAGCGGGAGATGGGCCACAGGCCGGAGTCGAACCCCGGCTGCCAAGTGAGGACTGTAGTACATGGTGACGCATGCGCTGCCACTGCGCTACCGGTGCCCAAGACCAGTCTCTTCTTAAAGGAGCCATGCATACCTGTGTCTTTTGACTTTTAACAAGAACCTCATACTGTAACAACCCCACTTCAAAAAAACACCCAAGTGTCCTTTGCATGAATCTAGACAGCCTTCAAAACAGTTCTTTCATTGTTGTGGTATTTCTTGTTCAGGGTGACTATCCCTGTTGGATGGATGGGAGGATCACATGACATGACAGAGGATAAACAATGTGGAAAAAAACAGTCAGGGCGAACAGTTCGGCTGCTTGTGTTGCACATGCAGCTCTGGACAATCAAATCAGGACAGATTCAGGCAAAGTGAAGCGCTGTTTGAAGGGCCTGTTTACAACGGAGCTTCCCAGGATGGATCAGGAAACGTGATGATGTGACAAAGGAGCAGACTGCTCATGACTGCCTGCTGCGTCACAGTGAGTCTTGCTTTTATTACACTTCCTGCTGCTGTGACCTGACCAGGTCACATGTACCACCTCCCGAGTGTGTGTGTGTGTGTGTGTGTGTGTGTGTGTGTGTGTGTGTGTGTGTGATGGGAGCTGCAGTAGAGTCCAGTGTCTCTCGCTGCAGAAAACAGACCTTAACCTTTGCTGTACATCAGATCAGTTGTGTGTGTGTGTGTGTGTGTGTGTGTGTGTGTGTGTGTGTGTGTGTGTGTGTGTGTGTGTGATCCGCTCACGCTGCCTCACACTCTCCTGAGAGAAACACTTAATGATCCCTCTCTGATAAACCGGGGCCTGAGAGGCGGATGGAGATGTGTGCTGAGGGGAATATTTGAAGCTGTATTGTCTATCAGTTGGCCTTCCCAGGAGTGGACCTCTTCAGCAGAGTGGATTGACCTCCGCAATTTATTACCTGCACGTCTGACATCCATCACATGTCAGCCCTCAGGGACACGCACGTAGTAATGATATCACAGCAGCTGTATGAGTGTGGACTCGGTGCTGAGGCTGCACTGTGAGCTTTATTAAAAGACTGACCAGGTGGAGCTGTGCTTCCTCTAACACACCACCTCCCACTGAGACTGGAGCGCCATCATTCACTGTGTGTGTGTGGCTAACTGGAGGATCTGTCTGGATGTTAGACTGTATGGTCCAATAATAGAGGTGTGACACTCGGGTGAAGCAGAAGCTTGTCAGTGAATGCGTGACGTCATCAACTGAAAGTCCTACAGCTGATTCTGAAGGAGAGCAGGGCTCTGAAACCAAGCCGATGAGGGCTGTACAGTTGTGCCTCTTTTTATACATTAAACATATACAGTTCCCTGCATACTGCCAAATCCCACTGATACACCAGAGGACGATAAAACACACAAACCAGAACACTGATATCAAAAGGTTGTCCTGCACCTGGAATTATTGTCTTACATAGAATCTGTTAAAGGATTACATTTTTATAGATCGATGGAGCAGAAATGTCACTGACTCCATGTCTGAAAGGGCTCCTGCGTGAGCTTCATCTGTCCCTGATGGTGAGAGATGTGTGTGTGTGTGTGTGTGTGTCATCTTGTGGCGTGTGTTGTGACGGGTTCGGGGGAGTTCTCAGGGGTGTAGCTGTAAATTAGAACAACAGAGCAGGGAGGCGACGGGGGGAGAGGAGGAACACTTCCAGGTGTTTCAGAGCGTTTAATCAGTCACCTGTGAGACTAATGAGAGGGGCACACACACACTTACACACACACGTATCTCCACACACACGGTGGTGGGACTAATTACCCAAACTCCACAATGCTGCTCCAACGCTCACACATGAGCGTTTAGCCTCCTTGCTGGCTCATCACAGCGTCCTCTCCTGCTACCTTCCTCCACCTGTCGCCTCCTGAAGGAGAAGCGGAGGGAGAGCAGAGAGCAGAGGAGAAAAGGGAGCACGGTGGTGTCTGCTGTAGTAGGTCAGGAGGCAGATATATTCTCTGGAGTGTCTGCAGGCGGGCCTACAGGTAACAAACACATCAGTCACACACACACACACACACACACACACACAGAGCACACCTGTTAGTGTACAGATGGCGAGCGCTGGGAGAGAGGAGCAGGGACATGAAGAAAGATGAGCAATCAGAGCGGGACAGCAGAGACAGAGAGAGGGGAGGGCGGCTGTTTTTCATGGGGGAGATTGTTAAAGGAGATGGAGGACGAGGTCAGTGGGGGGGGGGGGGGGGGGGGGGGGGGTGCACCTGTTTGTGTAGCACCGAGGGAGAGGTGGAGGAGGGAAAGGAGGGGCTTTTTTCTCACCTGTGTTTCCCCCTGTAGCTGAGACAAAGCTGTGTGTAATCGAGTGAGGCTCTCTCTCTAAGATGTAATGTTACGCACACACACACACACCCACACACACACGTTTTTCATGTCTTTTTTATCTCTTTTTTTGTTCCATCTCATAGAAGAAATAACCCTCTTCATTAAAGACACTTCTCTCTCTACTCTTGAGATATGCCGTTATAATTTTGTCCTCTATAATCAGGGAATAAAAGCTTTGAGTCTGTGTGTGCATGCACGAGTGTGTGTGTGTGTGTGTGTGTGTGTGTGTGTGTGTGTGTGTGTGTGTGCTGGTGCCCCCAGCTACATATCTTAATCTCCCATCTATTAGCATATTCAGAGTTCTGCTCCGGCTGGTGGAGGCATCTGATAGGCTAATTTTTCAGCCCCGTCGGCCTTCATCTGGCTGCTGGAAGTGAAGTGGAAGATGGTGTCTTGGGAATAAGATGAGAAGGAAAAAAAAGTCTTTTCTGTCTCGGTCTCTCTGCACACATCTGAATCCTCAATGAGCCAGAGGATGGCTGGATAGTACAGATGCTATTCATCAGATGATGAATTTAGGAAAAGTCAAATCTTAGCTTTGGTTACAGCTGGTTTTGTTCTGTTTTTTAAAAAAAAAATTCCTAAGAAATGTGCATGTTGGGTGCCCATAACAACAAATATACCGTGCAGAAAGTTGTTCATACAGTTTGAAAGACAGAGGGATAGATCTGTGTATTCAAAGATTGTTGAAGCAGCCAGTGACATCAAAAACACTACAATGAAAAGTAAAAACTGGACACAAACACAGTACAGTGTAAAATGCTTGTTTCGAGGGTAGAAGGGTGCACACAAGCTTTTGAGGTCCAAGATGGTCATCGCTGCAACTCAATTCGGTCTGCCGAGGGACGAGGGGGGAAAACAGCCACATGGGAGTGCCGCCTACTTTTTAGGTTAAAATAAATACATTCCGCACCAGAATTCAAACTTTGAAGAAGGACACGCACATCAGCATAGCATGAATTTGTATTTGATCGAACACCAAAATAATCTCAGGTGGTTGAAGTTTCCTTTTAATGCATATTCAACTTTTTAATAATACATTCTTATTTGGTGTGACGTCACATTTCTTAAAACAGCAAAATAAAAGTCGTTGAGTTGTGAACTTTTGGTTTGCCAAACTGTACTCACGTGAAGACCTCAAAATTAAATCCAAACGCTGCAAATTAAAAATGATCAGTGGTTTCAGTCATGCTTTGTCGCATCATCATTCAACATGCGGTTTTCGGTGAACACATTGGTCAGTCAGTCCTCTGTTGCAGGAATTGAACAAAACATTTCATAAGATGAATGCGAACGCTGAAGGAAACCTGTTCATGTTTTTACACATGATATCAGAGACACTCCGGCTGTATTTGGCCATGTGCTGCTGAAATATGAATACTGCTCCTTGATTTTTCTGTTTGAATTTATTCGTCTTACCTTCTCCCAGACATCGGTAAAGATTTTTAGAATCAGCCATAAAGCATTTCTGAGAAGAAAAAAAACCAAAACACAATCTGTGGAAGTGCAGTCTCATGTCTTCTTCCTCAGAAAGGGAGGTCAAGTCCAGGCAGGAGCAACACCGGACTTTAATATTAATCCACACAGATGCAATGAGCTGCTGTGTGTGTGCGTGCATGAGTGTGTGTGTGTGTGTGTGT
>NC_136698.1:18950114-18985114 GCF_947650265.1 Symphodus melops
TGCAGGGCAAGAGTTCTGAGAGTTTGATTTACGTTTTCCGACAGAGAAGTCAAGACTGGCACTTAAATAGGGTTTGTAAGACAGACAGACAGACAGACAGACAGACAGACAGACAGACAGACCCTCCCTCAGCAAAGTCACACCACCTGTATGAAAAGAGATACACATTTTTTACAACGAGGCAGGAGACACTCTCTCTCTCTCTCTCTCTCTCTGTCTCTCTCTCTCTCTCTCTCTCTGTCTCTCTCTCTCTCTCTCTCTCTCTGTCTCTCTCTCTCTCTCTCTCTGACAGACACACATACACAAACACACACACACTGGGGAGGTGAAGGGAGAACGAAATTCGTTTTCATCTATTTCCCTCTAAAACATGAGAAAGGAGGAATTCCCCACAGAGAGCTTTGATATCTGCAGACCCGTGTCTGTAAATAGGTTAGCTGGAACGCATGTGGGTCTTCTTGTGTGTGGTTTTTGTGTTAATTTGCCCGTGCATGTGAGACTTTCAAGTTTTGTGTGTGTGTTGACGGGAGGGGGGGGGGTTTGTGGTGTTTCTGAGAGTATGTGTTTACCTTGTCGTGTTGAGGCCTCTGCTGATCTTTCCTTCTAGTGATGGAGGCAGGCAGAGAGCCATGAGGAGCTCAGAGACGCTCTGTGTTTCCATGTCTCTCCCCCCCCTGCAGAGTGCCGCTGTGCAGGCTGGAGGCCTGGCTGTCTGCCTGCTGTAGGAGCTGCACGGCGGGCTTCACAGGCCTGCAGGCCGGCTGCAGTCTGCTGCTGCCTCATCCAGCAGACAAGCTATACAGAGCACTGTGAGGCCTGTCTACATGTGCTAACCACTTCAGTTTTCCACTCTGCTTCATCTCAAGTACGGCACCTTGGGCAGGAAATACTGTGGTGCTGATGTGTTATGAGGGATAACCGAGATATGTTTGAGAAAGGTCCTTAGTAGCACAGCTCTTGTATGTCATGCTTTTATATGTGAAAAATTATAATAAAGATAAGAAATACATGTTTCCATATGAAGAGGTAATACAAATGAATAAAATGAACCTGCAAAAACAACCAACCTCTCGTTAAATTAAACGTTTGACACACATGAATAAAACATTTTTTTCAAACAATGTGTACCATAGACTTTAAAAGTGTCTCATAGATCACCACCCACATTCGAGTCCCTTCTCAGAATATAAAACTTTCTGCTCTCCTTGTCTATTCATTTTATTATCATTCTAGCGTGCTCTTCATCATGGTTGTTGAAAAACGTCTATCGTCGAGCAAGGACAACGCAACAATATGCGTTTTTCGATATTTAATGGTTGATCAGATGAATGATGAGACGGATGAATGTGTGTGAACATAATGATTGTGATGGAAGAGGATGTTGTCAGCGGGCTGATCTGGAAGGATGGAGAGACTACAGGGCAGAGGGAGACTCAGGGTGTCTCGTGCATAACTCTGCCCGAGCTGATCACGGCCCAGACTGTGTCTAGAATTAGACAAACAAGATGAAGAGATGAGAAAGATGGGTGAATGGATGAGTGAAAGGCAACGGAGGGGGGGATCCAAGAGTGTAGACAAACAGTCTCAGAGTGGGATGGCTTGGTATAAGTAGGCTTGTCAGGTAACTTAAGATGTGTTTGAGGCATGCCTCCCGATATCTATTCATTTTAGTAACACTGATGGCAGACGCTGTGGACAGAAACACTCTTCTCCAAACTTGAACTTTCTGTTATAATGTGGATTCTCTTCCTCTGCGACGGCCATTTTTGCCAATGTATGAAATATTTTGTTGCTGCAAGAGAGCTGTTCATGACTCATCTGTCTTTTTAGGGTCCTTAAAACTACACTTCCAATTTTACAGCTCCCAATTTAAAAAGACATGGACTCTGCTCTACCTTTGCTGCCAGCTTCAAGGAATAACTTAAACACCTCCCAATATATGCTCACGGCTTAATACGTAAATGCAAGGTGGACTAAGTAGACTGAGTAGTAGCGGTGTTCCTGCCTTGAGCGGTTTGTGGAAATGCGAATTACGTCTTCAGAGATTCCCGTGATACAAGACATAGAAAAGATGTAGAGTGGGACGCTGGGATTACAGCAGATTATTTATCCAAAAACATTCACTGACACGATTAAAAGATTACAACAAAAGCTACAGATTCATACTTGGTCAATACGATGGTTCAAACCTTTTTTCATCGATTAAAAACCTGCTAACACGGTCAACAAGTAAAGCCTGTAAGCAGTGTTGTCCACGGTTAGTTGATAAGTGTTGACTCACTGTTATATATGATGATAAAAATGAGCTTCTAATGATGAATCCATGCTGCTCCGTCAATCACAGATCTTCCCCTGCTGATCTGGCGGTACATGTCACATAGAGATAAACAACACTGGCCTTCAGAGTGAATCACATAATCAAGGTGTGACACTGAACTTTAACCCTCAGCTCACTCTGCTCTGACTTGTGTGTCTCTGTTGGACACAGGTTATTGTGTCTCCTCCTCCTACCTCTGAAGTTGATCTTTCACCCCGTCTTCAGCTCTTTTCAGTTCCGCTCTGTTTCATTCTTCACCGTTCTTTGTCTCTTCCTGAGCTGCTCTGACTCTTTTGGAGGACGCTTTTTTTTTTTTAACCTACAGATCTAGAAAATGGTACGTTTTATGTTTTGTGTTAGATTCTGTCGTTGAAGTTGTGCTGTTTGATTGACAGTATTTCTCTCTTTGGTTTCTTTTTGTGTCCTCTGTCAGCTGACATTTCAAACTAAAACTATCGGCAGAAGTGCATTTTCCTAGCCTGTTCATTTGTATAAATAATCACAGTTGAGATAGAGTAGTTCACGGACCTTTGGTACAAACAGTCATGGTGATTCATTAACAGCTCAGAGCAGAAATGTACTGATAAGCTGCTCTGTACTGATCTCAGGGTGGGATACTTGGAAAAAACACTACAGACTTCTTCACTTAAATAGGGTGACCATATTTTCAAATGTGCTAATAGGGACACATTAGTTTTGCCGGAAACCCATGATGTATGAGCTTGTGGTAGAATTGTATTTGTAATCAGTGCACCTGTAAACACCATTGGGAGGGGGGGGGTTAACACCAAAGTCCCTCAGCTGATGAAAAATGTCTTCAAAGATCAGCCAATGAGAAATGTAATTGTATAACACCAGTAAACACAAAAAACAAGGATTGCATTGATGTAATAGAAAATGTACATGAGCAGATGCAGTAGTCATACATGATGGTGGGTGAAGGTGCCCTCTTGAACAGCCTGTTAAAGTATGTTGTCAGCGGCGTTTGCCTCACTAAAGTAAGTCTAGCCTTTACTCTCCATTTGTGTTTGCTCGTTTTAATGTTGACAACGTCCAAAGCCAACAGAAACTGAACGTTTGCTGACGGTGCAAAAAGCAGCATATTCATTGGGCTGTACTTTTCGAAGGAAGCTGTAACTCTCCAGAAGCTCTTTGGAAAACACCGACTTCTTCTTCGTCATGACAGCGAGCCTGCCTGTTGTTATATGCTTTTCGCCGACACATCCACAGATCTACAGATGCAAAGGTGTTGCTGGTGGAGGAAAGACAAGGGGGCGCGGGGGGATTCAGCTAACGGACAGTGCCCAGGTAAAAGAGAGTTAGTGCAGAAGTGGTCTGTATGATTGTTCATTATTGAGATGGCAGGAGAGCTGAAAGAGTGCGGCCACTAATCTAACCCTGAGCCTGATGGACAGAACACAATTACCCTGAGAATGGGAGGCAGGAGGGGGAGAGAGGTGAGGATTCCCCCTTCCTTCTCCACGCCCCCTTTTCTCTCTCTCTCTCTCTTTCTTTTTTCTTTCCTGTCGCCTGGCAGACTTTACTGTAGCTGCAAATGATTTCTGGGCATTAAGCTCCTGTTGGCAGCATCCTGTGTACACACAGACACACACACTCTCACACACCCACATCATCCACTTGCTCTCGTTGGCAGCGTCCCATTTACGAACGTCCAATTTACCGCTCCTTCCCCTCTCGCCTCCTCCTACTTCGGCTTCAGATGGCGCCTAAATCCAGACACGCTAAGCTACGTTGTCTCCTCCTGCTGCTACTTTTAGCTCAGGCTAATTCCAGGTCAAACTGAAACTACATCATCTGTGATTGCGTCTGATGTTTCTTCATGTTGTCTGTGTGTGTGTGTGTGTGTGTGTGTGTGTGTGTGTGTGTGTGTGTGTGTGTGTTTTCAGCGAGGCAGGAAGTTTACAGCAGACATTGACTTTTTTGGGGGGAGAAATTAGCTTGTTCACCCCTCCAGAGAGTGTAGCTTAGATGTAGATCTGTTCCTCGAGTCTCTGGAGGAAGGACCATATGTCTGCAGCCTTAGAGAAATCTGGAGAGCTGAGCTGCAGCAGATTTTTCATTTTCAGCCTCACAGTTTCTCGTTTCCTGCTCATTTTCACCCGTTCACTCGTGGCTGTTTGACTGGCATGGTTGGATGACTCTTTCAGTGAGTCGTGCTCTCAGAGGAGCAATTTAGTAGACAGAACATGAACTCTTAACTCTATTTCTTCGTGACACATTTTGTTAAAAACACTCAACGCAAAACCACAGGAACGTGTCTTTGAATCTGTGGAGCTGTAGAATATAAAAGCAGCTTTTCTGGGTAAAGTCATGTGTGGGTTTTTGGAGTGTCAGTCTGAGAGGTACTTAAAAGTATGTTTATTATGTATTAGGGCTGTCATGATATCATTTTAAATGTAGATACCTGTTAAGCTACCAAGACATCAAACATAGAATTATACGCACCAAATATCTGGGAACTCCTTGTTTTTATTTCCATAAAAGCAGGCAAAGTTCACGCCGGCTATAAATACCTTGGCAACATTTCAGTGCAATCTGTGAAATTTAGACAGCGCTATCTCTTTCTTGTTTCTTCTTTTATCTATCTACTAAAGTAGTTCACAATCTCTGATGTTTGAAAAAAGTGTGTTTTCATGTACTGCTGCACCATGCAGGCTCTCTTATCCGCCTGTATTTCTAATGCTCAGAATCCCCCACAAAAGAAAAACAAAAAACAAAAACAGCTGGGTCCCCACGTGTGCCAAATCTCATCTGATTGGTCAGCTGATCTGCTCTCTCGTAGTTGGTCAGTCGTTTGGCTTTGTTCTCGGACATGTCCCGCCCCTTTTACCATATTGGGAAGGGGAGGCTACGGTCAGTCTGAGGGGAGCTTGTGCTTGCTACAACCAGCCAATGGGCTTGGATCAATGACGTCTTTGTCTTGTGATGTCACAACCCAAATTTTTAAGGAGGGGGGGCGAGGGACCTAGCGGCTTTTGCTACTGCTAACAGGAGGAGATATAAGCCGCGTTTCTGCAGATTTTGAATCTTTACACATAGATTTGTCTAAACATGCACAAGACACCTAGAAAACACACTAAAGATATAAAACCAGAAAAAGCTGAATATGGGACCTTTAAACTGTGTGGATGTGTTTAATGCATAATGAACAGTTTCCTGCTGGGACTAGTATGCTGTGTACAACACAGACATTGTACAGTTGAAAGGAACATGGTGCCAATTCAAACGGCTGTGTGACATAAGCTGAAGCTGGGAAAATATCCTCAATATAGAGTAAGCTACTTTTCAAATGATGCATAATGATTTTTGACCTTACATAGATTAGCTTCTGCCTCAAAAGCCCTTCTTCTTCAGAACATTGGAACTATCCCTTTAAGGCAGTGAGTAGGTTTCTTGTCTTCTTCTGTTCTGGTCCAAGTAAAGGATTAACTCGCTGCTTTTCTTAAACACGAGCTCCAGATGCTGCTTGAAAGACTTCACAGCTAGAAGGAGAGGAACGAAAGCAGAGAACAAAAAGAAAAGAAGGATGGGGGGGGGGGGGGACATGTTCAGGGCTGGAGAACTCCCTTTTCTTTTTTATTCCTCCTCCTTGGGCTTTTTCCTCTCCCTCTCTTTACCCCCTACTCATTATCTTCCTCACCCACCATGTTTCCTCACCCCTTACTTTCTTTACACTCCGCTCGCTCCTCTAACCCCTCGCTTCACTCTTGCTCTCTCTCCATCCATTTGGTGGAACAGTGCAGCTGATAATGCCTGTAATTGGAGTGACTCACACTTTTCCTGTGTGTTTGGACCAGATAAAGAATATTGTCAGCATTTTGCCGACATGGCCTCTGCTGGCAGAATTAAATGGACTCTGTTCTGTTCTGTCTGCAGCAAATTAAAAGCCTCTCAATTCATCTGTTCTCGCCCGCGGCTCGCAGGGGTCTCCTATTCACACAGAAAGACGGTGGAGAAGGGGGAGCAAGAGGAGGAGAGAGATTTCCCTCTACTCCAAGAAGCAGCAGTCTTTTCATTTTATTGAAGTCTGCACTTAAACGGAGACAGAGAGAGAGAAAGAGAGAGGTCAGGACAGCCTGAGCGGAGGTGAAGAGCAGCTCGGGAAGGTAGTTGGATTCATTATTCAGCATGTGGACTGGCAGCTGTCTCCTCCTCTCTTTGTACTTTAGAAAGCAGCTCGCCTGCGTGGGGTCTGTGTGTGTGTGTGTGTGTGTGTTTGCATGTAAATGTGTGTTTCTCAGGCATTCAAGCGACAAGGTTAGAGTGTGATTCAGACTGTTCGTGGCTGCTAAGTTGTGGTTGTTGCTGCCAGTCAACACTTCAGAATGAAGCAGTGACAGATGGGAAAGAAGAGACAGAATGTTGAGGCTGGAGGGCCCCCAACGGGACCGCACAGAAGGACAACAAGTGTGGTTTTTAGTCTTTAAGACGCTCCTTAACAAAGATGAGGGATTACAAGCTACACGGCTGATAAGGAATAACATACGTTTCCAGTTTGTAAGAAGACATGGCCTCTTTTTTTTCCCCCTCGTAAAGACAGGGCTTAAGTGCTGTCATGAGAATAGGTGGCAGTGACGAGAGATACCGAAGCTGTCAAATCTTGTGAAAGGGAGGGAGTTTCTGAGACATGTCAAGTCAGTTTTTTAACTGGTGTGCATCTAAGTGGACCGTATAGTATCAGAATGTACTAAGACAGATACTTCAGGAGAATAAGATTTACGTTGGGGACTGTTGAGCAAAATAATTCGTCCTCATTTGTTCTTACGTTCACACGGATTCCACATGATCGGCGTGCGCCACCGGCCATCCACGCCATATCTGATATACCTCTCTCTCATCTGAATAATCACAAACAGCTCTGGTTTGAAGAAGTACCTGCCTTTCGTAAGGCCGTATTTCGACAGCTTCAACAGGGTGTATGTGACTAGATTTTGGTTTTCACGTGGCACACAATCTGGGCTCGGAGTCAGGCTCAGTGCAAAGAGGATAGGTTGTTGAAGGGTTTTTTGTTTAGGTGTAACACCAGTAAAACCAACCACAGGCAAACTGGTTTAACTTTGAACCACGCTTGAAGATTTGAGGGTGGAAAACAAAAAGTCACATCAGCTTAAGCACCACAGAAGTGATTCACATAATGTGAATAAAACAGATAAGCATGTTCACAGCCTTTGTAGTCGAATTACTAACATGTTTATCAGTGTGCCTGCTGTTTTATCTGTTTTATTGATATTATGATTTTTAGAAAAGATGCTTAAACTCGCAATTTCCCTTTTATCTGTTTAGAAACCGGTATAAATGATCATTTTAATGATAGAGGGAGGTTGCTGTGAACAGGTGGGATTGCTCCTTAGGCTGTATCTTTGCAGACGCACATTACTGACAGGTAACAGGAAGTTTACTGCAGGTCTCTCGTGTCTGTTACCATGGGCAACAAGTACTCAAGGCTGTGATGAGAAACCAGCTCATTGTGATGCCTGCCGAGGACTGCTGCGAGGTTTCTCCAACATGAATGAAACACCTCTCTCTCTCTCTCTCTCTCTCTCTCTCTCTCTCATTCGTTCCAGCTCTCTGTGGGTTCGTGTGGGATGTCGTGTCAGGGCTGAAGCCCGTCCCTCTCCCATGAGCCTGTGTGCCCACGCACACACCTGGCGCCTCCACGCACACACCCGGCGCCCACTCACGCACAGACCCCACTGACGCTGTAAACTGGACCCCAGCAGAGCCGAGTCGAGCCCAGCCTGAGCATGTCAACAGAGACGGAGCTACAGCCAGCTGTCAGACCGGGCAGCGTCAGACGGGACTCCAGGAGAAAAGGTAAGGACATCCGACGTAGTCTGACCACGAGGCTAAGGACTTCTAGGATTTCTGCGTTTTCTTTTCAAATAAACATTTTCTTTTTCCTGTAAAGATAAAACAGCTCAGTTCAGTTCATCATGACGTTATCTTGTGGACGCACTTTTATCCTCTCTGTGAGGTTGAGTCGCTCTTAAAATCAAAAGCTCCTGTGATGATCTTCCACACCGTGTTCATTTTGGCGTCTCGTGTGGATAGAGTTGTACTTCTTATTTTATACCGATGTTGTCCTTTACATGAGTGTCATGTTTTTTTGTTTTTTAGTAATAAATCTTCTCCTGTCGTCTTGTGAGAGTTTCTCACTCTGACCCTTTGCTGTGGAAGTTGTTAAACAAGGTCTGTTTCTGCAGCGTGCTATATACTGTCCTACCTGACACCGACCAGCAGCAACAGAAACCGTAATAATGAAACATATAATAAACAATCATATTCCTGACACTCTTATTTATTTAATTTTTTGGGGGGCTCGGTGATAACATAATTCTGTTACTTATCTAACAGGAGCATTTCCTCACTAAATCGTTTTTTCTTTTTTTCCAAAATACTTTATTGCACTTTAAAAATTGGAGTGCAATCTTTTTTGGGGAAAAAAAAAGTGTATCTAAAAGTAAAAGAGTGACTTCTTTTGGTGTTATTGGTGAGTGTTTACTCCGCAAATGAAATGCAGGTTCTCAAAGCTTCACAGAGCGAGAGTCAGTGTGCGATAGAAACATCACTTATATAATATAGACTCATCTTTATTGTTGTAATGGGCTCAAATTAGTAATTTCCAAATCTTAAGGCCCTGACACACACGACAAGGAGATTATCGGATGTCGGTCCTACTTGGACTATCGGTGAACGCCTAGCTCCTGCTACCTAGCTACCTGTCGGAGCCAAGACGTGAGGCCACGCCACAGACGGCCTTGGTTAGCACTACTCGTTCGCTGTCTGCTTGATGTGTCAGAACTTTTTGAGATTTGTCTTCCCTGTCCCTGTTTGTCTCTTAACCAAGAGCCATGTTTTCGACTACTTTGTACAGCAGAGGCTATAGACAGGATGGAAGTTTGTTTACTTGGCATCAATTCTCATGGACAAATATGGTAAGTCTGGTTGCAGCTACGACTGTTCTCATGTACTGGGTGTAAATTTGAGACGAGAAGTTGGTTGTCGCTAAGTAAGGACCTGATAGATAAGATTTGATTTGATTTACGCCCAGACAATGTGCTCAGCTCCAGATGTTTGCTCGCCTCTGTTGACATCGCTTCAGTAATCTGTAAAAGGAATAACTCTCTTGTCAGCCGTAACGGCTTCTTTCTCTCTGAATTGGGTCTTGAGTGCGTTCAGGGTGGATCAGGGTCAGGCAGCTGAATTTCGGTGCTGCAGTGGTTTATTGCTCACAGGTGCAGTCGTACGATGACACACAAGCTTGCTCTTGAACAGGTGCGAGGATGTTGTGGTTGGTGAGGAGCAAACACATCCAGGTGTGTGAAGCTCCAGAGGCAGGTAGCTAGCAGGTGTATGAGAGCAGGCGTGGTGGTCTCAGAGCAGAGGTGATGCCAGGGGCCGGGCCGGCAGCCATCACCCAGCTGCTCGCTGCCACCTGCCTGCCTGCCGGAGCGACGCTGCCGCTCTCTGAATGAGCCTCTGATTGATGTAGCAAAAACTCCGGACACCAGTGGGAGCCGCACTTAATGGATACACACACACACAAACACACACTCGCTATCACCTGCAGCAGATGCCTCATTGCACACAGCCCCTGCAAACAAGCGTTGGTTCCCCCCATACACAGACTGTGAGCGAGGGCTGAATGCCTCTCATGTCCTATTTAGAAACAGCATTGTTCTGCTGCAATGGAGATCATGTTCATCATTCAGACTGCTCTCCATATGTGGGCAGGCACAGACACACTCCCACACGGTCTAGGCAGACACACACACAAGCACACACACACACACACACACACTCACACACACTCACACTCACACGCACATTGGGATTGACGCCCAGAAGAGCATATGAGAAGAAAGATGAATGACTTGCCTTCAGCATTCAGACAGGACGGCTTCTCTCTCTCTCTTTTTCCCCACTTACACGCACACACACACACACACACACACACACACACACACGCACACACCGTATTGACAATTTGTACCATAAGAGCAGTTTGTGCATGCGGCACAATGTACTTAATGCTAAGACTTGAATGTGAGGCAAATTTACAATTGACCTTATCTGCATTGGTTGAAAAAAATCTACTTGAGTAAAAAATTGCATGACACTGTTGACGAAAGGTTTTCAAGATTGTCCCTATGCAGGGAAATTGTATTAGAAATAAGTGGTATGAACTTCATTCAGTTAGAAGAAGGACTTAGTGGAGACAGGAGCGCCATCTATCAATAAATCAGATAAATCTTTCTAGCTATCTATCAATGAATTAATCAATCAGTTTTTTATAATGTTGTATATTCATCACCTGTCAGCCAAATGTGTTTACAGTTTAAAGATCTTGATAAAGTGACAAAACGGCTGAAAGTTAAAAAACATTCAGAGACCACACACTGATGTGAATTCATTGAGATAACAAATAAAAGATAGATAATAAAAAACAGTAAGAGACAAAGCAATACAATTATAATGTTAAAAAGAAATTAAAGGCATAATTAAACGAAAAACCTGACCATAAGAAATAACAATAATAAAAACTACTCTAATAATTAAAGCTACGAAAAGATAAAGTGTTCTCCTAAAATTAGAAAGTCATGATGATAAGAAATGTATATAAATGTTAAAAAACACAACTAAGTATCTAAGTAGACAAATTCGGCAGACCGAATAAATGAGTTTAGGACTCATTAGCGCTTTCTAAAACAGAACATCAGTAGATAGTGTCCATCTACAGTGGCCGACAGCAAGCGCTCACCAAACGCTAAAACGGCTTGCCATAAGAAAAAACATGCAGCAAATTCAGAAACAGTGCTAACTCATAAGCAGCTGGACACATCCCGTTACAGTTCATGGAGCAGGAGGAGAATTAAACAGAGCTTTGTATGTCTTTGGGTGAGGTTTTGAACCCCTAACTCCAGCATTTGGTTTCAGTAGTAGAAAGCTGTAACTACTAGAAAACCAAGCTTACACATCACTGCAGGAAACATGTTCTTCTCTTTTGTTCTGAAACCGATTCACACCATGTTTCTGTCTGCATCTATGAAAATAAACGATATGTACAATTTCCTGGGCTACACAACCCTGTTCAGATCTGGGTCATGCTGCCAAGACATACACACACACACACACGCACACACACACACACACATACACACAGGGTGATGAAAGTCAAATGCAATCACAAGCCACACACAAGCATGAAGCATGCTCTGGGAAAACGAAACGTTAAGATTTTTTTGTTATCATGCTTCATGCGTTTGACATGAACCCGTTGTGTACGAACAGCACACACACACACACACACACACACACACACACACACACACACACATATACACACACGTTTCTGCGTCCACACAGAGCACAAAAAACATCTCTCTGTTTCTGTCTCAGTGGAGGAGCTCGATTTGAATGAATATAGATCCGCTGGCTCTCTGATCATCATCAGCGTGTAAACGTTGTGAGTCCTCCTCCTCCTGCTCCTCCCGTGACTCCTAAATGACCTTGCCCTGAATGAGTGAGACACAGTGGAGAGACTGATCACAAAGAGAAAGAGAGAGTAATGAGTCAGTGTGAAGGAGAGCTGTTTAATCTCGGGCCTTTGTTTCACACTGCCGTGCTGAAGAATGGAATGAAAGAGAGTGTGGGACTGCAGCGTGTCACACATTAATCACTGTGCTGTGTGTCAGTGTGGATCTGCGAGTACATGTGTGTGTGTGTGTGTTTTTGCACACACTGATGTTTCAACAGTGAGCTCAGGGGTCGCTCCTCTCAGAGACCTTTTCTTCCTCTTCAGAAGGTTTGTATTGAATTAGCATGACGAGGTAGAGATAACCTTTGACGTTTAGAATTTACACGACCTGAGGTAAAGAATGTCTCTCTGGTTCTTCTCATAAAGATTTTTTTTCCGTCTTATTGGTCCGGCTCAGTTTTTGAAGTCTAATAGTCTTTTCTTAATCCCACATGAATCCATAAAGATTACATCTCGACACCTTTCTATCCCTCTGAGATTTCCTCCGCTCACCCCGCCTCCTTCCTCCTACTCACCGCTATGATTCATCTATTAATGAGGAGGTAAAATAGGCCAATGGATACCCATCCTTTTAATATGCTTTGATGAAAGGCAAAGCTGAATAATGACCCTTCATCAGAGGTGGAATATTTCACAACCAAAGAATGATGTTCCTATGCAAGGCTTATATAAGTGTTGCACTCTTCATTAGCCAGAGGTGGTGACATGTTGCGTTATTTAACAATGAAATACCGTCCAATTAAATAAAACAACAATGAAACTACAAAATTACATAATAAGAACGTATCACAGTCTGTTAAATCTAATGCAATCCACTAAAACAGCCCTACCATTTCACCTTTCTGAGCTCATCATGTTTAGGTGTTGGTCTCATTGTTGGCCATCTGGCACAAGTTCATATTTATAGGATTTAATTGGAGATTTCAGCTAAACATTGCTCTTTCTCCTAAATGGTCGAATTCAGGCGCTCCGTTAGCTTAAACCTAAATGGAACACTTACGCAGGAGGAAACAAACAGATTTCTGAGGGATATAATCTATGGAGGAGAACACACAGCTGACTCCAGACAGCCGGTGCATTTGGTTGTTCGAGGTTCAGCGCTGTTTGTTTTCCGCATGTTGCAGCCCGGACTTTCTGTGAAAGTAAACAAATCCAGACAAAGGCACAGAGTGGATGTTTTTTTTCTAACTAAAAGAGTTTGATATTATCATAGAAAACATCATTCGTTATCGTAAATAGAACACACAGCTGACAGGTGCCAGCGCAATCGCTTCTATGTGTTAAACTCGAACCTTAGATCAGTGGTTAACCAGCAGCTGCAGACAGTTTAATCTCCAGTTGAACCTTTACCATCTCAGCCTGCTAAAGACGACGGAATAAGCATGGAGGTCTGACTCTAGGGAGTCTTTGAATCACATTTCTCCCTCTCACAGTGCAAGAGAAACGTCGTGGCATCACGGCACATGACTTTAACAAAACTGCATTTTGTCAAATGTAGTGTAAGTAATATAATTACAGAGCAGACTCACAGACATGCTCTGCTTTCTGCTTTATTCTCTGGAGGATCTGCAGGCTAACAGGGTTCAGAAAGGAGTGTGTTAAACTGCCTGAGACGTGGTGCACTTTTGTTTGCGATCTGATTTAGTTTAGTTCAGTTGTGTAAAAGAAAAACAAACTGTATGCAATATTAATTCAGCAGCAGAAGTTTAGCTTCTGCATCAGATCCTTTCTTAAAAAAAATATAAAAAAAATATAAGAGCATGAATATAAAATGACAGCACAGGCTGACTCCATCATGGAAACCCTGATTAATTCTTTGGCATGGTTACATCATGAACACTGTCAGCAGTGTTTGACATGCTGGCCCGGTAAGAGGTCAGTGTCAGGAACTTATAATGGGATCATAATCAGTTAAGAGCTGCATGTAAATCATGACAGATTTTAGCAAAAAATAGAGCATGATGTGCGTAATGAAGATTTATACAATTAAAAAAGGCCGCTTCTACTTGTCTGAGATGATGAGCTGAGAAACCTAGTGGATAATCTAACTAGCTATTAGAAGAAGGTTATATCCATACGTCGAAAATCTTAATAAAGTTGAGATCGCATCACAAAGGTTCCCTTATCAGCAGCTGTCTAACATGATTAGTTTTCAGTCCAACTATGTCAGTGTCAGCACGCAGCAGCAGACGCCGAGGTGCCACCACAGCTATGGTTTGTGTCTTTTACCGCAGACAGCACCCACACACTCAGTTTCAGAGTGCTTCTCAGTGTTGTTCACTCATCGTCGCTGGTTTACAAAAGTTCACTCCTGTTAAGCATTTGGATTAATTCAAGTAAATCTCATCGAGAAAATAATGTAAATGACTGGTGTCCTGTCATTAGTTGATTTTAAACGTAGAAATGGCTCTTTCAAAAAGACAAGTCAGATTTGTTTCTCCTCCGAGAAGTGACTTAGAGACTTATAGACACAGACTCTTATGGCGGCCATCACAAGATTAAATAATTTACCTGCAATCATTTCTTCATCATGGGTCTGTAGTAGTAGTCGTTAGTGGCGAGTAGTGTTGTTGTAGTCAAAATTCGCACTTGGACTCTCGAATGGTCTCGAGACCACTTTTGAAGGTCTCTGTCTCTTCTCGGAATCTAAAGCATTTCAACTCGGTCTTGTCCCGGTCTCAGACTTGGCAGATCATCATCATTACTGTGATGGGAAGAAAAAGTGCCTTCCAGGTGTTACGGTCTAAGTGAGTGATACGCCTGTGCACAAGAGATAATTCATTGATGGTCTTGGTCTGGTCTCAGTCTCTAAGCACTTTGGTCTCAGGTATGTCTTGGTCTTAGTTAGTGTGACCTTCACAACACAAGTGGAAGGTATCAAAACAAGTTATATACGTGAAGGCTGGGAAATAAAATGTGCCATTGAATCTGTGCGTTGAGTAATAAACTTTTCAGTGAGTAAGGTATCGGAGGCATTCCCGATGTTGGTATCTTTAAGTGAAAACATATTTTGTTTACCTGAGCAGCTATGTAGTCTGCTCAGTTGGAAGTCATTCATTTTTATAACCCTATACTTCTAAATGGTTCTACAGTGACTTTTGCATTTGTGGGATTTATTACCCTACATCTATAACCCAGCTTTGTTTTCTCCTTGCAGTATTGTTTCCATAACATCATTAAATGTTCAAATCCAACACTCGCTGATGCGTGTCTGTCAGTCATAATGTGACACAGAATATGATTACGAGTTATAATAACTTCCTCTGCTGTCAGTGCACGCAGTCGACTGTCATCACAGCTCTGAGAATTCA
Organism: Symphodus melops; assembly: GCF_947650265.1. NCBI lineage: Eukaryota > Metazoa > Chordata > Actinopteri > Labriformes > Labridae > Symphodus > Symphodus melops. The sequence continues at coordinate 18,965,302 of NC_136698.1, forward strand.
CGACTCCCACACTCTGGGGTTTGGATGACGATGAGTGTTAGTGTGTGTCAGTGTGAAAGTGTGTGTGGGAGGGTGTTTCCACAGTGTAGCTGGCAGCCAGCAGCATGAAAAGAGTGGTTAAGGGTTATAGCTGTGCAGCTGTTAGCCTCTGTGCGTGTGTGCGTGTGTGTGTGTGTGTGTGTTCATGTGTGTGTGTTTGCATGTCTCTGGTGTGCGATTAGCAAACACATTATCGTCTCGGTGTGGATATTATGCACACATCCAGTCTATCTGGCACAATCACCACAGCCATTTACTCTGATATCTTTCCCTGGGGAATCTTTGAGCACAAACAACTCTATTTTCTGTGTGTGTGTGTGTGTGTGTGTGTGTGTGTGTGTGTGTGTGTGTGTGTGTGTGTGTGTGTGTGTGTGTGTGTGCCCCTTCTATGAGAGGTAATCAGATCTGTTCCCTTCAATCAGACAGGGATTGAATTGAATTGTCTGTGTGCTGTTGTGTGTGTTGTCAGTGGAGTGGCGGTGGTAGATATGTGACACTGAAAACAGCAGATAGTTGCACTCACACTTTCCGTCACGTTACTAAAACTATATTTAGAGATAGCTGCCACCTCTTTGCCCTCTCCTGCTATCTGCTGCCCCTCTCTCCCGTCACTTCATTTCAGGAAAATGAGTGTCCTGTCCATCCTGCGGTCTGCTCTTTGTTTCCTATAATGCTCTTCTTGCAACACCATTATTTCATATCCTGTATATTTGTTATTTCTTTTTGTAATAGAGACAGAGCATTGGAGACTGGGTGCATACATGCCAGACATCGGCAAGGACACACATGTATTTCTAATTCACAACAAGCTCAAACAATACACAATGAATCACATTTTAAATTCAAATGACTCCAAGCTCTGATTGGCCTTATTCTGTTTGTTGCTCCGCCCTTTTTCAGGAAATACATCGGGTACGAAGTTTTACAATATGAAGTCATGTGGCTCACTTACTCTATTGATGTGAGTGTTGTTCTACCTGTAAGTGACCAGTTACTCAAACACAACTCAAAATGACAGAAAAGCATTGGATATGAAATCCAACAAAAGGCATACAGAATGATTCAGATTACTTTCAAAACATGTCGATTTTTTTAGAAATGTTTTTGGCATCTGTAAAAAATAATTGCATCATCTGCATGGAGCTCACTTTTGTTTTCTTCACATGCATTACTCTGGTCATTTGTGATACAAACACAATTCATCTAAGAACAGAGCCCTGTGGGACTTCTACAAAGCAGCATTGGTAGATTAAAAAAATTGATCAGCAAATAAGATGTGATGCTGCCAAGAAACACACATTGGACACATTTGAATGGTAGCCATTTGAAAATGTGTTAATGTTTAGATTAAGAAAAAAAAAAAAGGTCAGGGTGATGAGATGCTATTAAAGATTTTCCCAGGCATTCTACCAACCCTCCTCCTCCTCCTCCTCCTCTCGTGTAGCAGCTTTAATATCACACCTCTCCTAAAGTGTTCAGAAATCCTCAGTCAGGCTTTCAGATGTGACCACACAGAATAAGCATTCAAAACAGCCGACTCAGAGAGGAAAATAAAATCTCTGAAAGCCTTTTATTTGCCTTCCTGTATGTGTGTGCTCTGTGATCCTCTCTGCATGTTTAGTTCAATCCTCTCCTCGTTGATGTGGCTTTGCCCACCGCATCACTAACTGCCATCTCCATAGCAACAGTTTGCTTCCTGCTTATAATTTGCACCAAAGAAAAACCTCCCAATGTCACATGCCGGCTCTAATAGAGGCCGATACTCTCACCCTGCTGTGCCGACTGAAGGACTGCGCCCTGAAAGGACGTTTCTCTTTTGTTAGATGTTGACAGGATATTGTTGTTGGTTTTTTTCGGTTGTTTTTTCATCACACAAACAGAACATAATGTGCATGCGGAGACACGTCAATACTATGATTCTTTTCGGTCTGGTTAAGCAGGGAATATTTTCCTTGTTATTCAAGTTGATTTATAGTCTTGCCTGGAATCAAAGGAGGATTTGCAGCCCTGTGTGCATGTCTGATGTATAACACCGCAGGTCGTTTGTTAGCAAAAAGTCTTTCTTCACGACCTGTTTGTATAAGTCAGTGTCACTATTAGCCAATGGCAGAACAGAACATGTAGTACTCATTGTTTAATGGGTAAGGTTCCCAATCGTGGGAACCTTGTTGCTCTTGTAGTTTTCATTTTCCGCTTATCCGAACATTGTTTCGGGGGGGGGGGGTTATTAGGCACTATTTGATTGACGGTCCTCTTCTTGTTTGTATGAGACAAAACAGTGTCCTGAACCAAAAGCAGGTGGTCATAATAATGTTAGATAAAGGTTGTATTGACAGTGATGCTGGGGACAGAGGAGTCACTCTCTCAGCAGGGGGATTTTCTAGACTACTTTTTGGCTGGATCACACCAGCAGGTGTCTGTCTCTAAGTGTTGGTCTGTCGGTAGGCTGAGAGCCACGCCCGGAGTGTTTAATGAATCTTGCTCGGTGTCAAAAACAGAGCAAACAGGAGCACAAAACCTCAGAAACAACACAGTATCCTGTTCTCCTCTGGCCTCTCCTCTCGCCCGCTCTTTCATGAGAACAATGATGATGGTGATCCGTCAACACTCTGTGGTTACTTTAGTGTGACTTCATTGTGACTGAACAATGTGTTTCGCCAGTAGCCTCCTCAGGTTGGCCCATCATAATCACAGAGCGTACACAGGTTCTTGATGTTGATCGGCCATGTCTGCTCTCTCCCTCTCTCATATCGCTCTTTCAAGCTTAAAAACAAGGATATTGTATGGTTTTAAAGGACGGGGCATCTAAACGTAAAAATCTTAAATTAGTAAACTGTTAAGAGAATAAAATGGCAACTTCATTTCCGTTGGAATTGAAGGATGTTGATGCTGATGAAGTAGTAAGCAGAGAGTGAGGAGACGTGGGAACGTTACAAACACAGAAATACGCTTTGGCAGATGGCAGATCCTCCTCTTCCTCTTCCTCTTCATTCTGTCTGATGTTCTTCAATCCTCCTCTGCTCCGTCTCTCTGTTCCAGGACCCCGGCTGAGTGATCGAACCGAAGAGGCTCATTAATCCAGATGAAAACAGAGAGAGAGAGAGAGAGAGAGAGAGAGAGAGAGAGAGAGAGAGAGAGAGAGAGAGAGAGAGAGAGAGAGAAGAAGAACAACAGCTTCATGTCGTTCTATATTTTGGCAGAGATTACAGAACTGCGATGCTTTGTTCTGGCTCTCTCTGGCAATGAAAGGAGGACTGCTGTGTTCTGTGGACTTACCTGCGTTTCCTGATTCTTTCAAAGAAAAGCCTGTTAGTGTTAAATACACACACGCAGAAACACACACCGGAGCACCCCTCCTGTTCCTATAGACGTCAGGATTAAAGCAACAAATAGTTTTGACACTTTTCAGTCAGATGCGCTGTCTCTCCGGGTTTTAACAGGCTAAATACTTCCTCCTCTCCTGCTGACAGAAAGTGTTCAGAGGAATCTCACGATGAAGGGCTCCAAGAACTATCTCTCTTCTTCTTCTTCTCTTCTTCTGTACCCTCTGAAGATTTATGCACGGGAGGAGCTGAGTGTGCAGTGTGTGTGTGTGTGTGTGTGTGTGTGTGTTATATAGAGTGTGTGTTTGTGAGCATGGCAGCTTAGGGGGCCACTGACAGTCAGAGGAGCCGTGTCATCGTAGCATGACAGGATGCTAGCTCCTTGTTTACACAGGCCTCTCTCTGATGCCCTGTCAGAGCTCAGGAACGCACGAACGCACAACAGAGCACACAATCGACACACAAACGCACACTGTCCACATACTGCAGGCTAAACGCACACTCTCAGGGCATGTTTCCCTTCGTTAGTGAAACCAATTACCTCGTAATTAAAGCCCAGAGAGAAACAAGCTTCGGCAACAACGCTCCTGCAGAGACACACTGAGGGATGCTGGGATATGTATGTGATAGAGAGACGGCATGACTTTCATTGTTAATAAATGTGAAGAACAAGAAAAGGATGAGATTAAATGAAGAGGTAATCACAATGGTCAAACCTGGAGAACATCCGGATTACTCCCGGAAATTCTGATCTGCTTGTTCACACCAGATCAGAATAGACCTCTCATGAATAGACTATAAATGTTGGATAGGAGACGGGCGGGGGTCGCCTAAGGCAAAACATAACGTAAGAACAATGTGGAAGTCGTGGATGGAGAGACAGAGTCTGCTATACAATGCTATAATGAGAGTATTTGCCTTTATATCAGCGCTGTAGTTAAACGGAATAAAAATATCAACAAATTGTAGAAGAACATGGACTAACAGGAGAACAGAAAACATTATGCAGAAGTTTAATTACGTGCGCAAAGATCACACGGGCCCCTCACATACAGTCTATGCTCGTGCACCGATAGCAGGGAATAAAAGACTCAACACTCCCCTGAGGTGCATTCTCCTGATTATATCCTGCTGTGTTTTCACATCAGCCTACTTGGACATCACATGGAAAAATTCCAAGTGGCTGGCAAGAGAAGCCAGCTGATTATAAGTCCAGCTGTTTGTATTCACACATGCACCCTGAAAATGTCACTAGTTTTTCAGGAGTTTTGTACTAGAAAGTTTTAGTACTCCTATAGTACTCCTGCCGTCCAGGGGATAGAATAAATTAAAAATGTAAAAAGTCAAACAAAACATAAAACCATAAAAAACACACAATATGAACCTGAGATGCAATGGGGAAATTGTGCAGTTGTCCAGGAATGTGCCAAATGATTCATGCAAATATATGAAAGTATGTAAATGTAAATGTACTTGAGCTTGTATAGCGCTTTTCTAGTCTTCCGACTACTCAAAGCGCTTTTACACCACAGAGCACACCTACCCATTCACACCCATTCACACCGATGGGCTGGATATTTGGCCCATCCAGTATCTATACACTCATGCCACATTCATACGCCCCAGACGCAGCAGGGGGAGCAATTTGGGGTTAAGTGTCTTGCCCAAGGACACATCGGACATGTTGCTTGCAGGAGCTGGGGATCGAACCCTCAACCTTCCGATTGAGGGGCGACGACTCTACCAACTGAGCCACAGCCGCCACCTGTTATTAGTATTCGATTACAAGTGTGACCAGGAGTTCAGTGTGCTGCTCCTCCTGCAGCTGTGTGTACAAAGATGATGCTAGAAAATAAAAAGGTGGAAAGACAATCTTTACTGCCGATCCTCCTTCAAGTTGGAGCTCTTTGGTGAAGGTCACAAGTCGAAACGCCTAAATCTAATTTGTTAATAAAGTTGATCTTCGAAATGCAAGTGCTGACCTCTTCCAAGCCTTTCACTCTTCATGTGCCTTGGTGGTTGGTCAAATTGTGCCAAAAAAAAACCCTCTGCTTCTTCGGTAAGTTGCGGCTCTTTGCAAGAAAAAAGTTCAGTCTTTTCTTTTTCCGAACGACCTTGACACGTAACTGTTTGAGAGTGTGTGTGTGTGTGTGTGTGTGTCACAGTAATGGGCCAAGTGTTGCGTCTGTCCCTGACGTGTTTTTCAGCTCTAATGTATTTCTGCCACAGAGGGATGGCCTTAGGACACACATGCGTGCACAGACAGCTCAGGTCGAAGCTCCAGTCATGCAGGTCGGAGCAGTGGGTGGAGCTGTGGAGTACGGGGAAGGAAATAAAGATGGAGGCAGGATGAATGTATAGGACGAGAGGACAGAAGGGGCCACAGGATAAAGATGACAACACTGTTGTTCATTGTGATTTGGGAAAAGTCGTCTTTTACTTCCTTGTACTCAAATTCCTCCTTGTCACGACAGCCCAGCATAATCAAGACAAATAAATTTGTAACCTGCAGGCAGAACACGGGTTTGGCTAAAGAACAAAAAACTCAAGCTTCCTCTTTTGGTAAACATGACAGCAGTCATACTGTGAATAAAAACATCAATAAAAAGGCAGAAAAGTCAGCGCTCTCATTTGTTTCATGAGTGGCAACTTTATCATCTCATTTTACACCCGTTCTTTCACTTCAGTGTCTGTGCCTGTGTTTTTCTTACGTCTGCGTGCTCTCATTATACTGCGAGTTTCGGGTGCCAAATCAATCGGGCAGAATTAAGCACGCAGCTGAAGGGGAAACTTGTTGTTTTCTTGGCACACGCTGTTCAAAAAGAGTCTGCGTGAGTGAGCGCGTCATCTGTCTCTAATAGGTAAAAACAGCAACCACGAAAGAAACCCACGCACACACATGCTGCGACGCAGGGTTGAAGCAGGATTAATTGGAGAGTAACTGCAGAGTTCCCTCACGAGCTGTTGAGGGTTTGTTGGGAAGAATCCCAGCTATAGTTAAGAGGCTCGCAGTGCTTCTTCATCTGCAGCACACCAGAAACAAACAAATAGAAGAATTAGCTGCGAGCGGCATCAGATTTTTTTGTGCCTCAGTTTGAGGAATGTAAGGACAGGAAGAGGCCAAAACCTAAATGTACAGGTCCAGTTTTTTTTGTAGTGTAATCCACTAAGCTGCTACATCTTTCATATCCACTGGCCTCAAACTAGGGGCACGCTCACACTTGGCAATCTTTTTCTCTGTCCAATCAGGTTTGAAGCCTTGTGCTGGCCCTGCGGCCTGTTCGGTTGTGCCTTTTCTTCTACTTCTGTTGCAGGTTGGTGTGGTTGGTAGGTGTGGCCATCATCAGTCTGACGGTAAAATAACATAAAAGCTGTCGCCTCAGCCTACTCGTGGAGACTCTCTACATGCTACCTGTTTTGTTACTTTGTCGTTCCTGCTCATGCACAATACACGTTCACACACCGACTCACTTACACTATTAAAAGTACTGAGATCCATACTTCATTCCGTATTGAATTCATATTTTTTGTCTGTCTCTCCCATTTATTTGCCATGGCCTTTAAACCAGTCATGACATCCTAAAGTCCAGTTTGTTTGACCTGTGGGAGTGCTCCATACTGTGCACTTCTCTGGCCCTGGCACGGTTGCAAAAAGTATTCTTCAGCTGCCTCTGTGGACGTCCTTCCTGTATGCTCAAGGACGCTTTATGATGACGTAAAGCATGCGTATGTTGTATCACGACGTAATGATGTGCCATGAGGTACCATGCTCAGGCCCCAGTCAGGCCGGGTGGGGACTGGGGAGAGGGAACAATAGTGCTTCAGCACAGTACGGGGCAAATGGGCCTAATGTGAGTGTGCCTGAAGAGCCAAGGTCTCTAATGTCTAATTAAATTAATGAACCACACTGTTATGCATTGTTGGCCTTGTATTGAAAGCCCTTTTTGCAATTAGCTTTAGACTTTAGTCTGAGTTAGAAAAACGGCATCACTTAAGATCTGCCTGAATACCACTACAAGTCGTCTGGAACATTTTTAGGCACATAAACTTAATTATCAAAGTGCAGTGCGAAGAAACATTATCTGTCATATAGTAACTGTCACCTTCCTTGTAATTGTAGAATAAAAAAATAGCACAAAAGAACCCACACACAGAAAAAGGGTCTTTGAAAACTATGACCTTCAGGCCAGAACCAAAACCATGGTCGACAAAGCTGCAGCTATGCCAAACCTGCTCCATGGATTAGAACCCTGGGCCAAATGCAGCAGGCAAATCATTCGAGGTTGCTTCAGTTACAATCAGCTGCAAGATAGATGCACCAACACCAGGGTCCTGGCTGTGGCATAAAACATCCCCACCATTACTGCTGCCAACACCAGCTGAGACTGGCTGGTCACGTCATCTGTATGTCTGACTTCTACCTTTCAAAACATGTCCTCTACTCCCAGCTGCTCACTGAACCAAATGCACCAGGAGGACATCAACAAGTGCCACTTTAGCCTCTAAACCTGGTAAAAACCAAAGCAACCAATCTGACATTTTGGAGGAAGCATGTCTGTGAAGGTACTGCACTACAATGACCTCTGACACACAGCAGAAGAGAAATACAGGCAGAGAAAGGAGAGATCCAAACTAAACGCTACTCCTACCCCGCCCATGCTACACCAAAATATGTGGCTCAAGAATTGGTCTTCTGGCCGACAGTCATACTCCACCCTGAGTGACCACAGATGATGATGATGATGATGATGATAATGATAATGTTGATGATGATGATGAGAGTGGTTTACTGGACATGTGGCAACAAACAAGATGCAAAAAATCTACTTTTGATGAACATGATTATATTTAAGGGATGTTCCACTTCACTTTGGCTTCTTTTTATAGTCCTGGTCAATAACTTGGTGTTGTCTTAAAGTTAGGATTTAACACCAACTTGAGGAGTGAAAAACAGTTTGAAAATGGTCCCCCGGATCATCTGCTGACACAAACAACAGCAAAGGTTTCAATACTTTTTAAAGGTGGGATTGGGATTTGGGATTCATATATCTAGTTTATCTGTCTACTAAAGTACGTTCACAATCGCTAATGTTTGAAAAAAGTGTCTGTTTTCATGCACTGCTGCTCCATGCAGACTCTCTCATCTGCCTGTGTTTTTAACGTTCAGAATCCCCCATGAAGAGAAAAAAAAAGGGGGTCCCCACTTGTACCAAGTGGACCGACTTGTATCTGATTGGTCGGCCGATCTGCTCTCTCGTAATTGGTCAGTCGTTCAGCTTTGTTCTAGGATATGTCCCTCCCCTTATACCATATTGGGAATGCTACAGTCAGTCCGGGGAGAGCTTTTGCTTGCTACAAAGAGCCAATGGGCTTGGATAAACGACGTCTTTGTCTTGTGATGTCACAACACAAATCTTCAACGAGGGGGGCTAGGGACTGAGCGTTACGTGCAGCTACAGTTAACAGGAGGAACGTAGAATGTTGCAAAAAAATCTGCGTCATGTTAAAAACATACTGTTGTTTCTCATCTCACTTAATTTAATGTAAAACATGGTTAGTCTTTATTTTTGCTATTAAAGGCTGCTTTGAAATGAAAGTTTCAGTTCTCAAGGATGGATCACCGTTTCAATTTGATCCTAGAAAGGCTTAGAAGTGATGACGATTTCTACCCTATCACATGTACTGTAATTATGAAACAGACCCTGAAACCATGGTTTGAGTTTGACCAGAACACTGACCCAAACCATTGCAGGTCTTATGTCAAATCTGTAAAGACCTCTACAGTGTACATCAAGTCAATCAATTCGATGTCTGCAGCATTTATCCAGTGCAAAAAAAAGCTATAGGCACTCTGACCTGCAGCTAAAATGGTTTCGATCATGTGTCAGACCTCTCACATTGAATATATTCTGTCGTGTTTCGAGTACTAAATTCAACTTTGTCTTAACAGAAATGGGGCTCCATACTACAAAGATGAACAGTGTTGTAATAAATGAGGAAGGACAGAAAACAGGAAGAGAAAAATGACTTTGAAATGACAATCAATCAGAATTTCAATATGAATCTAATTTAGAGGGGAGGGGCTCACTGAAGTCTCTGTGGAGGGGTGTGGAGGTAAAAAGGGGAAACAGCGAGTGATGACAGGCAAAGAGGAGGCTGAGGGTTACAGCTGTAGGCGATGCTGGGGGGCTTCCCTGAGGGGCTTGGCGTATCATCAGTCTCCATCTATCACCTGTTGAAGAGTGTGTGTGTGTGTGTGTGTGTGTGTGTGTGTGTGTGTGTGTGTGTGTGTGTGAGAGAGAGAGAGAGAGATGGACAGGGGGCGCTTCCTGTCATAACGCTTTAATCCTGAGTGACATTTATCCAGTTGAGGCCTCTCTCATTCATCTGTCCATCACTTCCTTTCCCTCCTCTTCATCCTTTACTCTCAGCGTTATGTCCTCCACGTTGACTTTTTTCCGGAGTTTCTCCTTCCAGCATCCTCGTATTTCTTCTGCAGAAAGTCGGAGTGAGCTGATGCGGGGACGCAGCAGGATATAACCATCACCATTCCCCTCGGGGGAGTCAGAGGGGGGATGATTCAGTTCGGCCAAGTTCCATTGACAAAATCAAGACTTCGACCTCACAGACCACAGGACATACTGTTCTGTTGTTGTCTCAATCTGTTACTGTGCTGTCTCATCTCAAAAGCGACAGAACAGCCAAATCTGCTGCTGCATGGATGAATCAAACTACTCGAGGAATACAAAACATTCTATTTGTTTAGTAAAATATATGCACAAAATAAAGCTCAGGTTTTTCTAATGGCTTAATGAAACTGCTTGAAAGTGTCGGGAGCTTTGTCATGACACCGGTGTGGTGTTACACGTTTGTGAGGTTTGTGTTTGAAGATGTTCAACCTAAAGATTCTGTCATTTTCTGTCATTGTTTGGTAGGCAGAGAGTGTGTGTGAGTGTATTTAATTGGGTTGTGATGTGTTGATTGTGTGATGTTAACAGAGTGTGTATGTGTGTGCGTGTTTGTCAAGCAGCAATAACAGATGAAACAGGAGATTCTTTCATTAGCTTTGTTTGAAGCTCAGCGAGGTCACAGCAGTAGAAGACATTTAATTACAGCAGAGTGAATGTCTCCTTTGCTGACAAACACACACACACACACTAACACGCACATCAGGCTCCCAAAAGGTAGTAGTAATATGAAATGCTCAACAGACACATACGGACTGCCTTCATCTTTCTTACTCTCTGTGCTACCCTTTTGGCCTCTCTCTCTCTCTCTCTCTCTCTCCCTCTCCCTCTCTCTCTCTCTCTCTCTCTCTCTCTCTATATATATATATATATATATATATATATATATATATATATCATATCTCCCTCTCTCTCTCTCTCTCTCTCTCTCCCTTTTTTTCACATTGTCACCTTCACTCGCTCTCTCGCTTTCCCTCGCTCTTTTGCTCTCTCCCTCTCTCGCCCTCCTGCTCTCTCACTCTCTCTTTCTCTGTACTAAGTATAGCGGCAGTAATAGAGATGGAGATGCAGATGGAGGGAGCGGGTCTTAAATGTCAAACCTAAATGAAAACTGTTCCTGTGAGACGGAAGTAGCCGGACTCATGCAGTGTTATTTAACACACACACACACGCACACACACACACTGAAGCCCTGCACGGCTTACACTGAAGGAAATCAATCTGCAGTTCATTCAAATAATCAAAACATATTACCTCTACAGGTTTCTCATACTTGGTCAAAATGCTTGCGTGCTTTTTATTATTTTTATTTTTGAATGAAGGATCATTGACAGATAATTCATTCTTGGCCTTGAGGTTTAGCTCAAGAGTAGTTTATGTTCCTGTTAAAACAATAATTAATTACAAACACCTCCCCAGAGTTGGATCAGGCGTTATCGGTGTGGTCACATAAACAGAGCCACGTCAGTATCATCGGTAATGCGATTACTGCCATTGATCTTACACTGTTGACTTAATAGACCCCTCTCTTTAGGCACATTTCCCTTGAATAGTAATGAACCCCTTATATTTGATGCTCTTTTTAGTCATTTCTCATCTTATCTTATTATGAAATGTATTTATAGAAAGCTTTTATTGTGAAAAAAAGAGTCTAAAACCTGAGACTTTTCACATAATTGAGAAAAACAAGCAAAACTATTTGAACAGTTTTTAATGATCAATCGGCTAAATGACTCGTAGATTTTGAAAATGCTTACAGATTAGTTCTGTTTGATTCACGCATTCAGCTCAAACAGGAAACCATTAAGCTCTTGTTCTTCTTCGAGTGCCGTTGTTTTCAAACTGATTGTGCAGCTTCAACGTTGTTTAATCAAAGTTTTTTAATTGAAACATGCTTGAATGTTCCCTTTAAAGTGTTTGAATAGTAAGATAAGATATCCTTGTCACTGCTCAAGAAATAAGGAATTCTGTTAGAGCAAGCCTGTAGATGCTTAATATCAGTAAATACAGAATTATACAAATACAACAAGCAAAGAAATACAAGTAATAAAGCCAAATATATAAAATACTAACCCTGCCAATGTACAGATTTACAACTGTTTATACAAATACTGTTAAATAATACAGTAGTGGGAACGTGTCGCTTCTTTGTCAGAGAGTTCAGTTCAGTTTGAAGAAGATGACGCATATACACTCCATGCTGGTGGTGAAAGTTTCACTCAGCGTTTGGTTTGATCTTATTTCTGGTGATCCACGGTTTGTACGTTGAGCGTACTGCGTGTAGCGAGAGTAAACATGATGCAAACAATGCATCATTAAGAGCTCCAATATTCAACTTTTCCACCTTTCATGCATCAGAAAAAAAAAAAAAACACTCCCCATGTTTGTTTCGCACCAAGCAAACACACAACACCGAGCGTAACCTCAGTTTGTTTACACTGTGGCTCCGCACGGCCGCTTTAATGTGTGTTTGTTGCTGCACAGAAATATGACTTCATGTGGAATCACAAATGAAACTTTCAGTTTGTTATCTCGAGCAGTCAGAAACATTTAAAGCTGTTGTTTTTCAGAACGCTCGTGTTTGAGTGTTAAAGAAATATGAGCGTGATTCTTTTTCACACACACAGCAGCAGTGTTGTGTCTCTCCGAGCGAGGGGGAGGAGGAGGTCATCAGAGCGCCTCCTATTTGTGTGTTTGCAGATTTCATGGGACGGTTTAAAGTTTGATGAACTGGATATTTCAATGTCTTCAAAGTGTTTGTGTCGAGCAGAAAGGAGGCTCGGCTGGTTTAATCATTTACTCTCGTCTGAGACACAACAAAACAGAGAAATCAGAGCGTCCTTCTCTGTCGTCGCCTCCAAAATAAGGACAGATGTTCTGTGGCCCGTTTGTCTCTGAAGACTTTGAGGCAGACAGTTTGTGATTTACTCGAGTACGACTGTGACAGAGAGTGTATTTAATTAATGATTCCGAGGAATGAGATCATCCACACCTTGTGTTTGTGTGTGTTTTTTTGTTTTTTTTTCAATGGACAACACAGTAAAGCCCCGTTTCCACTGAGCGGTTTGGTTCGATTCATCTTGTTCAGATAGCACATTTTTTTGCGGGCGGTATCAAGTTTGCACACGTTTTAGGACACGCAAACGTTTAGTCAATCACTTCCTCAGGGTGTCTCCCTTCAGACAGGACTGAAATATATTCTGGACAAATTAAGTAGTTGAACTTTCTCAACTTTCTTTTTGGACCTCTTTACATATCACCGTCTGATGATCCTGCTGTTCCTATGAAAATGGTGTGTTTAAAAAAAATGATTAAGTCAGAAGGAGCCATTATATGAAACAAAGTTTTCATTCTGGGTTATGAAAAATTAAAAAAACAGTTATATATTTTATAAGGTCAGTGTATTTTCCTCTGCAGTCTTTAATTAGGATTATTCAATCATAACAAATACAACTTGTGAAGCCAATATTAAACATCACTCAAAGAAAGTAAAGTGGAAACAACGAACCACTAAAGCAGGTCCTGCTTCAAGGGATACACAGAATAATTGGATTTTATAATCACATCTCTTTGATTTATTTATTATTATTACCAACATTTTCTTTCAGAAATGTCTTGCAGATATTTACGCCCCTGTGACATTTTGCCTTCAGAAGGAACAATGTGGTGGCGTAATGGAGAGATGGAGTGCATAAAGTGAGTTGCACATTCACTTTTCTTAATATTAAAGCTGCTTACAGAAATACCAGCACTGCACCACTTCGACTAAAAAGACATCCTCAGATTTGTTATTTTGCCAAACATTGTTGAGAACCTCCTTCTCGCAAATGTCACACTTACTCATACTTACTTAGCAGGTAAAACTCTCATTGATTCTTGAGACATTTGAATTGTTCTTTTTAAGCTTTTAAGCCATTCTTCTTCTGCAAACATCATCACCTCTAAAAGGGTTTGAAGATTCAGGTTATGAAGGGAGGGGGTTAGGGGGCCGAGGGATGAAGGTAAGAGTCGAGAGGTGAATGGAAGAGGACGACGGGCTGTTGGCAGCTGATGGAGGTGCTGTATGATGTGAAGAAACCAGTGGGGTGGACGGGTAGCGGTTCCTGTGTTTAGACATAGAGAGAAGTGAAGAAACACAGAGCGGTTTAGGGGGGGAGGGATATGAAATCAGCGTCACAGGGATTAAAGTGCGCTTTAATACATAGGAAACAGAAATGCATTTGAGGCGCAGTCATGTTCCTGAATCAACTTTTAGAGAACTTTATGAATCAATTCATCCATGTGCACTGAACAGAAGTGAGTAGTGCCACACCGAGTGTCCACCCTTGTTTATACTACTTCGATGTTACATGGGTTCATCTTTTTATTTCATTTTCAGACAAGGACCCTTTACCTGAATGCCCAAGTTTCTCTTTTAAGTAAAGTCCAAGATGATCTTACTTGATGCTTCTTGATTTTTTTTCCCACCGTGACATCCTACTTCATCTCCTCCATTGTTGCTAACCCCTGAAACAGTTTGCCTGCTGGTTGATGTAAGATGCAGAAACCCCCTGCTGTCTTTGCTCTGGAGGAGGAGCATCATTACTGGCAGCAGATTAAACACTTCGGAAGACTGGTAGATCCGAGATGTAGGCTACCTAATATTGGCTCAATTAATCAGCATAGTTTGAACTTGTGTATTTTGATCCCTCCTGGTGTTCATTTCTATCAAAGACATTCGCACTTTAGTTTTAAACGTTCTTAAACATCCAACCTCCAGAATCAAGAGGAAATAGGATTTCACTCAGGTGATGCAGAAGAAGCCTTTAAAAGTGAGCGAGCTGAGGAAGGGGGGAGATTAGTGTTGGAGCGACATGATCTAGTGTAGACATATAACATTAAAGGGCTCATTCTGCCGCGCTGCAGTGCTGTAGAGAAGGATGGAGGGAGTGTGAGAGAATGAGGAGAGGAGGAGAGGGACCTCTCCATCACTCCCTCTGTGACCTTCCTGGAGTCACGCTGTTACAGAGTACAGAACTAATGCCTCTATATATTATCTGAATATGCTGCATTATCATTACGCTGAACATCGCTCCGGCACTCTCATTCACACATACATACACACGCTCACAGGACACAGTGTTTGATGAGAACATGTTTGCGCACTGCAGGTCAGTGTGAGAAACACAAAGAGGAAGAGAGTTCATCTTGTGTGTGTGCTTTGTAAAGAGCAGCATTTTAACCTCTTCAGGAGATAACGCACACACACACACACACACTTCCTGGACAAGAGCAAGGTCAACACACGGCCGCCACTCGCTAATGTATGCGCACAATGCCGACAATCTCACACACAATAGAGGGTGAGGGGGAGACGCAGCCGCGGGTAAAAGAGAGGGAGATAAGAGCTAAATGTCACACTATTATTTTACAGGAGGAGAGCAGTCACAGTTTGGACCGTGATCCTGCTGGACCTCATTGATTGGTGTGTCTGAGTTTATTGAGCGCTGTCGTGCATATGACACCTCCGGTCAATGCTGTTTGCCTCGGCTCCGTCTGAATCACATAACAAGATGTAGCTAACATGAGGAGCTCTGACTTGTTCGCTGCTTGTTTTTTTTTTTTGGTTTTTTTTTTCTCAGATTACTGCTCCCGTCTTTTGTGCTCCCTGTGATTGATGAGCCTGAGGTAATAGAACCAGTCTGAGGTAGATGGAGGTCCTTGACTGGAAGATTCACAGTGTGTTGTTGTGTGTGTTTGTGTCCACAGGGCAGGAATGCAGTGAGGCAACTCTCATCAGGCGATTTAAGGGCGATGGCGTCCGCTACAAGGCCAAGCTCATCGGCCTGGACGAGGTCACCGCCGCCCGGGGAGACAAACTCTGCCAGGACTCCATGATGAAGCTCAAGGTAACAAAGTCTTCTCCTCCTCCTCCTCTATTTAAAGCCTACTACTTACATTACAACAATACAAACGATAAGTTACCTTACTTTAATATTAACTTTGCCAATCTCTGGACACATTTATAAATTGCCTTTGACCAGGAAAATGCATCTGAACGGATGAAACGGATGAAATTTCTCAGTTGCAGCTCGACTTCCAGACGAGACAAACTATTCTGCAATGTAAATGCTGTCGTTTCTTTGTCTGCAACAACAAGTATTGGCGCCTGTTCATCTGTAATATGTCAGTCGAATATCAGTTATGCAGCGGCTTCACTCTACAACATCAAGGTGAGATTTGCAAAGAAAAGTAAAAATGTAAAGCGGTTTGCAAACAAGCCCGCTGTTTGCTTACTGTTAGGATGTGGATGTTTGTTTATGTGTTTTCAACTGTTACCATGATGCCTACAGGCTGTCTAAATGGCTACATTGGAGAGGGTGGTTTATCACACGACGAAGAAAGAGAGGACTTTTTAGGCGTAAGATGGATTGATTTTGTATTTATGCAAACTTGAGATAAATGTGGGTTAGATGACTTTCTGCACCTGGTAAAGCTGCTGACCAACGATGACATCGATAACGATATACAGCCGATATACGATATACAGTCACTCTCGTTTTCCATCCTTAGCTTCATCCGTCACGTCTTCTCCTCTTGGCCTGTAGCCACTGTAGCCTATCACACAGAACAGAGACGGGCTAAGTGGCTGCTTTGTAGCTGAAGGCTGCTGTGTTACCTTGTGCCGAAAAGCCATACACACTTCTCAACAGATAAACTCAGCCCGCTGCTAAAGCTGCATAGTGCTGAAAACAGTCGACTGGAGTTCACTGTGGACATGAGACACCATTCTACCTACTGAAAGTTATTTTGCTATAAAATCGACTTTGAAACGAGAATTATAAGATGGGAATGTTCCATATTGTTGCTTTCAGGGCACATAAACAATTAAAAGTCAACACACTTTCAGTCCCTAAATAGTTATTCAGACTGTTACGTATTATGAAGCTTAATTTTTAAACATGCATGTACAGTACAGCTCAGCAGAACTTGTGCCACGTGCATGTGCTGTCACGTAAACGCATGTAACGTTTGCAATTTCTTGGTAGAAGGAAACGTAAAAAATGAGGACGTACGGATTAATCAGCAGGACGTAGTGATCAGTGCAGGGAGGAAGCGAGGAGGTGAGTCATATGGAAGGGAAGGAGAGCGAGGTGAATGTCTCATTTGCAAGGACGGGGACAATTAGAGGGAGAGGCTGACAGATGGGGCAGTTACCAGAGAGGGGGATCATCTGTATGATAGGTAAGAGAGAGACGAGAGGGGATAAAGATGAGGAGAAATAAACTATTTACCTTCTCATTAATGGACAGAGACTGAATGTACAAGCTGAAATATTTTCCTGCTATGTCTAAGCAATGTACACGAGAAAATGTGCAACAATCTAAACTATTTTTTTTTTTCGTGTCAGAGCTCCTTATTCATTATGAACTACCTCTGAACACATGCACTGCACACGCTGCAGGAGATATTTAAATGGAGAAGATTGCGTTCAGGTTTTGTTTGTGCAGTGAAAACTCCATCGAGCCATCGAGGTGCAGAGAGGTAAGGAGAGGACAGACAGCTCATTGATCAAACAGCTTCCCTCCTCCTCATTTACTCAGACAGGAAATCCATCACCTCCTTTTCTCTGATCTCTCCACCTCTTCTTTCTTTCTGCTCCTCCCTCTCGTGTCCCGACTCCCTCCATCCTCTGTTCCTCGCTCCTCGCTTCTCCTCTGCTTCCGTGACTCACCTTTACATGCGTACGCACGGTGCGTAAAGGAGAAGTCCACCTTTAGACAAACCTTATGCCGTTATAAATCATCAGCAGCAGGTGTTCTCAGGACACTACATTTCCCAAGATGCCTTTTAACAGTCTAGGCTATAACATAAAGGTTCAGAAGTCAGCTGATTAACCTGGACATGCAATTATTCAACCCTTTTTTTATCCTTGGAAAACTTCACATCAACAAATCAAAACTGACTCTGAACTCTGCTGTCACCGTCAAACACCAACACTGCTGATACCTCAATTAAATATGTTCACAGAAACAAAGCTGCAAAGACGTTTTGTATTTGAAAGAACTGATTTTGCCTGAGCAAATAAATAACTCATGTTATATGTTGTATTTTTGTCTGTGTATGGATTATTCATAGTAACTGTAATATGTATGTTTGTCAGATGGGGGAGTTTGCTATTATTGCTGCCATAGTGTCCAAATTACACTATCAACAGGGAACAACGTGCTGGCGAACAGAAACCATACGTTTTTACAAAATCCTTTTCTTTTAGACATTAATCACTCCTGTATTCTTTATTGTCCTCCAGTCCTCACTGTTTGTTTAACCAGATGCTGGCTGTGAATTCATGAATATCTACTAAATATTTATTAACTCCTGGTTGTTAATATTCAGCACAAGCACACCTCAGGGATTTATGTGAACGGCTGAGACTGCTGAGGGAAGAAAGAGGATTTGTGCGTCTCTGTAATGAACTTTTCTCTGTGTGACGGCCTGGATTTATTTATTTTTTCTGCTGTACAATAAAAAACAAACTGCAACATTAAGACCAGACACATGCACCCACAGTAAAGGAAATATCTGTGTTTGTATCTGTGAAACAATTTAAATTGAGGGATGAAGCTAAACTATTGTTGGACAGAATCTTTCTTGCAGATATTTCATTTTTACTCCTCCAAACTTAAAACGTGTCTGGGTGCACACTTGATAGGTTAGGGTCTAATTTGCCCCTGTTTGTTTGATATTTAGGATTCCAGGTTGGGCTGCCTCCACAAGAATAAGCTCATTAACCAATGAAAGCGAGCTCATGCAGCAACATGAGTGGCTCTGTCACAGCCAGCTGACCACGTCAGTTATTCTACAAATCCTGTCTGTTTCTCCTCTGAAGAAACATTTACCACGCAAGTTTCTGTGAGACCTCGTGTCTGTGGACTCTCCACTGTGAAATCGTGCAGCAGGTGTGTGGTCCTGTGGCCTGGCTGAATTGTCCAGTTTGCGTTCAAAGGATCATAGTGGTAAAAAATCAGTTTAAACCATGTCTCCATGGTCTACCATGTTTTTAACATTGGTAGCCAGCCTTGGACAGAGAAAAATGACATTCAGCAAAAAGTATTTATAAGCAAACTGTTTTGAAGTCTTTCAGGACGGACAAGAGCAAAAGTTTCATAATTATGAGTTATCAAAGTACAGGTAAATAAAAGACTTCAATATCTCAGCTGCTTTAAACGTTTTTCTCCCTGTGTGTGTGTGTGTGTGCGTGTGTGTGTGTGTGTGTGTGTGTGTGTGTGTGTGTCCTCAGGGCATCGCTGCAGCAGCACGGTCTAAAGGAGAACACAAACAGAAGGTGTTTCTGACCATTTCCTTTGGTGGCATCAAGATCTATGATGAAAAGAACGGGGTAAGCTCAAAGGTTTATGTGTGTGTGTGTGTGCGTGTTTGTACTTGCATGCGCAATGTGTGTGTGTGTGTGTGTGTGTGTTCCTCTGTTAATGAGGCATCTCCATGAGAGGGAGGGGCCTCTGGGGAAATCAGGAGGTCCTAATTGAAACCCTGAGAACATGGCCTCAGTAGATGAGAGAACACGGCTAACTTATTGTCTGCTTCTCTGAAAACAGCAACAACACTGGTCTGCATTATTCTGCAGGATTATCCATTTTCTATCTTACATGGCTGCTTTTCTGCTCGACCAACCTGATCTTTGCTGTCCGACTGACATCATTCTTTGTCAGTAACTTCAGTCTTTATTAGTCTGTGTTTGCTTTTGATTCCTTCAGCCAATTTCTGATCATATAAACGTTCCTAATAGCTGAAAAAAGTCTCTCTTGTTTCACTGATAATTTGACATCTCTGTGAAGGCTTGGATAACAAAAATATGATAAGAAGTAGAGATTAAAAAAACGGAGATAAAGTTCTGCAGCTGACCGCAATTTCCCCTTCATGCTTATTTACAATTTGTCATTAGCACAGTCGGTGCTTGTGCAGTTTTATCGGTCACAAACGCCC
>NC_136698.1:19705114-19828240 GCF_947650265.1 Symphodus melops
CAGACTGTGCTCAAAGTCTGGAGGAAACGTACGAGCTCACTCTAACATTTGTCT
The DNA here is from genome assembly GCF_947650265.1 of Symphodus melops. Lineage (NCBI taxonomy): Eukaryota > Metazoa > Chordata > Actinopteri > Labriformes > Labridae > Symphodus > Symphodus melops. The sequence continues at coordinate 19,705,169 of NC_136698.1, forward strand.
TGGATGAATGTCGTCACTACATACTCTGTATCTGTTATCTTGTGTCAACGTTATCTTATGTCATTGAGAAAAAAAGCACTCAAGCACTTTAATGAATGCCTTTTACTTCTAAGGCCTACAGACACAGTGATCATAAAACTGGTGACCCACAGGGAACATCGTACCCGTCAAAGCTTCCCATCTAACCCCCACCATACAAATAATCTGAACAGATTAAACAATAAAGATAAAAAATTAAAACCCAATCTGAAATTCACTACTCTCAATAAGTTAGGGATGTTGTTATTTACACCAGTGCTTTTCCTATTTGGTCTGAATTTTAATGAAATAAGTAATCGTTCCCTTTGATATTGCTATTAATGAATGACATGAAGCACCATTTTCATCAGTGCAATATTTATTACCCCAACAGTCTAGACAATAACTAAGATAGTTGATGGGTTGAATAATATAACTGTCCCTAAAGCTGAATCTATCAAAAGACTGGAGAATACTAATGCAGCATAATCACGGCCGTGGTTCTACTCTGACAGACACACTGAGACTCTGTGCAGGCTGAAAGGTAGACAACTTTATTGTTCAACGTAGAGCCCTTATATACAGCACAACAGATGTCACAAATTCCTTCCCACTTTAGATACTTCTGTACATGGTATGAAGAAACACATGACCTTTACTCTTCAAATGTCGGACCTATATTTGAGGAACACTTCAACATTGTACTGTCAACTGAGGCCGAACATTATACTTTTGTGGTGCCTCATATATCGTGTGTCTCTTCCCATATGGTCATAGCTTCTCCAAATAGATCATAGTCTGCTAACAGCAAAGTCTTCTCTACAAGATGTATCCAAACTGAACGTATTCACAGAAATTCGTACTATCAATAGTCCAAAATAACCAACATTGAAAGTAGCAGGTGTTAGATTTGCCGCAATGCTTGACAACACACTCCTAACGAGCCTCATGAGGCAATGCTGCGCTCCACGCCTCCACGAGTGCTACATGCAGTTCTGCGAGGCCACGTTGGGGTGGGCTACCAGCATCCAGTCGCTGCTTCAGCTGGTCCCAGACGTGCTCTATTGGGTTCAGGTCAGGGAACACTGCTGGTCATACCACATGTGGCACTCCGACTTCCTGAAGTCGAGCTTGTGACTATTCTGGCACAGTGTGGTGGAGCATGATCGTCCATGAACAGAAAGTTGGGGGTGTGCTGGTAGAATTGGAGGATGATGATGGGTTCTATGATGTCTCTGAGGTAAGAACGTGCAGTGACTGAACCATCTACAATCACCAAATCTGTTTTGTGCTGGCTGGTGATGCCTGCCCAGACTGTTGCACCTCCTCCACCAAAGCAAACTGAAAGTCACTGAAGTGAAACAAACACTTTATGTATAAAACCTAGTGAGGACCTCACAATATCCCTAACTTATTGTGAGTAGTGCATTTGGAGAATCAGGTGACACCAACTTCTTGACATCGAGCTTGATAGCTGCCAGGCTTCTGTGCAAACATATTTTAAAGGCCGAATGTGTCTTTACACTTGAACACTGCTGAAATCAGGAATATGCTTCCTGTAAATGTCTCTCTGAGTCTGGGCTGTTTACAAAGAGTGAGAAGCTCGAGTCACGCTGTCTGTGATGTTGTGCGAGTCGTGTTACATGGACGGGACGGACGCACAGAAGCTGTTAAAGTGAGGGACTCTGTTCATCTTGAAAGAAGAATAACATCCTTTACTCACTGTTTATGCCTTTTGAGATCATAGTTGTTCGATGTTAATGCAATGTGAGGCTACAAGCTAACTAAAGAGCGCCAACATTAGCCTACTAACACAACAACGCTGCTCGAGACGAGGATCATGCTGGTGGTCAGGGGCAACATCGACTGGATCAAAGTGTCTTGTCAAGAAAAACGCTGGTCCTTGTACAAAAGTAGTTGATGACCCCTGGAATACATTATCACATGTATAATATGAGAGAAATGTGTGTCTGACCTTGAGTGCGAGTAGACCTTCACTCTGTCCTGGTGAATCTTAACAATGAGCCAGAAGTCAGGCATCAGTGGAGACTGACACTCGTGTTCATCCAGGGTGGGGCTCTCGCATTCAGAATCACTGCTGCCACCATCATATCCTTCAAACACACAGAGGCCCAATAACAATTATTCATCCAGTCCTTTGTTTGTGGTCTGCGTATGTCTTACAACACAGAGAAAAATACTCTTTCAAATATTCTCTCCTTGTGACATCACAGTTGGATTCTGGTAAGAAAAGACCCTCCCCTCCTCTGGTATCGCCACTCATGGACTCCACCTCCAGCCTAAAGCGAGACCTTTGCACAGGTCCGCCATTTTTATTTTCACTATCGAAGGAGTGATGTCTACCAGGAAAATTCAAGGGGGGGGGGGGAATCATTGCATTTAAAGAGACAAACACCAAAATGGAGCGTTCTGAGAGAGCTGGTTTATACAAGGTCACAAAACTCCTCTGCTGCTTGATTCATCAATCAATCACAGCACAGATGTTTCATTGAGACCACAGGGGACTGTTTGAAAAGGTGGAAAGAGGATATAATATGTCCTCTTTAAATAAAGATCCAGTGTCATTTCAGTTTCTGATGAACTTACCCTGCATGTCTGAGTCCAGACTGCCCTGGCTGGAGACAACACTCTGGACTCGACTTTGCCTCAGTTTTCCACAGCCTGAGAGGAGAGACAAACCGTTAGTTCGGTCAGCAACGATCTTTTCACCAGGGTCTTAAATCAAAGCCAGGAAAAAGAGCACCCTATAGCACCCTCAGAACTGCCTGTTCTTTAAAAACTGCTCTTCAGTTCTGAAACGACAGTTGACCAGCTATTTTAAGAATCTGCCAAAAGTGAGAGTTAATGCTCTCATAATGAAAGAAAGAAGCAAGCCGGAGGAATACACGTGATACACTTTAAAGCCTGAATGAGCATAACAAACAGTTAACTTCACACCATTTATCTTTTGAACTCATCCAAAACACGAACTGTTTGGATTCCTGCTCAACATGCTGTACACTCTAAGAACTGACATTTTGATTTAGTTCAAAGAAAACATGCTTAGCTCTAAATGTACATGAATGCAGTATGTTTGAGAGACTCACTCTGGGAGGCAGACTGCACAGACTCCGCCAGGCTGACACTCGATGGGGTTTTGGGGGGTGAAGTTGGCTCTGTTCTGGGCTCCGTCTGGAGCTGCAGGGTACAAAGCTGACCTCTGTCCCCGACCAAGCCGAGGGAGCTCTGTGAAACGTTATCATACGCCTCAGGCTGCTGGGCTCTGACTGGCTCACTGGTCTCTGAAGTTTTATCACTCGGAGTGTCTGTAGTGGTGCTGACAGACCTTTTCTCTTCACTCTACAGTTCGAGAGTGACATTTAAAATTCAGCAAAGTTTTCTCTGAATGTGTTGAAGTCAAACTTCAACAGAAAAACGGACACAAAGCACATAGAACACACAAACAACATAACACATTGATTGGATCAAATAAACCGTGTTGCCTGTCTTAATCCTGCTGCTATGAATCACAAAAGAGACACCAAAGCATTGAAAGGCAGCTCTATGAACATTTCAAAAAGTGAAGAAACGTTATCCAAATCATCTGGCGGAAACAGATAACCTGAAGCAGGAGTGTGTGTGTTCCCAATTGTCCTAAGGCAAGAAGCTCAACCCCACTGCAGCAGCCTCTGACGTCAGTGTGTGAGTATGAAGGTGTGACTATAAATTCTTAAGTCCATTCACCATTTTCTTCAAGACAGCTTGTAGTGCTATGCTACTAGAAGCACTAGGCTCAGTGCTTCCTTGGGTACTGATTGATTTGGTGCTACTTTGTGTTACTGCCGGACAAACAGCCTGATGTTCTTTATGTTTGATGGTCTGTGTAAGAGGATTCCAAACACTTAGGAATAACATCTCATCTCAACTAAGCATCATGCACACTAACTTAGTACTGGACTCAGGAGAAATGATGAAAGATTAGACCGCATGTGTGCGCCCTTATAGAACTATATAATAGTTAATGTTGCACCACATTTCATCCCAGGAGTAATACTATCCGGGATCACTAAATATCTCATTGGTAATGAAATGGAACAAAACACTCAAGTGAAATTATACAAAAGTCTAAGTCTTGTATTTTTCTATTGAGATTCTAACCCTCACTCAGTCATTGCACATGTTACCTCACTATCAGCCTCTGTTGCCTCATTCTCTGCTTCACTCTCCAGTGAGACCCCCTCCACTTCTGCTCCTGCACTGCAGGGCTCAGTGTGTTGTTGGAGAGGCTCGACAGTGCTCTCAGACAGCTTCTTGGTGGCGTTAATCCTCTGCGGGTGCAGTCTGCTCAAGGACAGGTAGTAAAAGCTTTCATGCTCTCCGTTCAGCACATAGCCAGTGAAGGACATTCTGCGGAACTCCTGCATCATAAAAACATGAAAAATTCTCCATAAGGAAAATAACAAGGTAATGACAATTTTTAAAAAAAAGCCAAAATGTATTGTTAATCAGTTTTTAGAATAAAGGTGGCATGAACAAATTCATCCGAGGGTGAAACTGGGCAGCGTGTTAGTCCCAAAGCGTTTAGTAAAAGTTGTTCTGTTTAGTGTGTCCTCGCCTCTTTGAATTTTTCCAGCGACAGCTCGGGCCCAAAGACAAACTGCAGAGGAACGTCCTCACAGTGACAATGAGGACGGCCGTTCGACCGCATGACATGCTCTGCTACTTTCTGCAGCGTGGTTGAACTGATGACTCGAGAATGACGCAGAGCAGAAACGATCTCATCCTCCAGAAGCCAGCGGATCTGAAACACACGCATAACTGTGAGGTAATAATAACAATACAAGACAGGACCTTTCAGGACAAAAGGACAACAATCAGCACTTAAAACAACAATGAATATTTAAAAGCATTTTTATGGAGATATTTTCAGAATCTTTCCAGCCACTTGTTTCAGAAATCACCATCCTGTTCATTTAAAAAAAAAAAAAAAAAAAAATTGATATCGGCTGATATAACTCGACAAAAGGTAGCGTGACCTGAGATCAAAAGCCGCTGCCTAATATGTTGTGTTCAATCAATTTAATGTCGACATCTAGTACATCTACACACTGATTCTGAGAAGAGGCTTTTCTTAGGGCAGATGAAGTCAACTTGTTTTCGTAATCAAACATGATGAAAGGTGGTCTTCCACCAAAAGAACTCCTCAAATAAAGAATCATCAATCTTCTAAATTAAATCGACATCAGCCATAATTTTCTCAATCAGTGCATCTCAAATAAGAACTAACTGTCTGGTTTATATTTAAATACTATATTTGTATTTTGTTGTATCTCTTCTTGCCTTGCTGCTTACCTCATCCATTGTGGCCAGAATGGCTAACTTGTGAGGAAGTGGGAGTTTGGATAATGGATCACTGGAGACGCTAATAAAGTTTAGAAAAAACAGTGAAAGAAAGGGTGAGGGTATCAGAGTCAGAAGGAGTTCAGCTCAGAACTGTACTGTAAAAGCAGCATGCGAGGGAAATCGTCTCACCCGTCGACACCAGCTCCCCTCAGGTTGTCCAACACTGTCATAAGCTCCTCATCAGAGCGATAGGAGGAGGGCTGTCCTGGTGAACGATTCAGGGACACACTGCTCTCTGACGTGTATCTGGACCCAAACAGGAGATCTCATCAGTAAGTCCTTATGCTGAGTTACAAACACCACTCCTACTCTGTGTAGTCTTTGTTAAAGCATAGACACATAAAACCTCGTCCACACGGAGGCTTTTTTGATTTTTATGCCGGACTTTCTTACACAAACTGCATCTCCAGTCACTGAAAACATACCTCCAGCAAGACTCCTTTCAGGATGAAGATTTTCAGAAAACGTGATGAAGGTGTTTATGTTTGGATGGGAAAAGGCTTCTGCCCACAGAAAGGACATATAGACGACCAAAAGCAGAGTCCAACCGGATGAACAATTCTGAAACCACTGAACTCCAATGATGACCCTGATGAGTTTATTACTGATGAACGTTTGGAGACATTCTTAGTTCTATTGTTGTTAACTGATTGACTTTTGATACTGACACATTTAATATTCACTGTGTTTGTTGTTGTCTGTGCTTCCGTTTCTTGTTCTCACTTAGCTGCTAAATAACTTTCCCTGGGGAACAACGAGGTTGAAGTTAAGGATGAAAAAAATAGTTTGGGCTTTTCAACGTCGGTTTCTCCTCCGTTTGACGTCATTGTGCGACACTGTCACTTTTGTTTCCGTGAGATTAGCAGAACAGGCAGACGTAACCCAACACGTGCTGGTGTTAACGTTGCTAACTGGACTTTTAACATTCTCACATCAATGCACAGTTCATCTCCCACTATGTTGGTGAGCAGAGACGCCTGAAAGAACAGTTTTGGACTAAATCCTCTTGGGACCCTAATTGAAATTTAATGGGATCTTACAACCGGCGTTCATTAACTTTATGTCTGCCAGTGTCCCAACACTTTCTCCTCTTCCTTTTCTCCAGTTTCTTTTTTTCTCTTCACATTTTGGGCCACTGCTTTGGTTTAGGTTTATGAGCTCTAAGGGGCCACCTACTGGTCTGGGGTCCCAAGCCGTTGCCTGCAAAGCGCCTGTTGACAAGAAATGCCTGAGAACATTTCCACACGTCTTCAAAACCTCTGTTCTAAAAACATACCTGTACAACATACATGTGTAACATACCCGTGCTCAACAAGCAGTGCCATGCTTTGTTGATATCTCAAACTTGACAACAATATCGAAACACAACAGAGAATGTTGCCTGGAGTAAATCGCAATACGAGCAGGGAGACTTAACAATCCAACTTTTTTTGTTGCTCTGACTCACCTGTTGTGATGGAATTCAGCCATGACTTCAATCTCCAGAGGCAGTGTCAGGACAAAAATATCTAATGTTACTGAGAGCTCGTTCAAATCCACTGACTTCAAGGACTCTGCATTCTCCAGGCAGGAAATAATCTCACCTGCAATCACAAAACCGACTTCTGAGCATGGATAATTCAACCACACTCGTGTTTCGTCCGATTTAAAATGGTATGCCCCCCGTTTGTGGGGGAGCAAAGATGTGATCCCGGTTGCACTCACCAAGACAGGTAGGCAGTGTTTGCATGGGCATGGAGCCATGGCAGTTTTTCATGTTGACCGAACATGTGACATGAACAAACAGTGGAGGCATGTCCATCTGGGGGCCTTCAGGCTCCAGCAGGGAGTCTCCCTCTAAGATGCTGAAGGAGTCCTGGTCCTGATTCACCGTGTTGGAGTCAGACAGGGAGCGCTCCTCACACTCTCCTTGAGTGCTGGTGTCTGGCTGCTCCTCGTACTCCACCACCAACTCTGGGTCACTCTCAGTCATGATGCAGCCTGGCATGTTCTCTACACACCAAACATTTGTATCCCATCAGCAGGTGTATAGCACTATTTAGTGTCTGTCATCTATCGAGTGTTGGAATGAGATCTCTAAACATGAATGACTGAATAAGAAGCTATAACTGTAAAATCAAACCCGTTTGTTATAAAATATACCTTTTCATCTGTTAACTTCATAAGTTAATAAGAAGCAGACAAAGAAGCGGTAAAGGATATGGGCTGTTTTGAAATATAACATTTTTTCATGTGCAATTCTTCCTCTCCTTTTTTGTTGTTGTTTGGTTTGTTGCAAAGAACTTACAGTAGCTGGATTATTCTTGACGTGCAATTCAAACAGAATATGTCTCTCAATGTAATTAATGAGGGTTAAATAACTGCAATGTAATATTGTGTAATATAAAATGATTTACACCTCATCAGTTGGTGGACAGTGTAAAATGCCCTGAGGTTGAGTAAACCATGTGTCCACCTGCCGTTTTTTTCTGAGCAGAAAAGTGCCGGCTGTGTTTGCACGAAGCGTTTGAGCAGAAGAGCGCTGCTCGCCCGTCCTGTCTCTATGACAACAGCCTGTTGACAACGGCCGCTGTATGACCGACACTGCTCCGCCACTTTTTACTGCATGTTTTATATTTGAAATAATTTTTTTCTCTCTATTCATTGAAAACAAAACAAAAATCAAAAATCAAAAAATCTAGGGGATGCTCATTCTTTAACACAAAATACAGAAACAGACAAAGACTGCCGGCGGTGTAGGCTGTGGGAATAGCTCCAGTCAGTTGTCGTTTGCAAGTTGGTCAAACTGAAAAAAGGAAACAAAGGGAACCAAAAGGAACCAAAAAGCGGTAGTGGATGTCCGTCTATCTGTTTCTTAGATGTTGAGTCACGAACTGGCTCAGCCTCCAGATTCCCCCGGATACTGTTAGAGACTGTTAACACTATCTTATCTCTGGACTTTCCAATAAGGGTCCTGACAGGAAATAAAAGATAAGACATATAAAAAGGGACAAATATCCTCACCATCCTCCGTTGCCGGCTCGGCTTCTGACACCTGGTCCTCACTTGGTCTCCTTCCTCCCTCAGCGGGCTCGGAGTCCTCCTGTGGAGGAAACACACTCAAAAGGTTTACATGGCTCATCAACAGCAGTCATCTGTCCAAGCCTGAGCTGCCTCTTCCACTTCTTTAAAAACATCCTTGTCAACTCACATCTCTCTTGGTTGATGGTGGGCAGTAGAAGAAGTAGTGTGGGTTTGATGGCACAGCTTTGAAATACTGGGACACAATCTCCATGAATTTATCCTGTGGAATGATAATGTTCACATGTATGTGACATCACATGAACGAAGCATGAGATGATGTGTTTGTTTTCACCCTGTGAGGCTTCGTGTTATACCTGTACTACTTTGTGCAGGTCTGGATACACTTTGCACTTTGGCTGTGTCTGAAGCATCGTCAGGGAGAACTCGGGAATCTTGGCTTCCTTCGACTCATCCAGGACCAGTGGGGACGTAGGAACTGAGGATCTCCATCTATATTCAGCTTCACTTACATCCTCCATTTCAATACTATAAGAATAAAAGAGAGAAGGGAAGTGTGCAGCGTCGAAAGAAACTGGCTGAAATACAAAATAAGAGAACTGCCCATTGACCTCAGAGAATAAAGAGTCATGATAAACTGCTAAACAGGCAGAGGGTTTGACAGCAGATAGCCTAGTGGTTAGTTTGCACGCTTCATGGCCTGAGGCTATAGTTGTTGAAGCGGATGGCCTGGGTTTGAATCCAACCTGTGGCTCCACTTCCTGCTCTTCTCTCTATGTCTTCCCAAGCAAACAAAAACAGACTACTAACATGGAGGTGTGGGAACTTTGCGTTTGCATCTTAGTTTGGAGGTCAATCCACTCAGGTGAAGGTTGATTCCAGTTGTTCAACATCTAGTCCTCCATCACTAAACAAAACACGGACTTAGAAATCTACTTGGTCTTCACGGTTGATGTCTCTGTTTACACACATGAGACTGCATACATGTGTGGAATTTGCTACGCAGTGGGATGTTCAGGAAAACCTGGCGCCGTCTCCTTAACTAGCCAACCAGATACAGGCAGTCCTGTGTTCCTGCAGCCGGCCTCAAGTGTACACTCAGTGAACTGCAGGATTGAGCGCCTGCATCGGCTTTATTTTTCAACACTGAAGGTTGTCACTTGATTATATTCTGCAGTTGATGGTATATACTTGTTTCATGTTTGAACACCTTGTGAATATATGTTATAAAGGTGTCTTACCTGGATGAGGAGGCCATAGCAGCCCTCTCATCTGGTTTGTCCTCCTCAGTCTCTCCAACGATAAAGGTTGGAGGGCTTTTTGAAGGTTTTGGATTCTCTCCCCATGGTGAGGCCTCGCTATGTTCCCTGAAGACGCGGATGTGTCCACAGAGGGTCTGCAGGAAGGTGGTGATGTCAATCTCCTGCAGGGATTCTTCACAGTAGTCCATGGCCACCAGGACATCCTGAGAGCTGATGCTGTGTGACTGCTGCAGGCTGCAGTAAACTCCTGCAGGAAGATGATGAGCTCATCTGTGACTGCTGATCTATTACACACACTGTGCTTCTCCCCAACTTGGAATTATTAAAGAAAATACTTTTGGTTGAGTTGAAAGCTCCCTACTGATTTTTAGGTATTGACTCAAACATAGACTGTAAATATTAAGGGATGAGTCCTGAGTGATGCCACTCATCTGTTCCTGCAGGGAGCTCCGGACTCCGGAGGCTCCTCGTCAGTAGCCACCATGCTGGAAATCCTGTCTCAGCCAAACTGTCAGTCAACCTAACGACAGGCTGAGAGCTGGAGCTGAGGCGGGTTTTAAGCCTATTAATGAACTGTTCACGCCCACCTGTCAATCATGTCAGCGACACGCATAACTATGGATGACGTGTATCGTATTCAAACAACGGTCAGTTTAAAAAAAGATTCTTTGGTACCAGGCTGTAAACATCAAGCAGACATTGACGAAATGCAGGATTTCGCACTTTTGCATTGGCTTCATTTTTCAAGAGCAGAGGTTGCCGCTTGAACAAAAACAATGGACCTTAAACATTTTTGTGAAGAAGAGTAAGGGAAAAGTCAGGAGATCAAAGTAGTTACAGTTCATCCTCATGGGACCACGATCGTGTGAACACTAATGGAAACACATCCAATGTTGTCCCAAGTAATGCAATAAAGTGTCTTTGTGATGCGTACACAAATATGCATCACCTACAGGAACAAAGGCCTCTGATTGCTTATTCTGCATTTCCTCTTTACAAGACTGAATTCAAGAGTGACAGTATAAGTTGTGGATCAAGATAAATACTCTGAAGGTGTTTTTGTTTTTTTCTAAAGGTGGATGAAGGTTTTCTGGTTGGAGACGTTACCTTTAACGTAGCTCTGGTGGTAATGCTCTTGAAGCAGGCCACAGTAGTTGGCTAGTTCCTTGTGTTTGTGCGGCTGAGCCAGGAGATCCGCCCAAGGGGACGGACTGCTGCGGTCCTGAGACAGCGACCTGCCAGAGGACAAGAGTCAAAATGTCAGAAAGGAACCTCACACAACACTATCAACGAAACCAAAGTGTATATGCAGTAAATATAATGAAGTATACCCATGAAGAGAAGTACAGCCCAGATCTTCACTGCAGTAAGAAAAAGTCAAAGAAGCCAACAAGCATGTGAGTCATAGCTCAACACAACAGCATTGGTTTGAAGCACTCAGTGTTCTTGTCCTTGTCAAAGCAGGGTTTCCATGTATTACAGAGTCACTGGAGAGAGCTGCAACATTCACACTCGCCGACAAAGCTGCAGCAAGCACAGTGGTCCTCTCCACGCTTTTGGCACAAGATTTTGAACTACTGTAAATCGAGAATGTATTCAAGTCTGAGGCGAGCATATGGCAAAAAAAAATTATAATTTGTATTAACTACACTAGAAGTGATTGTGGGTCTTTCTTTCTCATCTTACAACTGAAGAAATACCCAGAATCAATCTCCAGTTAAAACATCAACATTTTGACTTCCCGATTTCCAATCATATGTTTTATGACAAAAAAAAAAAAAGGTAATCAATGACTATAGGAACTTCATTGAAATCAAAGGTTTGATTCATTTGGTCCATCAATCAATCTCAAGTTTCATTCCCCATGAGTGGTGAGAAACATTGTGGACGTGCCATGACACCTGTTCATACAGATTTATTTTTTATTCTTTGGGGTTTTTTTTATTTCATTTTCTATTTTTTGTCTCTTTTGAGCTGTAATTTAATTTGATGGATAACCACTTCGTCGATCTCCGAGCTTACTGCAATGATTTCTTAAGTGACTTGTATGCTACGCCACGCGCCTGAGGAGGAAGCACAGACAGGAGGCAGAAACAGATTTGGAGCCTGCAGAAAGCAAGTCCTGACCTCTCAGGTGTAAGCAGTCAAAGTTGAACGACAGAGGAGAGCAGAGAAACACGGTCAAGCAGTGCTACCTGAACTTCATCTGCTGATTCATCTCCCAGGATTCAGCTTCTTGAGGTCTATTCTCAGGCATGAAGACAGTCAAAGACACGTATTAATATCTGACCTAAATGTTACCAGTCATTCAAAGTGCAGCTTAAGTTGTTACATTATCCTTCTGAGTTAAGCACTTGAGGATGATGTCCCTGAAAAGTGCTGACTCATCTCTGTCTTTGGCTGCCATGCCTTCTACAACATCTCTCCACTGAAGATATGCTTCCCACCCTGACTCTGACTCTGACTCTGGCTCCCCTCATCTCTTTTGGAGTGGGGTAGAGTGGCTCTGGAACGCTGGTGGAAAGTGTCCGGCCTCGCCAGGATCTCAAGAGTCTTGATGTTTTGGGTCTTGCGGCCCATTCTGCCTACATACCTCAGTTGGGTTGGGATTTGTGGGGTCTGGTGGTGGAGGATTAAGGTCGGTGGTGTTGCTTCATTGCTTGATAACACGAGTGGTGCATGGATCTGCTGGGTGTAGCGGGGTTGTTTGGGTTGGTAGATGGGTTGTTTGGCTGGTCATTCGCGCCTTGGTTGGGATGGAAGGCGGTTCTTCAATCGGCGCTTGCTTTCATTGTTTTTGTCGATTTGTGTCCTTGGTTTAAATTTTTGTTCTCATTGCTGCTTTTTTTTTTTTAATCTTTCCTTTCTTGCTTGTGACTTCTGTTTAAGCTGATGGTGAGTTTAAAAGGGATACTTCACCCATTTACATGAAGCTGTGTATCATTAGAAACATAGTAGTAGTGTTGAATGGTCGTGAATCCAACCCTCATTTTGCCCTGAGACAAGAGAAATATGTTTTTCTTTGCTTGAAAGTTTTCTTCATGTGATGCAAAAAGCGGCATCACATGAAGAAAACTTCCAGGCAAAGAAAAACATATTTTTCTCATCTCAGGGCAAATTGAGGGCTGGATTCACGACCATTCAACACTACTACCATGTTTCTAATGATACACAGCTTCATGTAAATGGGTGAAGTATCCCTTTAAGATCTGACTGGTGGTAAAGGTAATAGAGGGTTGTTATGCAAAGGAACAGGCAAAATCTGAATATAGCATTTTCACATTGTCAGTCTTCGGAAGCAGCCTTTTCTCTCTTTTAGTACCTGAGGAAGATGTCCCTGGGTTGGCGGTTGGAGTTGGGATGCACCAATTGCTCCTTCAGGTGCTCCAGGGAGCAGTTGTAAACGTAGACCGGACACTTCAGTTGGCTGCATTCGAATGTGCTCTGCTGAGGAACCTGCCTGTCGAAGCTGATTTGGAAATTGGGTTTCTGTGGTTCAGAGAACTGGACTCCTTCTTTTTCACCCAGATCTGGAAAAGTAAGAAAGAATATTTTCTCGCCCAATTGTTCAGCCATACTAGGTGTGAATGAAATGTGTAACTGTGACTTGAATACAACGGACAAGAGCAATGAAAAGACCTGAGCGTGGGTTCCCAGTCACTGTCTCAGACATTCTGCTGTCCCAGCTGTCATGGTCCAGGATGACCGAGTCTGCAATCCCATTCTGGCCCTCAGACTGTGGTGAGAGTAACGGGGACCTGTTGTTGACGTTCCCACTACTAGAGCTCCTCCCTAGTTTACTAGCCAAACTCAGGTCAGACTCAGACCTCTCCAGACAACTGGTGGAGCCAGAAAGTGAGTCAGCCTGGGATTTGTTGCTGGGTGTCAGGGTGTCATCTTCCAGTGTGCCAGCAATCGTCTGAGGTTCTGTCTCCAGCCCTGATGCTTTCAACATAAGAACATCTGCAAAATAGACACACAACCATCTTTCAACTGGCCTCAATAAAAAAAAAAAAAAGAGCTGTTGGTTACCAAAGATGACTCGAGGCGTACCTGCGAAGGAAGCAGGAAGGAAGGTGAGGAGAATTTGCTGTGAGTTGATGTACTTGGCATAGCACCTCCACTGTGGTGTTGAGCAGCTAGTCTCCAACAGAAAGGGCTCCTCATCCACAAGGTCAGCATTACTGAAACTCTGTAAAAAGGAGAGGACCCATAAGTTTGTTTTATACTTGTTGGGACAGTCATTGATGTGTTCGCGGTACAGAAAAAAAAACAGACTTATGCAAAGTTTCCACCAGCCAATGACAGCACACAGGTGAGTTCATGAGTGGATACAATTCAGCAGTAGAAAATGTAATCATAGTAAGGTGAAACACCACAAAGATAAAGCTTGTTCTAATAACGAGGGTGAACCTTGTGTTGGCTTCCACATAAGTATGCTTGCTTTCTACAGGACAGGAAGTTACCAAACACTATCTGCTAACTTGTGCTAGCATGCGATAGCTTGCATTGTAGGAGTGGCTGATAGAAGATTAGGCCTTTTTCTGCTTATAATCAAAGTGTTTACTGCAATAATGTATTGTTGAATAAAGGTTTGATCACCAAATACAAAGGAATGATTAGATATCCATTGTATGAATGATTGTTGCTCACATTTATATTATATCAGTTATTATATGTGTTTTAATCTACCGTAAATTCCGGACTATAAGCCGCTACTTTTTTCTCACACTTCGAGCACTGCGGCTTCTACTCCGGTGCGGCTAATGCATGGATTTTTTATGGGGGACAATGAGCTTCTGCCGCAAAAACATTTGACTTCGTCACGTCGGATCTTAATATCAGTCATTTTGCGCTTCATGCACGCACCCTCATGATGGAAAACACACGGAGAAATACATATGATGCAGCTTTCAAGTTAAAGGCGATCGACCTGGCTGTCAAAGAAGCTAACAGAGCTGCTGCACGTTAAGATGACACTGACAGCGACAACAGAGACTGAGGAAGTGAGTAATGAAGTCATTCTGAGGCAGTGAATGGATGGACTTTTTCTTGTGAAATATATTACGGTCATCTTTTTCATCAGCCGTGTTACAGACACCGTCGGCTAGGCTTCGTATTGTAACAGTTCATGTTGTAAAGTCAGTAGTTGATAATGTGTTCATAATTCCGATTATGTGGAGAGTCAGTGAATGCACCAGCGAGAACGTGTTGAGTGGCTGTATGAGAGAACGCTGGGGGAGAGTATTTGCGGATGTTACCGGTAGACTACGTCTGTGTAAATAGCTCTTGTTATAGCGTGGACACCTGCGGCTTATAATCAAGTGCGGCTTATATATGTACAAATACATTTATTTACTTATTTTTAGCCGGTGCGGCTTATATCCAGGTGCGCTCAATAGTACGGAATTTACGGTAATTGTTTGAGATTTTAGTTCAGAGGTTAAAGGTATTCTGTGAAGAGGGCTTGCACAAGTGAGTGCACATTCCAACATGTGTTTTGATGTGGCCCTTTAAACTGAATCACTCACCAAATCAAACATAGGTTTAGTTTAAAGCCCTGAACAGTTAATCACTCACCCACTTTTATATAGGTTGAGTGAGCCTTGATTCTTAATGACCTAAATTGTCTTCTCTAAAAAGAATTAGTTAGTTGACGAGTTGTCAGGTTGTGATAAGAAACAGGTAGGAAGTGTCTTCCCCTACAGATTGGACAAAGGATTCGGGAATATGATGCACCAATGAGAGAAGCGGAACCAAACATCAGGAGGCGCATAATTTGGAAAGCTGCCCAATCGGAGGAAGGAAACCGCACATTCTCAAATGCATAATTTGATTAGATATTCTCTGTCTAGTGTATAAAAGGGTTCAGGGAAAGATAGTCGGGCTCAGACTTCGCGCACTGACCAGGTATCTGTCTGTCGTCAGGGACACGTAGTGTTGAACCCAGAGACTCTGTAACTTGCATTCTTGATTCATCGAGTTAATAAACTCTGTTAACCTGATAGAGACGCCTCCAGTCATTCCTCTCATCCCATCAAAAGAATGCGCAGAGAGATTTGAGGTAATTATTTAGAGGAGTCAGATTTCTATTAACAACATTTAGGAAAAGGATGAAATAGAAACTGTTATCCTTCAGGGCCCAGTTTGAAAGGTGTCGATTTCAAGCTGTACATTACCAACATCATTTAAATTTTGTTTATGAAAGAGAAGAAACGAAAAGTAGCAACATAAACATAATATGAAGGGTAGACGTCTACAGTGTGCGAGTGTGAAAGACGAAGGGATGCATTTTGCGAAAGTTAACCTTGAACTTTTAACCTTTAAACACAGTGTTGAGGGTATCCTGATTTAAAATGTTTCTTAAATTCATATCATCGCAGGGAGCTATGACGGACTTTCTGAATCTATTAAGTTAAATGGACTTGAACACTTCTCTAGTCTTCTGTCTACTCAAAGCTCGTTTACACTGCAGGTCACACCGACATTTACACACTGATGGTAGTGTGATCTGCGCTATGTCAATCTTCTGGTTGAGAGACGACCGACTGTACCAGCTGAGCCAATAGCCGCCCTCCTGAGGTGTTTTTCAATCTTGGAAAAAGACAATATACATCCACTCTAAATAACACATATCTTATAACCTGTAAAGTGCTGGTCGATCCCATCACCTCTTTGCCGCTGCAAGTGGTGTGGAAGGATGTCATAGTGTCCTGTCTTTCTGGAGGCTTCACACACTCCTCTGAGACAAAACAAAAAAAGGCAGATATGTAGATTCATTGTGTGAGACTTGGACTTAGTGTATGAAAGTGTTAATGTGGAAGTTGTTGTAAATGACAGATGGGGTGAGATGACGAGGCGTGAGCTGACCTTTGATTACAGGTAAGGAGAAAGGAGCCACATGGCCGTCTCGTTCTCGCTCTAAAATGTGGCGCATGAAGGCGGCATGGTCGTTCTCAGCTAACGGGATCTCTCTGTCACTAAGTTCATGCTCCAGGTTGCTGTGGAAGAGGCTAAGCAGAAGCTCGTTGGGCAGACAGGGCGAGTCGTGCAGCTGCGCCTCGTTCTCCCCTGTTTCAGATGAAAAGGTGTGATAAGTATGGAATTCTTATTGTTTTTAACAGAGATATCAATACATATTGTCAGGCACTTCTTCAATATCCCCGTTACCTGTAGTGAACGTGAGAAAGAAGAGCTCCACCTGCTGGCATTTTGGAAGCAACTGAATAAGGTCAAACTGAAAAGGAACAACGAATATGCTGTCCTCAGGGGCCGAGGCTTCTCCTGAAAACAGAAGATAAAATTCATCAATAAAAAAAAGAAATCAGTAATTGATAACAAGTCAGTGATAACATAGTAAAGCCTTCACAGGCATGTCTTGTGTGCGTGAACATAGTCAACACACTCAAGCATACTTAGGAACATTTTGATGAAATAACATTTTTACTGAACACTGTAGATACAGGATACAAAAAACGAAAACATTTTTAGATAGAGTTTTTAAAGGTCACTTATTGTCCTCCTTTTCAGTAACTTTAAATAAGCCTCAGAGCTTCTCAAAACATGTGTGTAAAGTGTCTTGTTGTAAATCCACTCTGATCCTTTATTTGATCGTACCTATATACCCCTCTATTTCTGCCCTCCTCAGAACAGGCTGTTTCTGTGTCTGTAGCTTTAAATGTAAATGAGCTGTATTTGACCACACCCCTCTCTGGAAGGGCTTGAGTGTCTCACGCGTTCTCACTCCATGTCCTATTGTTTACGATGAGAAGGCAGACTCAAGAGGGCAGAACAAACACGTAGCTGTGGGAGTGTCACCCACCTGGGCTACTGCCCTTTGTGATGTCATGAAGGGAAAATCTCCAATCGGCCTCTTTGAGCACACATTTTCTGAAAAGCGAAGCAGGCTAAAGGCATAGAGGATGGACTTTTCTCATAATTGCGGGGTTTGTAGACTGACTAGATACACATATTAGTCTAAGAAAAAAGTTAGTCAAGGTAAAGTAAATCTTGCGTAAAATGTGACCTTTATACTGTAGATTAAGTTAATGATATGAATAGGTCCTTACTGCAGTGCTGCAGTTCTACATTGAGAGTTTTCAGCTTGTCCAGGGTCCAGTTATAATGCAAATGTAAATTACTGTAGGTTAAAAAAAAAACAGAAAGAATTGTACCTCTCACATCCGTGAGTCCAGCTGGCAGTGAGCAGATCTGGTCCTTGTTCTGACACAGTTGGCTCAAATATTCAAAGGTCATCATTGTGGACATACAGGCAAAATCTCTGGGGAAGATCTACACACGAGAGAGAAACTTTTTGATAGAAATAAACCCTCATATAAATACAAAACATAGCAATGAAACGGTATGCACATGAAGATTAACAATATCAGTCCCCACTCCACCCTTAGCTCTGCTCATGTGAGTGGGATGTGTAGCTGTATAAATAAGTGATACACACTGCTTGAGGTATCTCGTGGTACTTGAGGCCCTTGAAGTGGCGATGCTGTTCCATGCAGTTCATCACGGTGCCACTTTGTGGTTCTACCCAACACTCGGTCACAAGGTTCAGCTCTGTGTCCACATCTACAGCCTCCACTTCGGTGTCATTGTCATCATCAGTGGAGAAGCTGAAGTCCCACAAAAACAAAACAAACAGGTTGTTAAAGCACCGCCACAGTACAGCCAACCAGTAGAGAAGAGCTTGATTTAACTAGAATATTTTGTGACAGCCAAAGAAGGAGGGTCATTAGGCATTTTTGGAGTGCAGGAACTTTTTCATAGTTCTAGGAACTGTTGGAACCCTCCTCGTTTTTTTTTTTTGTTTGTTTTTTTTTTACTGATTCTGCACCACAGGAACTATGAACTATTTAAGTTCCTAGAAACCCGTCAAGAGCAACCTTTTGCTCCACTTCAGATGAGGTATGTTCCCATGGTGTGTAGTTCTCAGGGAACTCCATAGTCAAGAGTTCCTCTTCAAAAAGTTCCCAGAACAGTTTAGTCCAAAAAACCTATTGTTATTGACAAGGCATGCAGACCGTATACAGTCTCTATGGAAAATAATATGAGAAGTTTGTGACCAACAGTCAAGTACAATTTTTCCAAACAATCACAAGCATGTACATTTACAGAGTTCTTTTATCTCCTGGTTATAGTTGTGATGAGTCTGTAACATAATGGAGCTGAAATAAAAGTGTGTCTGCCTTCATGTCACATGTTTCCGTAAACCTTGAGTCTTCTTTGGCATCATATCTGAAGTATTATAAAATTCACATTGGCAGATATTATTGTTATTGACATTTGAATCCCTGTTCACAACTTTAATTCCTTTCTTGGCAATATACCATTGAAGTCTGTCTCTAATGGTTGGGAAAATAGTTCGCCAATAACGGCTTTGTGATGTAGGTGAACTTAAAACAACAGTAAGCAACAATAATTCATCAGAACTTGTGTTAAAATAACAAACTCTGATCATGTCACTAAAAATATTAAATCAAAATGAAGTCTGAGATTTGAGCCCTCTTTCAATTAGTCTTTTTTAACTCTACCTGTCAAACAACCAATCAGGGTTAATTAGCCAATCACAGCTACTATGTAAACATTTAGCATGTATGTTTAATGCCTGTCACCTTAGAATAGGCCTATTACAGGTCAAAATAAGCCAACCCAAAGTCTTGCCTCTCTAGGATTGTATTTTCTCTGCTTTTCCGCTACGTCCACGTCCATCATATTTGCAGGTGTGAATTGCATCCACTTATAAAACTCCCCACACAGGAACATCCAGTCAACCAAAACTTCACCAACACACATGTATAGATGCCCAGAAGTGACGATTGAGCCACATTGTATAAATTAAAATCTTTAATTTTCTGTAAAAAGCTACTGACTATCTTTAACTGCTTTACACCCAGACACCCCATCGGACTATGTCGCCCCCACAACCACCGCCGTCCTCATTCATGCACTACCTGCTCCGACCTCAACCTCAGCAACAAGGAAGTGTGGTCAACAGGAACGTGAGGAATACAAAGGGGAAGTCCTTCCTGCATCGTATCCTACATGCTCCTTTGTAAAGGGTTTTGAGATAAAACTTGTTACTGCTGCCAAAAAAAACAAACAAAACAATTTTAAGCTTTTTTCGGCCTGCAGAGTCTTGTATCGGAGAAAACTGAAGAGAGACTGGGCAGGTTGCAGAAAGAGATACAGTGATGACACACAACAAAGTCCCCGTGTTTAAACTAAACCTGACCACAGTCGATGAAATCAGGAGCAGATGTTGCTCCCAGTCTCACCTGTCCTTAGTCGATGTAGAGTGAGGTGGAAACAGGATGTACTGAACAATACAGGAGTGACTCTCTCTGTCAGTGTCCCCTGAAACAGCCTAAGGATGAAGACACAAGTAGAAACAAATAAGCACTACTTGCGATAGAACTTCAGCTCTTAAAAATGTGGACATTAGAAAAAAAACACACACAACACATTTTTGGTTCTTATTAATTTGATGTCCTGCAGTGACCTACCTTCATTGGAAGCTCGATCACCATGTTCACAATGCCCTCACCGGTGGCCGCAAAGTGAAAGCCCTCTGATATGCGAATCCTACACAGAAATCAGAACAGATGTGCATTCAGGACAGATGTTTATTTTGGATAGATGGGCATTCGTTTTTTCCCCAAACACATTGACAGACCAATGGTAAATGGTAACAGTACGTCTACAAATTCACACACTGATGGTAGAGGTTTCTATGTGAAGTGTCCATCAGAAGTAACTCGTCCCATTCACATACATTCATACACCACAGACAACGCAGCGGAAGCAATTCAGGGTTACGTTTTTTTGCCCAAGGACACATCAGACAGGAGCTGGGTATCGAAGCCTCAACCTTCCAGTTGAGAGATTCTACTAACTGAGCCACAGCCGCCTTGATAACACCTTGAATCTGTCTGTCCTTTTTCCCTCGTTGATGGGATTCTTTGATGAGACACTGGTTTGTTTGGTGGTGGACATCTGGAAGACCAAGTCTATCTATAGCTAGAGGCTCGACACTTCAGACCATGCACATCTCGAGACCGCTTTGAGTGCTTCAACACTAATTGGTACTATTACGTATGAAACCCTCAGGCAAACATGGAGAAAACACTAACGTTTAATCTTCGCAGAACAAAAATGTTAATTCTTCGGAAATGCGACGAAACAAAAACTTCTGGTCACCGACAAGGTGTGTGAACTCACTCAGAGAGCATGGACAGGATGTGAGCCACAGCCTGCATGGCCACAGTCAGTCCATGGCTGCTCTGCACGTTCCACACCCAGCGCTGGTGCAGGAAGTAACGGGACAGGGAGGCCAGGGTGGAGGAGGCTGTGCGGTTGGCTGCCATGCTGAGGGGGATGGTACTGTTTGAGGGCGGAGGGAAGTTCTCCATATGGAAAATGAAGGGAGTGCGAAGGTCCAATGGTAGCTTCTCATACCTACAAAGAAGGGAGAGCGCATTTCATTATAAAGAGATGAAGCTAACAGCCTTGTTTCATAGTGATTGCAGTGCTTAGCTGAGCTTTTACTGGTGTCTTTCCAAACCACAGTCAACTTTACTTTTAGTCACAGAGCCTTGTGACCAAACATTTGAAAGGAAGAACTAAAAACTATAAGAACACAAAATGAGAGTATCAGTGAGTAAAAAGGTGTGCGGTTATCATGCACATTGACCTTATAAGGAGCTTTTCCAGAGGCTTATTGAGCACCACCACACAGGGTCTGTCTGACAGGGCAGGTTTGGGGGCGGGGACAGAGGGGGACTTGGATGGTGATGGATGGCCTACTATCTTCCTTTTGGTCTTCGGGGTGGCCTCTTTGCTCTGAACACGATGAGGGAAGCGAAGTTTCAGGATCTGCTCCCGCAACTCATCCACAATCTATTAAAGAAACACAAAGACCAGCTCACCCGAGAACAGGTACACAGCTGAGCAGCAAAGCAGACTTTTTACACAGTAAAAGGCTTCCTTATTAAAGTATCTACAATCGGAAAGGATATTCAGAAGCCATTACACAACTGTCAATCAAAAAGATTGATTTAAAGTTAATCAAATGTGTGAGGAGGTCGTATTTTTCCTGAAAAGAATGATTTAACTGAGTTATTGTTCATCTCTTTTCTGTCTTACTCTTCGTACCTTGTTTCTCACAAGAGCCGTTGTACCAATTGGGAAACCCAAGCGCAGCACCATACATGGTGTCTTTGAGATGAGACGGACCAAGTAGAAAGAGGTAGGGGGCTGATCAGGAGAACTGTTAAAAAAGAAAGACAGGCACAAAGGAAGAGAGAGAGAGAGAGAGAGAGAGAGAAAAGAAAGAAACAAACAAACAAACAGAGAAAGAAAAGAAGACAATGAAAGAACAAAGGAAAAAAGAAAGAAACAAAGACAATGATGTAAATATGATTCTCATTTTAGGGAGCTTAATGTATTGAGACTGTTTTATCTTTGGTTAGTGTATTCAAAGATTCTGAAGTATTGTAAGTACAGGTGTAATAATCAGATACAATCCTAACACTATTTATCACTCAATTCATTACAAACTTATTTTCAATAATCAATCGTTCATAAAGTACTAAATCTAAAGACAACAACATCTTTGTTCAGTTCCTGGAGCTGTTGATGTCACAGTGTCTTTTCTTGTCATCCATTGCCTCACCTGTATATGAGTTTAACATAGGAGTAACCCTCCACCAGTACAAAACTGCTCCAGTCCCTCAGCAGTGACGTCAGGGCAGAGTGGGAGATACGGCACTGTATGGTGCTGTAACGACCGTTGTTTCCAGCTGTGTGCAGGTGTTTGGGGACGGGCCTGTAGGGACAGAATCATTCATGACTTTAAATCAATATGGGACCAATTCATCACAACCACACATGTTCTCTACGCTCATTTCTTATATAATAGTTGTTTTCTCACATGTCATGCTCCAGGATGATTGCTATGCGATGCATGTGCAGCCATCTTTGCCAGAAGTTTGCGTCCATGGAGAGGATGGGCTTCCAGTAGGAAGCAAATTGGGACTGGGACGAGTCTTTGGATCCACTATGCTGCAGCGACAGCACCTGTACAAAAGACAAGATTGAATCCAAAAAGGTTGAGAGGACACAAGGACGGGGTGATGATTAGCAATGAGGGATACCCTGGAACCAAAACTCATGACATCAGTTTTAAAAGCTTATTGTTGCAGAAACGTCTGCATTGAAGATGTAGCCTTTGACAGAGATGCATTTTAATTAGTGTGCAGATGTTAAGACCTGACAAGTTAGAGTTTTATTTATGTATGTTTCAGTAACATTTACTACAACTGAAGAGAGAGAGAGGCGCTAGCTTGATTTTTCACATCTGAAGACTTATTCATGTCTATTTGGCACCTCCTGGTGGATAGATAGAAAAGTACAGGTAAAGTGTGATGGTGAGGGTCTGCACGGTACCGGAGTAGTCGAGCCAGGAGGGATGTAGAACAGAGGTACTCCGTTTTTGGTGCTCTCAGGAATCGTGTAGTTCTCAGGAACTGAATTAAACGACTGGAGGTGCACCAACATCTGATCAGTCTGATTGATGCTGAAACGACAAACCCACAACACACTGTTAGGTAACATCATTTTCAGCAGTAGAATCTCTTCTTTAGGGAGTTTTAAGGGCAGGACGTGTGATTTTCTCTCTCATTTAGACTGGTGTACCTCTGCAGCGTGTTCCAAAAGCGCCGGATGACGGACGTGCGGTACGGGCTGGTAATGGGCTTCCTTTGGGTGCAGCTGATGTCGTGCAGGATGTCGTAGCTTCCCTCCATAGTCACCTCCACCCTGGTGGTTCTCTTGGCAGGGTCCAAAGGCCAAGAGGCGGCCGCCAGATACTCAATATGCATGTTGTGTTTCCATAACAACACCAGCTTCACCTCCAGCTGGGTCCCACCTGAGAAAGTTTGAATACATCAAATAAGCAGAGGCGCAGATGGACTGTTTGGTATTGCGTAGTTAGACAGAAAACATAACAGCACTACAGATTTAAAAAGTACAAGTATATAATCATTGTATTAAAAGTAGTAACCAGTATGAGAACTCAAACACACACACACACACACACACACACACACACACACACACACACACACACACACACACACACACACACACACACACACACACACACACACACACACACACACACACACACACACACACACACACACACACACACACACACACACACACACACACACACACACACACACACACACACACACACACACACACACACACACACACACACACACACACACACACACACACACACACACAAAACTCATGCACACACTGTAGTCTGTATACTAAAAGCCTGAGTGACGGCACTCAACATAACAACAGGCTGAGAGCTGGTGCTGACCACGCCCACCTGTCAATCAGGTCAGCTACGCACCTTACTGGTAAAATGGTAAATGGTAAATGGACTTGAGCTTGTATAGCGCTTTTCTAGTCTTCTGACTACTCAAAGCACTTTTACACCGCAGATCACACCTCCCCATTCATACCCATTCACACTGATGGCTGGTTATATCTAGTAATTAGTAGCCCATCTAGTAACTAATTCCATTCATGCCACATTCATACGCCCCTGACGCAGCAGGGGGAGCAATTCGGGGTTAAGTGTCTTGCCCAAGGACACATCGGACATGTCGCAGGAGATCGAACCTACAGCCTTCCGTAAAAAGTGCAGCCTCCATACTATTTGGTTTTTTTGGCGGGGGGTTTACCAGGCTGTAAACATATTCAATTCTGCTTTTTAGAATGGGTGTGTATGTGACTTCCTGTGCTTCTGCAGCCAGCATTGACGATCCGATTCACTATATGAACATTAGTGTGAGGAGCATCAACTCCAGATGAATTAGGCGAGACTTTCAAAGGCTGCAGGAACTAAAGCACAGTCTGCACCATCAAACCATCTGCTTCATTCTCAACAGTGATGACATAATGCACCGCACGGCCCAGAGAGGTTTTAATCTATAAATCGGATTTGTAAGGAGACAGCAGTTTACCTTTTGTGAGGCTGACCTCTCGAATGGTGTAGCCCTCTCTCAGTCGCACAGACACCACACTGATTAAGTTGGCATGGACTTCCTTCTCAGTGTGTTTCTTCCTCCTCATGACAAGGGCGGGGTTACCGCTGGCTGACAACAGATGTTCGTTGAACAGTTTGTGCTGGGAAACTAAAAAGAAAAGAAGTCAAGAAGTCACTATTTAGGCTATCGTATTTTCTCTATTGCCTCTAGAGTCCTTGTATGAGTTGTTAAAGATGTCGGTACACTTGTGTCTAAAAGAAGAATTCCATATAATAGAGTTGAAAGCTTTTGAGGACATTGGGGGGACTCGTAAAGTTCAGTATCGAGTCAACAATTATAAACTTTGACTACAATGTTATGCTTTTTATTGGATTTGTACGCATTCATTTACTTCACTATCTTTAGTTCGATCAGGGTCCACTTATATCTCCACTCTTCTTTGATATCTTTAACTTTGTAATTTTGTAATTTACATTTTATTTTATTTATTTTTGGGCTTTTTTGTGTCTTCATTAGAAGGTTAGGACAACGGACAGAGACGGAAATCAGGGAGAGAGTGGGCATTGAAATGGGGGAAAGGAGCCACAGGCCGGACGTGTACCCGGGGCCGCCTGCGTTGAGGACTATAACCTCGATACATGGGGACGTGCGCACTAATCACTGCGCCACTAGCGCCCCCTGTAATTCACATTTTGTATTTAAGTTTTGACACTTTACTTTTTATCAACACTTTATTTTCTTTGTGTGATTTTATTTATACCTACACTGTCGTTCATTTGCTGCTTTCTGTGTCTTTGAATTGCCCCTTGGGGACAAATATAGCTTTTGGAATTGAACTGAATTCACTAACACTTAAACATCTTCTTTTTTTTGTTAGCCTGAAAACAAAACAAAGTTCAGATTTCAAACTAAATACAACGAAAAACTGACTTTGTAAACCAACATTTTTGGCCTCTTTTATTTGTAATAGTATGTCAGAAAAAATGCTGCACATGATGTGGGATTAGTATATCTTAACCTTACTATATATGCACAGTGTCAATAAGGCAGAACGTATCCCATCAACTCAAATCTTTGAATGCACTCACCACAGAAGTACTCGGAGTTCATCGACTCGGGCGTTTTAAGGAAGGAGTAGGTTAGGAAGGCCTTGTGATACGCATTCATCTCCTGGCTGTTCAAGTCAACATCAGGACAGGTCGGCAGGAAGGAACCAAAGGTGGCCAACGAGATGAACTTCATCAGCTCTACGTTGGGGATGTAGCCGAAGCTGCAGTCATAGGAGTAGGCACCGCCGACCTGGACAGAGAAAAACCCACAACAACACTTCAATAACACATCTTCTCCATTCTGGAGCAAAACAACAAAGCTGCATAACATTTCAGTAAACAGCACTGTCAGGGAGGCTGTTATAAAAGTAATCCTGAGTGAATCATGCTTAGCATAAAACATGCTCATGCAACACAGAGCATAAAGTAACCTGGTGATTCATTTGGCTGTATGCATGTGTTATGGAACATTTTACAAATGCCTCATATATAATCTGTCATATAAAATGTGTCAGAAATGTCATACAATACTGCATGCACAGTATGTAAGGATGTTTTATCTTCCACCTTCTTCTTCACCATGGACAGATGTAGGAATAGTCACGTAGGCTCTTTTCTCACACGAGGGGATAGATTGTGCCCTGCCGGGTGGGCAGTGGTCTTATGTGGCGTAATGGAAGCATGTTCTGAAATGTGTAAGTATTCATTTTTGCCCTTTCCTTCCTCACCGTATGAGAGAGGGGTCATCGAACGCTGATTCAGCCTTTGAATAAATATTCATTGAGAGCAGATTGATCTTGGGGTTCTTTACTGAATGGTTCTTCTCACTCTTTGGTAATTCCACAGCACACGTTTCTCATATTATCCAAAAACTTCAGCTTTTTCCTTTCTCTTCTAAGTGACAAAAGTAGTTGAGGATTAAAGCCACCCCCTTTATTTAAACTGGAATATTCTTGTCCCGAGTGCAGTTCCAACGGTAAACAATTAAGAAGATGTAACACAAGCCACATGCCTGAACAACGCGAACACCTTTAAATAGAATCACAGAATCAAACATTTGAACAGTGCAAACCTCAAGAAACCTTTTCTCCTTACCTGCACAAAAGAGCAGGCGATCGTTCCACTCCTGAGCTGATTCAGCAGGGTTTCACACACAGCGACATCGGGGACACTAGTCACTCCATCTGTGATGATAATGATACCTGAAAAACGCAATAATAAAAAAATCTTAGTATTTTAGTTTGTTTATCTTTCATTCATTAACAACTCCTCCACACTATATCTCGAGTCCCCCATGACCTAGTTCCAACTGAAACAGGCGATGAGCCAATCACAAGACAGAAGGCCGGACATAACCTTGGGATGAATTTGATGGGATCGTTAGCTTCAACAAATCATCTTAGTAAAGGCCCCCGAGTGCAGGAGGAGTTCTCAGACATTTGAAACATTTAACAGGAAGAGAAATATTGTTATTCTTAAGGTGTATTTTGGGGCTTTTTTTAAGTGGCAGGAAAATGTCTCGACTCAGAAACCAGGGAGAGAGAGAGAGAGAAAGGTGGAGATGGAGAAAGTAAGTAAGAAGTTGGGATACTTGAGAGAAACCTACCTGCACTGGAGTTTGGAGGCAGCAGCTGAAGGGCCAGGATACCTTGGCGTACCATGCTGACGAGGCCCATGTCAGCTGACACGATGGAAATGCCCTGCTTTCTGTGCGACTGGTCATCGAGGTTGTTGCTATGGACACCTGAGCTTTGGACTTGCTCTAGAGGCTAAAAGAACAGGGGGAAAAAAAATATTTTCTGAACAGAGAACCTAACAACACAGCTTGATGTCCGTTGAGGTCATTTAACCGAGCATATCATGGGGGCTCATTTCATCAGTATTCTAATCCACATTTGGTGGTCTTGTGAGTGGTAGGAGGGGGGAGCATGATGTTTGCAGGGCAGAAAATACACTGAGTTATCATGATAACGGAGGAACACGTCACACAGTACAACAATGTGATGTGTAATAGAACGTCTTGGTTGCTATTTGTCAACTCATTTATTTATTTTCGTGTCATTACCCAAAGTGACCACACGAGGGTGTCAGCGATCATCTCCATCAGCTTCTGTGTTTGCCGTCTCTGACAAACTCCATCTGTTCTTTGTTTGCTCATGTATGTATGTATGTATGTATGTATGTATGTATGGTCTGGGTGGGCTGTGGGGGGTTTCAGCTTTGGACCCATACTCGTTAGATTCATTCATTGTTTTTGTGGGTCTGTACTTTGGATTTGTTAACAGCAAGAACTTAATACAGAATGTTTGTGCTTGTTTAAACTGTTCATGAGCACTTGCCTGTTCGTGCTGCTGATGAAGGACTTGTGCGATGTTGCTCTCCACTGCTCTGAGCTGCTGATAGATTTGATGCAGGAACTCATCAAGGTCTGTCCAATCAAGCTGACAGCCCTGGACTAAAACCTGCAGGGGAATGAAAGACAGTCAGAAAGTCAGATCAATGCAGCTACTACTACTACAACAACAACAACAACAACAACAACAACAGCTCCATGCATCATATGGAGAAAAACATCAGGGCTCTGTGCTTGCTTTGATTTTAACGGTCACAGGTGCCCACGAGTTAAGAGTTTGAGTGCACAGAAATAATGCACGTCTTTACATTGCATTTAAACAATGTGTTGAAGTGGGGCATGTTGCTCCTGACAGTATAACAGTGACAAGAAAGTATCCTAATTTCAGGGTAACAAACCTGATATCTAGATTTTGCCCAGTAGTAAGTTGTTTGAGTAAGGAGGGTAAATAAGTAACAGGTGATAGCTGCCAGAGGTGTTTGTCATTTAAACGCTCTGACTGTTTGTACACCATTCTGTGGTAATACCAGTGATAACAAGAACAAAATTGATGAATGAATAGATTAAGTTCTGTGAGAGCTAACCTTCTCTGCATCTGCTCAATGCTAGTGTCAAAACACAGTTGGACATTTTTGGATGATCTTATTTCCCCTCACTTGTACTGCATGTGTGATTGCAATTTAGAGCCATGGAGTACAAATAATGTCAGTGTTATGACGATGCATTTGAAAAAAGTTTATGGCTGCTTTAATGTAAAGAAAAATAATAAATAAATGTAGTGTCGAATTAATTTAATACGCATTTCTTTAATACACCAAAGGTCAATTCACTTTAACTTTGTCTTGTGGTTTTTTCATTCTGCCAGTTCAAGATTGGATATTTAAGTCCATGTTACGTCTCATCTGCAATATTAATGTGTCTCTACTCTATAAACCCCCAAATAATGAGAAAAGTCCATCCTCTTTTACCTCCTCCACTTTTTTTTAAAAATATGTGCTCAAACAGGCCGATTGGAGATGTTCCCTTCATGACATCACAAAGGGCAGTAACCCCTCCCACAGCTCGGTGTTTGTTCTGCCCTGTGAGCCTGCCTTTTCACCATTAACAATAGGACATGGAGTGAGAAAGCCTGGGCCAACCAAGCCCTTCCAGAGAAGGGCGTGGTCAGGCACAGCTCATTTACATTTAAAGCTACAGACACAGAAACAGCCTGTTCTGATCAAAATCAGTAAAGGGCTTTAACTTATCCTTTTTGACTCCTTAGATCATGACTGCTTTGCAAAAGAGTGGGGAAATAACCAAATGAAAGCCAAGCAATGACCTGATGGGATGTAAGTCCAATAATTGATGAATACACCAAGATGGTGATGAAGATCTTGGGCTTGAAAACTTCATCCGTCCCGGGGACTTTAAACGGTTGACTGAGACCGGCCAAACATCGTGACAAGGCATGAAACACCTCGTCGAATATCATCTCTCCTGTGCTGTCATCCTGCAGAGGGAGAAAAACACACATAGATAGCGCTTAGCTTAAGGTCCATGCTGATAAACACAACAGCTGTGAATCTGTTGAGTATCCAACAGTGACAGAGTGGCAAAGGTCCTGATAAACCCATTTTAGTTATTCATATTGTGTTTTACAGATGTTTCACCACTTGGGGGAAGAACGTCGAACCCGCTGTACACGACAAACTTTTAGTCTCACCACGATCCCCGTGGATGGGCTGAGGTCCAGCTCGATGATGAAGCGGTACCTCCGGGCCAGGAAGGTGGCCCGCGTGGAAGGCATCAACATGCAAGGGTACAACGAGGGGGAGAAATCCGACTGCCATCCTTTGGGTAAGATGCTGAGCAAGTCCAATTCATTCTCTGAGTTCAGCTGTGAATAAACAGAGAGACCTTTAATCAACACGTGCGTATGAAACTTTCAGCTTATTGTGTCACTCTTCGTCTCCAACACAGTTTCACTTAAACCTTCTTTTTTTAACCTTCTTATTATGCCTTAATGCATGCCTCTTTGATTATCTGAGATGTGTTGCTTTAATTAAAACATCTTCATGACTTGAATCCAACAGACCGTACAGACTAGACCTGCTTTTTTTGTTTGTTAATAATTAGCGCAATACAAATAAAAATAGGATTATTAAAAACAGGATCGTTGACTTTGTCCAGTCAGTCATGTTTCACTGGTAGATCTTATTTTTGGGTAATTTTGTTAACATGTTTTCATAGAATAAATCATCTATTCACATCAATAACAAGTTGAGAATTAAAAAAAGCTCCTAGCACAAAAGGTTTCCATCAAGTCCGTTAATCGGATGAAGCTCAAGTTGGCCATCTGCTAACCTAAGATTAATTGGTGCCAATTAAGTGGAGGAAGAAACTCCATTTTGGATTCAGTAAAACTACATTTCAACATAGTTATTGTGTGACATCAAACAGTGAGTTATAGGTAACGTGTATTATTCCCCTAATATTGAACAATGTTATTGCAGGCCCATGAATAGGCCTGTGTGTCCTATAACAACATAAACACATAAATGCATTGAAATTATTATTTTCCCATTTCAATATTGATTCGGGGAAATCCTAAAATCTATTATTTCCATTGTAATGTTGCCCCTCTCCACTGGGGGGCACTGTGGTTACTGCCATACTTCAGCATACTCTACTTTAATGCAATGATTCAATTATTTTTTTAGTGAGTTTGTTCTTAATCAATACAAATATTGCACACTATTTTATTTAAAAATATCCAAATGCACTGTGATGAGTTATTGGGATATTTCTGTCATCGATACATACTGTAGTCTGACATTGATATGGAAGCACTTCTTACAAGAGAATCATACCAATACCATCAGCCACTTTTCAAACTCGGTCTGCAGCTGGACCGCCAATGAGAAGCAGATTAGAAAAGAAGAAAGGCCGGATATACTCACTAGTTCGGGCTTTGAGGCTGGCCAGATGACTTGGTTTAGTTTTCCAAGGAACCATGCCAGACGCACATTCCTGGATATCCGATACTCCTCTTTCATCAGCAGGTAGATCTGGTCAGCCTCCTCCACCTTATTGGCAAGACACAAAAAGAACAGGAAAGTCTTCATGATTTAAGAAGTACAGTAAACTTCCTGATCTGAGAAGCTAAATTAAAATCCATACAACACAAAGCATGTGATATGAAGTGCTTGTTGTAAACACGACTAAATCTGGCAGTTCACATGGCACATTCAATAAGGATGAAGCTCAACATCAGTATCTGCTGATATCGACCCTGTTAACAGACATCGGCATATGTGGCATGAACCCATGTCAGTAGCTGACCTCTATTTGTTGAGCCAAATGAATTCAATGCTTGCAGGTATGGTGCATTCATGCGTTATGGGAAAAAGATTGTCACAGTTGTAAAATGCACATAAACGCCTCCTCAAGTCAGAACAACAGCTCGGAAACTCTGGAAAAAAGGAGGGGCCCGACATGCCGACTTGACGCCATGTTCATCATCGCACGGGCTCAAAGTGTGTTTAATGTTAAGATACTTCTATGAATTCACATATTGAACATAAACTTGCTCAAATATAACACACACGTAACATCTACGATTTCATATGAACACACTGAGGTGGGAAGAACGATTTCCCAACTCGGAAACTGAGACCATCCAAGGAGCACCTGAATGCAGCATTGGGAGACCTAAGGGTTTTTTTAATTAGCAGATAAAGTCACCTGTTGGACCAAACTGCCACCTTGTTTTCATTGTCAAAAATGAGGGAGAGAGGAAAGGAAAAGGGTGGCATTGTGGGAGACACCAAATGAAGTCATGAATCAAACATCAGTATCGGCAATTGGGCACATTGTTATTTCAAACATTGCTATCAGCAATGTCCCTGATTTTCCCATTCTGTGCATCTCTTATAAAGTGAACTCTCAGTATAATGTATGTTTAGGTACTCAGTCATCCAGGTCACGGTAATCTCAGTATGGCTACAAGGGTGGATATCTGACTTCAGTATCGTGGGGACAACTAACAGGAATTTTTTCGAAGAGCAATTCTTGAGGGGACGACGACACTAAAGCTGCCATAAAAGCTTCTGTTTTATCAGGAGAGGGCGAACACACTCGTATTAAATGTAGGCTATAAAGAGGACATGTGGTGCATTTTTTTTTGCATTTTTTTAAACTATATTTAATAATGTATGCATTGCTGCCTACATCCACTGTCAGCTGGTCGTCTGTTACATCAAACTTCGAGATGTGAAATATATAAGAGACAAAAGTCACAGGAAGGTGTTCTGGGGGGATTCTCCAGAATAAAAAAATACCTATTGTAACATGTAAATTAAGCTTTTGGGAGCATTTTGAGACTCATTTCTTCTCCACTTTCTCTCTGTCTGATTGACACTAAGAGTAAATATTAAGATTGTGAAGGTGACAGAACTGTGATCCCTGCAGATAGTTTCTAACTTCAAACAGACTGTGGTCTGAGGCTATGTCATATTTCAACAGTAGTTGGCGTGGATTAATGTTTTTGAGGATGATTTGAACATGTTCTGAATCTGCAGAGTGTTAGCTTTCTAAAGAGACCCTAGTTGTGCTTGTAGTCCAAACAGTTCAAGAACAGTGTTAACTTTGCTCGGGGTGTGTCTGTCTACATCCAAGCCATCTAAGAAGCATCTATAGATGTCTACTAGTCTTCCTGTAAACTCACTCCATGTAGATGAAAACATGATATGGTATATTGTATCTTATTAAAACTACGAGCACCTTAACTGGTCACATGATTAGTTAACTGAAAGATCAGATTTATTTCTTGAACGAGAAGTAACTTCATCACATGTGAGTACTTACCAAAGCAGCATCGTCCTCATTGATTCAATGAGATGCTTTGCTGCTGGATGATATAATGTGATATGATAGCTCTATTTTTGACGACACTGCAGGGTCACCTTTATTTGACTTCCTCTCTTTTTTCTAGGTTTCTGTTCCGCTTACAGGACAGACAGAAAGATAACTTTACTGTCAGACACCAAACGGGACTCTCTTTGCAGCTCTGTGAGCTAGCTGCTGGGCTAACACATGTTTGTATTCCCTATTCATTTCAGCAACTCTGTTAGCTTCTTGTCATTTTCGCCTCTGCTGAAACAGAACTGTGTCGATTTCTGGCTGCTAGGACAAAACGTGCACATAAACAAATGTAGGCTACATCATTCCCCCCCCCCCCCCCCCCCCCCCCCCCCCCCCCCATCAGATTGAAGAGCTAATGTTAACTCATTGTTTGTTTGTTTTTGTTTGTTTTTAATGTTACCTCATTGTCCTGTCTTTCGGCCATGCCTTATGACGCATAGAGGCTGCACAGATCTCACTGACCCGCAGCTGACGAAGCGTCTCTTCTTCTGTCTGTCCAGAATAAACTGTCTTGATACTTGTTTATCATTTGTCTGCCTCTGTCCTGCCGTCAGCTTCCACGGGGTTGTAGTGTGTACAACTTCCGGACAAATCTATCAAAATAAAAGACCTCAAGTCAGCAGACAAAGTGTTCTTTTTAAACGAACATTTATCTCGGTAGCTTCTTACTTCGTTATATACGTAGATTACAAACGTTGATGTTTAATAATACATTAAAAACAGCTAAATAACCAAATAGTACATGGATTAAGAGTATATATATCCAGTGGTGTAAATGTGCCTAAAGAAATAGCAATAGGCCTACTCTTTTTTATGTGGCCCATCTTTGTTACAAACATTGACATGTAAGACTCCTTTTGAATATTTAGTACGTATCAGCCAATTAGAGCATAGGAGCAAGGGAGGGTCATCCCTTCACCATCCCAGGAAAAAAAAATGCTGTACAGGCCCAACCTTAGATATTGTCAATCATTTATAGGTGTGAATCAGAGGGGATTGAGAAGTGGGTATACTCTATGGAGACTGAAAACGAATTGGGTATTCTCCATATACCTGCGTGTATGAGGTGGGTTGAGAGATAACAGAAAGCAGAGAAGAAAGGGGAAAAGGAAAAACAATAAAAATGCAAAGCTTTCTCCTTTACAGCTCCTCTGGGAAATAGCCAGCATTTTTCAGGAGATTTCAGGAAGTGTAAAAGTCATATGAAAGGGTTTTGGGAAAGTGTATATTTTTCTACAAAATTGCTAAAAGTATTTAACTATCTTATTTTGAAACTTTGTATAAGTGCATTTCCGAACATCTTTTTTTTAAACAAGCGGCATGTGATACGGAAGCGACGCCGCTTCTCCAGAAGACGTCTGACTACAGTTCACTTTACTTGTATAAATGAAGATTGTTTAAAATATACAAAATACTGTTTTTGTGTTTTGTTTTTAACTCCGCCAAATACTGAAACTCATTCAAATAAAAATATTTCCTAAATTAGCTGCATCTCAAAACGGGTTAAGGAGGAAGTGAAGGTATAATAATATAATAATAATAAAAAGTTTCTTTGTTAGTTTTAAACTCCAATCGGGGGAAATAAACTTAAGCAAGATGCTGCCTGGCAGGTGAAACCCGGGGTAACAAAAACCCAAGGAAAATAATTGAGTCGCAAGGCGATGATGTCATAAACATGCGACCCCTCTCTTCTCCACGTTGTTTACGAAAGTGAGATCTGTTTATTAAACGTGCGTTTGGCCATCTTTCCTTCCCGTCAAGCGGTTCATCATGGATAAAAAAGGTCCAAACTCCACGAAGAAGAAATCTAAATCTGCTAAAATGAAAGCGGGCACTGACCCCGTCAAAAACTTCGAGAAATGGAAGAAAAAATACAATAAGACGAAAGATCGCGTGAAGCGAGAGAGAGCCCCGAAGAAGCGAGAGTGGCAGGTCGAACGGGAATACATCGCCGGGCTTGTTCGTAGGTACGAAGACATCAACATCAAGGAGGCTGTAAAGTTTTCAGACTTCCCCATTTCAAAGAAAACCTTGTTAGGTCTGCAGGAGTGTCAGTACAGACAGCCCACGGAGATCCAGAGACAGACGATCGGCTTCGCGTTGCAAGGGAAAGACGTCCTCGGCGCGGCTAAGACCGGCTCTGGGAAGACATTAGCTTTCCTCATACCGGTGCTGGAGTGTCTGTTCCGCCAGCAGTGGACCTCGATGGACGGGCTGGGTGCTCTTATCATATCGCCCACCAGAGAGCTCGCCTATCAGACCTTTGAGGTTCTCCGCAGGGTGGGTAAGAACCACGAGTTCTCCGCGGGGCTCGTCATTGGTGGGAAGGACCTGAAGACCGAGTCGGAGAGGATTCACCGCACTAACATCGTCATCTGCACCCCAGGTCGGTTGCTCCAGCACATGGATGAGACAGCCACCTTCCACGCCTCCGACCTCCACATGTTAATCCTGGACGAGGCAGACCGGATTCTGGACATGGGCTTCGCAGATACACTCAACGCCATCGTGGAGAACCTCCCCAAGTCGAGGCAGACGCTGCTGTTCTCTGCCACACAAACCAAGTCGGTTAAAGACCTGGCCCGGCTTAGCCTCAAAGACCCAGCATATGTGTGGGTTCATGAGAAGGCCAAGTTCAGCACACCAGCCACGCTGGAGCAGAGTTATGTGGTGTGTGAGCTCCACCACAAGGTCAACATGCTCTTCTCGTTCATCAGGAGCCACCTGAAGAAGAAGATCATTGTCTTCTTTGCCTGCTGCAAGGAGGTGCAGTACCTGTTCCGGATCTTCTGCCGTCTCAGACCCGGCATGCCCATGCTGGCGTTGCATGGCAAACAGCAGCAGATGAAGAGAGTGGAGGTGTACAATGACTTCCTCAAGAAGCAGAATGCAGTGCTCTTTGCCACGGACATAGCAGCCAGAGGCCTCGACTTCCCAGCTGTCAACTGGGTGCTGCAGTTTGACTGTCCAGAGGATGCTGATACCTACATCCATCGGGTGGGACGTACTGCCAGGTACAAGGAGGGCGGAGAGGCCTTACTGCTGCTGCTCCCCTCTGAAGAGAAGGGCATGCTGAGCCAGCTGCAGGAGAAGAAGGTTCCCATCAATAAGATCCAGGTTAGACAAGCATACACCCTGAGTGAGCTTTCAAATAAACTGTGTGTACAGTCTCACTGAATGTAGAACAGGACGGTGGTCACACAGCTTAAAAAAAAACACAGATTAAAGAAACCATCTCTGCTAAAACATATCACACACAAGGTAAAATGTTTTGGGTTTTTTAAGCAGATTGTCTGAGGTGTTGAGTTTAGTCAGTGACAGTAAGAGAGGCTTTCCCTGGGTTAATGACAAAGATATTCATTTAATCACCAACACTAACTGATCCTAGACTGACTTCAACACCCGTGGAGGGTACATGATTTATAATGTCAGTATATCTGTAAAGCTGACGACATCTCGTCTGAGTGCAGCTCATAACTCCCAAATACTGATGGACCGCCGTTCTTTGTCTTCACACTGACTATAAATGCTCTTCAAGCTGCAGTGGCCCTTTCAATAGATTATAATTAAGGATGAAGTTGATGGCTTAAACAGGAGGAGATGGAGGAGTTCCTTTAACTTTCTGTGTAACTGAATGGAGTTTAATATAAAAGAGGAAATAATCAGGAGGGGAATCCCAGAGGCCCCACGATACAATACGATACGATATGATATTGTGATTTTAAACATTTTGTCATGTGCTGAGAATTAAACTGAAAAAACTATTTCTTTT
Source organism: Symphodus melops (assembly GCF_947650265.1). Classification (NCBI taxonomy): domain Eukaryota; kingdom Metazoa; phylum Chordata; class Actinopteri; order Labriformes; family Labridae; genus Symphodus; species Symphodus melops. Next base: position 19,742,035 of record NC_136698.1, read on the forward strand.
AACTGCAACAAATTAAACACAATCAAGAAGTGTTTTATCAAATGAGAAAGCCTTCTCAGTCTGTTCATCTCACTTCCGTGTTTAGGTCAGTGGTGTCCAAACTTTTTTTCTTGCGGGCCAAAATTGTCGCGTTAGAATCGCTCACGGGCCACAGGTTTTTTTTGTTTGTTTGTTTTTTTTAAATATTGGAAGGAACTTTTTGTATTTTGACCACTTCAAAAATAATGTAAATACACAATAATTAATTGCAGTGGGAAACTGTTGTGTTCTAATTTTTTGGAAATAGTCAGGCTTTTATAGGTCTCCCTCGCTAACATGAAAAAGAACGAAATATGCCATCTGATGAGGCCTGGGGCCAAAATCTTCTGATTCTTCGAACGAAGTCAAGGGCCACAAACAATCCACTCAAGGGCCACAAATGGCCCCACGAGCCGCACTTAGTTTGGACACTCCTGCTTTAGATTTTTACGGGAGTGACGACAGACCAGTCTAACAATGAGTCATGTGACCCGCTCAGCAAGTAAACATTTAAAAAGCTTATTTGTTTTTAATATAATAATATGTCAATACTAAGTTTGTATCATACTAAGCTGTATGGATATTCCCCCACCTCTAGAATGATGTTATCTTAAAGGTCCTGTGTGGAGAACAAAGAGATAAAAATCCTCACTACATCACAGTGGCCTTCATTCATTTGATTGTCCGTTTGATTCCAGGTGAACTCGGAGAAACTGCAGAATGTCCAGCAGAAGCTGGAGGCCTTCCTGGCTCAGGAGAAGGAGCAGAAGGAGAGGGCGCAGAGGTGTTTTGTTTCCTACCTGCGCTCCGTTTACCTGATGAAGAACAAAGAGGTGTTCGATGTCTTCAAGCTCCAGCTGCACGAGTACGCACTTTCTCTGGGCCTAGCTGTGGCTCCGAGGGTACGTTTTTTAAGTAAAGCTCAGGCACAGAGAGCTGAGAAAGGAGGAAAGAAAGAGGAGGAGGAGGAGGAAGAGCTGAAGAGCTTTAAGGCTCAGTTGAGAGGAAACGGTCCTCATAAGGAAACCCAGAGTTCAGAGTCGGAAGATTCAAGTGAGGACGGAGAAAGTGGTGATGATCAAAGGTCGCATCGGTCGAGAACACTTCTTCTGGGAGCAGGTGAAAGCAGCGAGGAAGAGGATGATGAAGATCTAAGAGACTTTGACCTGCTCACAGTCAAAAGAAAGGATGTGTTCAGTCTGACAGGGGACCAGGAGAGCTCCGAATCCGAACAGGACTCCAAAAAGCACAAGGAAAAAGAGACAAAGTTCAAAGAAGCTAAAAGGGCATTGAAGCGAAACTTTCAAGTCAACACCAAAGTCACATTCAACGAAGAGGGAGACGCTGTACAGCTGTGGCCACCAGCCCAAAGGCAGGTGGCTGGTGGGGAGGAAGATGAGGAGGAAGAGGTGTCGGGTATAAACGTAGATAAGGCCAAGGAGAGGATGAAGCGTGAGGACCAGGAGTTTGACAAGCAAGAGTACAGCCGCAAAGTGAAAGCCAAACACAGAGAGAAGAGGCTGAAGGCCAAGGCAGCCAGGAGGGAGGCCAACAAGAAGCAGGGACCCAAATCTGACGAAGACGAGGAGGACGAGGTGATCGCGTACCTGGCCAATCACAGCGAAGACGAGTTTGATCCCAGCACCTTGCCCGATCCTGATAAACCACACGTAGAGGAGGAGGAGGATCAGACCAGGCCAGCTAAACGGCATCACAGAAGCGTGAGCAGTGATGATGATGATGATGATGATGATGATGAAGAGGAGGAGGAGCGCACAGCGGGGAAGAGGAAGAAAGTGAGGCAGGGAAATGAGGAACACACAGCTCTGGACACCGGGCTCTCTTTGGCTGAAGATGAGGAGTTAGTGTTACACCTGCTCGGAGGACACGTGTAGAGAAAGATTTAAAGAGTTTCTGAAATATTTCGAAGCACCAAATTCAAGAGGACATGCATGTTCTTCCCAGTTTGAGTGTGGATATAAGAGAGAACCTTTCTGAACTCAGAGCCCTCACTGAAGGCAGATTCTATAGATTGTACTTTGTCTGCCTCCACAAACTGGATCGTTCTTCTGAATCATAATCTCTGACATGTTTTCATTGAGTGAAAAACCTTCTTTGCTGTCACTGTGTTGTTAACAAACAAACAAATGTTTTTCACCTGATGGTCACCTAACTTGTTTTCTGCTCACAACAAAGTGACAGTAAAGTCATGTTCAGAGTGTCATTTGATGATTCATTTTTTCATTGTACGTTCCTGTAACCAACCGGGACCAACAACGTAGGATGACTGTGCACAGGATACCCTGTTGGTCAGGTGTACACACTTATTGAATATTAAGGACTAAAAAGACCAATTAAATCTTGGAGTTTGTTTGTTGTTTTCCCTAGAGGATCAAATTCAAATTTAGCATACCTGCTTCATTAGGTCAGTGTGTGTGGTTAAATCAAAATGTCTGAAAATAATCAAACTGTCCCTTATTTTTGAATAGTTGAGAAACATTTGAACGTTGACCTCCTCTTCAAACCAATGAAAGAGAATTTGTTTTCTCAGGAGACATTTTCTGACTGAAATCTTCAGCCAGCATTGCTTCTCCTTCTCTCTTGAATTTCATATATAACCTCCCCTAACAACTTTCATGGAATTTATAAATTATTAAAGAAAGTTTTGAAATGTTATTGTGCCCAGTCTTGTTTGTTTTTATAAAGTCAAAGTGTTTCTGGAGCCGTTTTGCCTAAATGTCGGGGGCGGTCTCGTGCAGCAAAAGGCAGAGGTCATACTCAAACCCACAGCTGCAACAAGGACTATAGCCTCTCTTCATGGGACGTGCAACGTAACCGCTAGGCCATGGGTGCTCCAAGTCAAAGTAATTTTAATGTCCAAGAATCCTATTATCTTTCTGGTTGAAGTATTATTGTAGTATCAGATTAATTCATTTAAATCTTTGGTGTGTCTGACCGCTATGTTAACAGCTCCATTTGACTCTCAGCAGTTGGCATTGCTGCTGTAAATCTATATTTTTGTCTCAAGTGTTGTCCAACCTCATCACAAGAGTTTCTACTCGCCCTGCAGAGTACCACACAGGAAACAGCGGTGAAATGGTGTCATCAGCCCTCATTCCCATGAGGAAAATCTGAACAGCTAAAAGAGATATTTATCAGAACAATTATTGTTTGTTTTTTTTTCTCCAAAAAACGTCCTTTAATTTGAGGTTATTTAAAAAAGAAATTATACATATACCTGTCCTTTTTCCTCAGTGATGAGAGTCTTTGCTCTAAGTTTCATACTCCAGGCCCACAAAGTCACTGTTATTCGATGTATAGGGTTAAATGAAAAACAACCTGCTTTTACATATGCATTACTCCTGATGACTGTAGCCTGTAATAGTGGAGCAGCTAAAGTGCAAGAGAGTCCTGTTATTTGAGGGGTTTGGTTCTTGGCACACTGAGAGGAAAAAAAAACGTAAATTGAACTCTGTTTACATCTGCTAAAAAAACATTTAACTTTTTTTGTCATTCACCCATGTGATGACAACTGTTCATATCCTGATGATGGCAACTTTCTGCTTGCGACACTTCTGTCCAACTCGTAGATCACTTAGCAGAAGTAGCTTGGTTGGTCTCTGTACACAAAGTTCTGTCATTTCCATGCTTGAACGTCCACTCTTGAAAACAATTAATCGGCTGTAGTCCTGGGAATTTAATGAGCTGGAGGCAGACCTGTAAACGTTCTGTCTGTTCTGTAGTTTTCATTGAAATCATTTTGAGAATGGCTTATTTTCATAGACTTCACCTTATTATCCCCAAAAGTTTGGGTGTTGTTTAAATTGTGAATTATAACAGGATCTGGTGATGTGCAAAACATTAAAAACCAAATGTTGGATTTTAAATAGCACAAAGATAGAATATCAAATGTTTAAACTGAGAAATGTCATTGGGAGAACGAAAATGCCAAAACTCTAATGACTCTGATGTGACATGTTGAAAATAAGTTGAGAGACTGTAAAGTGTTTTGAGATGACACTTCTTATGAATTGACGCGATTCAAATAAAAAAAATAATTAATTGATTAATTAGTCATTTCACAGGAGGGAAGTTTAATTGAGGTTTCAATCAATTAATCGAGCTTTATTCATCGAGCACCTTTCATAGAAAGAAAATGTAATTCAAAGTGTTTCACTGCCACTGACAATTAGACACTAATGCGCACAAGTAGAATATATAGAAACAATAAACGGTATAGAGTATTAAAAAAAAAGTTAAAACGTTTTTTAAAAATGAGTTATGTATTTAATAAAAAATAGTAATTAAACGGTGCTCCTCGGCATTGTAATCACACGAAAGAATCTCACTGATGATAAATACGTAGTGTATCATCTTTTTTTCTGCAGACAAATGACGTTAAATATGCCTTCGTAGTTTGAACATGGAGAAGTCTAATTTACTCTGGTCCTTAAATGCAGCACTGGTGAGAACGTTTAGGTTGTTGCACGCGACGTCGTGGCTACGCTGCACGCGCGCTGTCTTAAAACCACCTTCAGCAGGTAAGTTAGTCATTTCGGTGTTTGTAGTTAAGAGCAGCCGGTTTGTACGGTTAAAGTCAGGATGCAGATGAAGCCACATTGGCGGAAAAAGATCACCTCAGTTAACTTTTCATTGAACAGGTCACCTTACCCTGAACTCCGTGTTAAAACAGATAATCACATCGCGCCTTTTGTCAGTGATGAGATAAACTCTGTGAAACTTGATGTTTTCACCGAACAGTTTTATGCTAGACTTTAAACTGAATCTGCAAACATTAGCTTTAACTTACAAGTAGAAAAAAACACGAAACAAGCCCAGAGGAATCAAGTGTTGGAGCACTTTGCTTGCTAACTTGATCTGCTAGCTTCTCTCCTCAAACATAACTAAACGGATAAATGAAAGAAATAGTGACCTGTTCGGTACAACTTTACACAACTGTGAATAAAGAAACACAACTGCGTTAAACTTGTACCTGCTGTCATTGTTGCCAATGAGACAGACCGACATCTTTTTCTTGAATATTCACTTTTTATTTTATTTTTATTTCAATTTGTTTTTAATTTAAATAGGGTTCTGTTAGGAAATATGAAATGAGGTTAAATCCAAGCAGCAGCTCTGGTGTACAAATATGAAGTCAATGCAGAAGAGCACAAATACTTAAACTGGTGAAGTGTGTGGCTGCAGAAGCACAGGATTTCACATACACAGCCCATCCTGAAAGCCTGTTTTTACTGGACACATAAACATGATTACAGCCTGATTTAAAAAAAAAAATAAAAAAAAACTGATCATGTCTCTAGCACACACTCTACAGAGGCTGGATTTTTTTGGTAGCTTATCCATTTACATTTTATGAAGGATAATCCTTATCGACAAAAAGGCTGACCTGCTGAGTGCCATGTAAACGTTTGTCAAGAGGCATACGAGCTTCAACTCTCAGACTGTCGTTTGTAAGCGGCAACCTCACACACCACAGACAAAAAAAAACGGTTATTTGAGGCATAAATCATGTTTACAGCCTGGTATATAAAAACAAATGGGTCTGATTTCTGTCAGCATTTTTCGATCCAAATTTGATTTGATGAACAATGTGTGTTATTCATAGTGTGTTGTGTAGCCGACGTGAGTGAGAGGCGGGCACGATGTGCCTCAGCTCTCAGCCTGTCGTTAGGTTGACTAAAGGCCAGAGTGAGACAGAGACCATTATGAACATTATGAAGCACAAAAGGAATTATTATTTCTAGTTGCTCATGTTTGACGTCAAATTGTGTTTTCGCAGAAATAAATATGGCAACAAATAAACTAGAGTCCTGCGGCACAGCAGGTGATGGAGACAAACTCATTCAAACCAAGATGTTACCGCTCCAAGCCAAATGTGGACTCAACACTGTCATGCACCCCCAACCGGCTGCCTCATGTGTCTCAAAGGCTGACACGGTGTCCGCCCCACCCAAAGTCATCACCACCGGCAAGGGCCAACATCACATCCCTCCTACAGGTACAGCCGCAGGGCTTAAAACATCATCCTCCCCCTCTGTCATGGTGATAGCGAAGGTGGCCACCACGAGAGCAGTAAGTGCCATCAGCCAACCACAGGTCATGAAAACAGCTGTGAGCCAGGGGGCTTCAATAAACCAGGCCACGAACCTCGGACGGACAGTGGTGATCACCGTTCCACGGGCTGCCTCTCCGCAGACAGTCGCTGTGTCTCCTCGGCTGCCGTCACCTCAACTCCCAGCAAATATCCAGATACCACCAGGTGAGCTGCACACTCCAGTACGCTTTATAGCAGGGCCGCTGGAAGTTATTTTGAACAGGGGGTGCTGTGAAAATCTTTTGTTCTTTTTTGGACAAAAAAACTAGGAGCCTATTTAGAATACATGTATAATATAAACATTTAAATGTTTAAACATTAATAAATGGATTAAGATTCACCCCCTCATCGTCTTACACCCGTCAGTGAACACAGCCAGGGCCACACACATACACACATCAGTTCTCAGAGGAATATATGCACTATCACTTAAACTTCACAATAACACTTTAACAATGCAACAGGTTTGATCAGCGGTCATCAACCGGAGTCACTGCACCGACATTTATGTCACACACCATTATTAGCTCCAAAATCCTTTCACACACAGCACAAAGAAATCATCTCAGACTACTTAAGCATGTTATTGAATAGCTCTCCACATCCATTACGCAAACACACGCACTAAATATAAAAAAAAATTCTCCATCTCCAAACTTTTCATGCAAACCACAAGGAAACAATCTCTGACTATTTACACAATTCTCCAAATCCATTACACACAGAACACACGATCAAAATAACACTTTCAATCCCCACCACCTTGCAAAAACACTATAGTGTGACGTTACACTGCAGAAGTATGAAGGTGAGCGGCGGCACCGTGATCTGACTTTGAGCTGCAGACACGGTGCCCTGGTTACAGGTGTCCAAATGTCCAGGTGCGCTCTGGAGTCATGTAAATACAGTCTTAATGAGGGGACGGATGTCCAGGGGGTTTATGATGTCTTGTGTGGGCATGCATCACTTAAAGGTTTGCGAGTCTTTTCTGGGTCATGGTGCTGCGTACCTGTATCTTCAAAAGACGCAAGGCTGAGAACGTGCGCTCAGGTGAGGCCACAGAGATGGGCAGGCACAGATGTAACTCAATCAGTTTTTCTGTCTATGAAAACATGGCTCTTGTTTGTTACTGGAGCTTTGTCAAACATGATGCTACATCTTGAACTGTGACACTCGTAGACCGATCGTGGAGCGAGCGGGGAACCTTTTTACTTCACTCGGTGTCTGCAACCACGAGCCTGCCTGACGTTGACAACGTTATTTCCGTCAACTTCTGTTGATTAGGCCTAAAAATAATTAAAGCAAAATAAAGCAAAAATACATACGTCGTAGCCTACGTGTGTCAAAATCTTTTCCCAGAAGATTCAAAGGAATTTATAAATTGTGCAAAAATATTTTAAATACATTTTTTTAAAATCCCCCACTCGCCACTAGGGGGTGCTGCAGCATCCCCACTTCCCGCGGCCATGCTTTACAGTCCTGCTGGGTGCTGTCTCATATTTATATATTTAGATTGAAAGTTTTAGAATCAGAATCAGCTTTATTGGCCAGCTGTGTTTGACACAAAAGGAATTTATCTGTGCTCTCTCTGTACAATGTAAACATTAAATATTAACAATTAACTAAAAATATAAATTATTAAGTAATTAAAGACTACGGCCCCGGATAAGCGGCAGAAAATGGATGAATGGATGGAATTAAAGTCTGATACGTACAAGAGTGAAAAAGATAATAGTGCAGTGGTGAGTAGTGCAAAAGGATGATGAAGTAAAGACGATGTAGTTGTCTTTACAGTTTTTACATTATAGAGTGTGCGTAGATGATCATTTAAATTAAATATATGTACATTCACAGTGACAGTTTAATTCCAGAGTTTCACAGCAGTAGGTCTGACACTCTTTGACTGTTCAGCGTTCATCAGAGTGACAGTCTGAGGAAAAATACTGTTGTGTTGGCGTACAGTGATCTCTAACGCCTGCTGGAGGGGAGGAGCTTGAACAGTTTGTCCTGAAGTCCACTATCACATCCACAGTCTTGAGTGGGTTCAGCTCCAGAGGGTTCTGACTGCACTAGAGAGCCTGCTGTTCTACCTCTCTTCTGTAGGCAGAATCGTCACCGTCCTGAATCAGAGAGATGACGGTGGTGTTGTCTTTACACGCACGCACGAACACACTGGGGCGCCAGCCACCACCAGCGGTGGGCCCATATTACATTTTTCCGATGAACTGTCTTCTGTGTTGCTAACGTTTCTTTCGGCTGTTTTTTATTCCGTCTGTAACTTCCCTCGCTATATCCCTTACGACATGATTGGCTGTTCGACTTCTTTTTCTTCTTCTCTTCAATGTCAGATGGCAACTAGCATTTGATGGGCAGTGATCCTGCTGCTCTGGAACTTAGGTTTCATAACAAAACCTATTTACCTAAAGATATTTTTAAGTGTCAATGGCCAATTTTTATTCGTATCGGAAGCTGTTGGATTTAGTTGAAACAAATGACTTTCACTGCAAAGTTTACAGTTTACTTTACTGCTGAATCCACTGTCTCATTTGAATTGTTAAGAAGTAAAGCTCCAGGCTTGTTGGGCTATGAACCGTGAACCGTTTGCCCGTAACAAGGATGCATTGTGAGCTACATTTAAAGGAGCCGTGAAAATACGACACCCTGTGAAGTGCAGCTGTGACCACGTTTCTCCTCCATGGGATGCAGCGCCTATAGAGACAGCGCCTGATGTTTCATACCTTTGCTATTCTGTGATTTATCATTATTTTGTTGTGATTTGTGCTTATTCTCAGGTATGATGTTGATCCGCAGTGACAGTGGTCAGCTGATGCTGGTATCCCAGCAGGCTTTGGCACAGGCTCAACAGGGACCAAGAGGTGTCAGTGGCCATGTGACTAGACTGTACGCCCCACAGGTGTGTTTGTGTGATGCTTTAATTAGATGCAACACTGAAGTTGCAGACAACAGTGTATTCTGGTGCTCCCATTGTCTTTAAAAGCTGTCATGTGTGGGATTCAGGTACCTGCATCAGCTGGAAACAAGAGTAATGAGAAAGTGACGGTGATCAGGATGGCAGCTCCTTCGACCTTCCAGCAGGCATCGGTCCAGAAGACGACGGTAGTAAAGGTACAAGAACTGACCTAACTTTAACAGTCAGTGACACCTGGACATGTTGGGGATGATTGTTGGTGATGTTGAGGCAAAACAAAGAAAAGCCTAAATGCATAAAGCAACAACTTGGGATTTCATTAAGTTCTTGTCTCTATGTTAATTAGACAAGTCACAGAGGTGTGTTCATGCAAATTGAATTCCTTGTCCAAAGTGCTCTCACCCTACACGTATACCAGGCACGAAACTTCTCTTGAAAGTGGACTAAAAGTACAGTTGTAGTGTGACCAGAATGGAAACACCAACACACGACTTGTCCTTGACACAATGCGATTGAGCTCAAACTGACTCATGTAAAGTTAAAGTATCACTGGTTAATCAGTCCTCAAACACGTCCCAGCAAGTATCTTCACATAGGTGTGATTTTTGCTTCCACTGCTTCCTCCCCAATCATGAGAAAAGTCCGTCCTCTCCTCCTTTTACCTTCTCCATCAAACAGGCCGTTTGGAGGTTTTCCCTTCATGACATCACAAAGGGCAGTAGTCCCTCCCCCAGGTGGGTGACACTCCCACAGCTTGGTGTTTGTTCTCCCCTTTTGAAGCTGTAAACAATTAGATCATATTCCATCTTACTGGTTAAATTGATGTTATTGTTACGAATCTGAGCAACTGTTTTGATCTCATAGCTTCTCGAATGACAAGAAAATACATAGACAATGAATACTAAAAACCTGTGTGCCAAATGTACCACAAAATGAGTTTAAAAACATATTAAAGGTCCCATATTCTAATATTTCTGGTTATATATACTCTGTAGTGTGTTTTCCAGGTGTCTTGTTCATGTTTAGAAACATCTACATGCTTAGACTCAAAGTCTTAGCACATAGATGCAACATGTTTTCTCCTATGTCCTCCTGTTAGAAGTATCAATAGCCCCTCATTGAAAATGTGTGGAGTGACATCACAAGACAAAGACAACATTGATCTAAGGACCATTAGCTTGTTGTAGCGAGCACAAGCTCCCAGTCTCACTGACTGTCGCATCCCCAATATGGTAAAAGGGGCGGGACGTATCTGAGACCAAAGCCAAACGACTGACGAATTACGAGAGAGCAGATCGGCCGACCAATCAGATCAGACTTGGCACACGTGGGGATCCTTGGGGAAATCTGAGCATTAGAAACATGAGAGCGCCTGTATGGAACAGCAGCTTTTTTTGAACATTACAACAACAGCCTGGTTGGCGGTGACCGGCTGGTCTGGACATAAAGCCGATTTTAGTGCTGATTAAAATCACTCGCACACACAAGCTGTTTCAGGCCGTGCACAAGGCAACACACACTAACTAATAAAGTGAATTGTGTTGTTCAGGTGATTGGTGTAGCTCCTAAACCAGCTGTTGTCCAGTCCACCGGTGTTGTGTCAGAGCAGGGTAGCCGGCCTCGCATTAATGAAGTCATCACAGAAACCCAGAAGGAGCCATCGGTCACGTATTCTCAGGTGAGTCCCCGGCAAGTTCTTGTGGTAATGTTATATTACACTTGTGACGTACAGCGTGGGATAATATGATATATGAAGTATAAAAACCCTTACAAACGCATCAATACACAGATATAAGATCAGTGGGCCTCATTCACTAACAGCGTATGCACAAATCTGTTCTTAAGCCTTTCGTACAAACGTTCGCAGCAAAGATCTGAGATTCAATATGTTTTTACTTGAATTTCTTCTCACTCTGTGAAGAAAAATAGAACTTCCTTGGACCCGGCGTACGCACAAATGATTGACCAACATACAGAACAGTCTCTAGATGCATGACGTAAAAAATGTGTTCCGTAAAAAACAAGCTAGATGTGCACTTTTCAAAAAATAAAGGGAACACTTAAACAACACTCAACACGTGAATAAATTTGATTTCCATTTATAATTTTTGTGTGATTTTGTTGTCGGCACATTCAACTATGTAAAGAACAAAGTATTTGATAAAAGTACTTCACTCGTTCAGATTTATTTTTTTGAGCAGTGTATATATGTTTGATAGACAAGAATCAGAAACAGTAATTTACTAACGCATTGATTAAATAACCATGAAATGTTTGACTTTTTATCCTTTAATGTGAAACTCTATCGTCGACCACTCCTACTAATACTGCTATGAAATATCACATCTGTTGCCAAAACCAGCTGATTAACTGGAGCCTATTTAAGAGCATGAAGGAAACATCAGTTATTGTGATTTATGTTTAAAGAGCGCATCAGACCATCACAGCATGTGAAGAGTGTGACGAGCGATTGCAACTATGCCATTCAGTGTAACGGCCTTTAAGCCCTCAGACACACCGTTTTTGTTTCGTTTAGTTTTTTCTGCTTTTTTGAGCGATCTCTGAAAAACTTCTACTGTCTCCACATCGCCGCTCTCGTCCTGATACTCCAATCGGATGTCCTTATATGGAGAGATGGGGACAGTATTGCTGATAGCACGTGCTTCTGATTCACTAACATACGCAAGGTGGTGAGAACAAAATCACGCACGTGTCATGAATGTGATAGTGTTTTTGCGTATGCACAGAGTAAGAATATTTCCTCGCACATCTTAGCATATATGAATGCTGTTTTGGCTTTGTCTGACCTCCCGTCGTGCTCGATTTGATCAGTGGTAAATTGATTCATTGTGCTTGGGCGTCCGGCAAAAATAGAAGCCTGGCATATCAGCTGGCAGGGCTCCAGACTAACTTTTCTCACCACCGTCCCAGAACCGAAACAATTTGAACCGTCCCAAAAAACGAAAATTTTCTTATCTTCTGTAATTGTTAGGGCACAATGCAAAACATTAGAATGATAAGGAGATAAATATTTGATATACAACTGATTATCTGTGAACTGTTAAAACAGAATTAAGAAAAAATAAATGGAACACAAAGTATAGGAGAGATACAGGGCCAAAGTTAGCAACAATATAAAACACTTTAGCTTATGGATCATATAATTTTAGTAATTTGATTTTAGTTATAGTTATTCAAAAACGGAACAAAATGTGCCCCAGAACATCACAAAATGCCCTGATGTGTCTGAAGCTACTACCCCACCACTTGGTGACAGCTTTCACTGAGTCTGAGAGGCATGGGGAACTACCTATTTAAGAAATAAAGGCCAGCAAATATATTTTTTCAATTTTCCTGCTCTGATAAAATGATTGAATCTTTGACTTAAATCTGCGATCGATTCAACATAACATAATGCTTCTTCTATCAAATGTAATGTAGCAGATGTGTATGTGACATAAACAATTTGTTACTTCGGCCAGTAAAAAATGTGTTTGGCCGGTGAACTTTTTTTAATTACCAGTCACCTTCGCCGGTGACTCAAAAAGGACCCTGGGTTATTGTATGCAGAATTCTGGTGTATACAGTGGTTTTTACAGAAACATACATATTATCTGGTTAATAATATTTCTGTCCCCTAGGGGGAGGGCATGACAGAAAATAATTGAGAACCACTGACGTAGAGAGAGAGAGAGACTTTAGGTGTGTGTGCGCATCAGGCCACAGCACAGTTTGCACTAGTTAAGGTTCATCACAGATAAAACCTGCTCACATGTCACAAACAAAGAGTGTCTTGATTCAAACAATGTCATCTTCAGGTATTTTAGGGCCAGACATTATAACATGATCAAATGTTCCCAAACGAACATACGTGAACCTTTCCTTCAGCGCTGCTGTGTCTCCTTCTTTTACTAATAGACCTAAACTCAGTAAAACGGCTTTCAATATAAGTCTTGTAGTCTGTTCTTTTACGTGTCCTTACTGCCATAATCTAACTCTGTCACTCACTTTTTGTGCGCCATGAATCTGTGCCATCTCTGTGGACCGGAAGTAATTTGAGGACGCATTATAGCGCTGTTCCGCGGCTAAACCGCGGGACCTCTGTATGATCAGGCCGCAAGTGCAACTGAGCAAATAAGACAAAACAAATACCTCTCCTTCAATCTCTTGAAAAGGTACATTCTGTGTCACCTCTCTCTTTTTGTTCAGCCTGATTGCTTATTAACGTAGTACAAAAGCAACTTGTGCGCTCTTTTCTCCCCGCTGAGAACTAGTTCAAAGTGCCCATTTATTTTAAATTTCTTCTCATAACATTGCCTTTACGTTTGTAGACGACTAACTAAAAGAGACCACAACAATGTAACATTGAAATCGTCTAAATTAACGTCTAGTACAAAGTTAATCACGGCCAACAGTGCCCGGCTGGCTTAAGTTAATGTTTCTTAGCTAGCTTATAATCAATTTCCTACTGTAACGTAACTTGATCATGGAATGAATGATTATTAAAAAACAAAAAAAAACATGTCCTTACCTCGGAGTCGGGGTTTGTAACGTTAGACCTACTTAGGTCTGATGAAGTTAATGTAGATGATGTGATGATGATATATAGACCGGCACTGCAGCAGGAAAACTTGAGAATGTTCATATTTATTAGGTCTCGCACACAGTAACCAAAATATACATATTATATAGCGCGAGGATATGCGCTGAGTCAGCTGGTGGTGTAGTATCTCATTTACGGTACTTAGCGGAAGTTTTGACAAAGGCCCGTCCCGGCGGGGTCCTGGGGGAGATTTCAATCCAATCCAATCCACTTTATTTATATAGCACATTTAAACAACAAAGAAATGTCTACAAAGTGCTGTACATATGATAATAAAAACAATCAAGACGATTCCATAAATAAAACGATAAAATCAATAAAAGATGTAGTAAAATAAGTAAAAGACACAGAGGATCACAAAACTCACGCATTTCAGTTTGTCCCAAATACATTTTCTAACGTCCCCCAACGTTACGCTGTTAGTCTCGAGCCCTGTCATCTGTGGAGGATTCCAGTGTGACAAAGCTGAGAGCGGAGCCAGTGGGAGCGCACACATTGAATAATGTAAAAACCAACTTTGCTGCCATAACAGATTGGTCTGTTGTATTTTGTGTCATTTGTCAGCTCAATCTGGTGCAATGTATCTCCACACTAGAGCTGCAGCTATCGAATATTTTAGTAATCGAGTATTCTATCGAATATCCCGTCGATTAATCGAGTAATCGAATAAATCATACTTTTGCTTAATTAAGGTTTAACTCGTCTTGGGTCGTCCCTACAAACCTGCTTCTTTGCAGTTACCATGGAAACGCCTGCTTGTTACAGCCAACCACCTCTGCTCTACAGCTGCTGATGATGCTCACCATATTACTGACAGGGTCCCAAATTCACTTTCTGATTCACTGGTCAAGGTGGCAGGTAGATGAAAAATACAGGCCAAACACGTTTTAATGGCTGAAATAGTGTTTTGTGTAGCCTACACATCTGTTACAGTACATTTAATTGAGAAAGCATTATGTTCTGTTGAATCAATCACAGAATCAATCATTATGTCAGATCAGGAGATTGAGAAACTTTAAATATATATTTGCTAAATTATTATTCCACAAACAAGTTCTGTCTTGATTTAGCTTTGAAGACATTAGACATTTCATATAATCAGCCTGTATATTGTTATCTCTGTCTGCTTCTGCAGCGCGTGCATTCAGCGCGCTCACAGACTACAGAGACCATAGACATACGTCTATGACAGAGACTGTGAGAGGACGTTGCTATCGTTGTTAGCTGCAAACACGGAGAGAGTGAACGGCGAAAAGCCGACCGTTTGACCGGATCACGTGTTCCCGACTGGGTCGTTTGGATCACGGATCAACTGTGTGCTGACTAAAAGTTAAAAGGGGCACGCCGCGCTTGCGCGTGTGCGTGTTAGCGCTGAAGTGTGTAAGAGAGAGATTAAACGTGTTTTATACTCATACCAAAGTTTTGATGACGCAAAAAAAACTTAACGAAGCCTCGAGGCAGCGAAAATTCCTCAATGAATTTTTGTAATCAAATTATTCGAGGAATCGTTTCAGCTCTACTCCACACATTAAGATGAATGTATGTGGTACTTGGTCCTGACAATAAAGTCGACTTAACTTTCCTCTGGAGTAACGTATTCTAGTTGAACTGTGGTGTTTGACATGTCGTCAAGGTGAGCTGTTTTTCCTTCGCATGCAAAGCGAATGTAAATTATTTCAGACTTTTCAATACATTTTTCATGTTTTCAAGATGACACAAGACAACTAACAATCATAAATAGAGTCCAGATGAACCACTTGGGTTGTTAAAACGTCATGACCAAGTACAACCAGAGGGACAAACAAAATTACGCTAACCTTTATTTATTTATATATATATAAAATGAGTGATTGCTGACATTTACCAACAGGAGACCTTGGAGAGTGTCAAGAAGTGCAAGAACTTCCTGGTAACGCTGATCAAGCTGGCCTCCAGTGACTCCAGGTCTGCCAACATGGCGAATAACGTCAAAGGACTGGTCCGCAGTCTGCTGGTAGGTTTATTTATTTTCATCCTCATCATCACAGGAACGAGCTTGACTCAGTTCAGACGAACAATCATGAAGTTTTGATGACGTTTTTCAACTTTATTCAAACATTGTTGAAAGATTTTTGAACTCGTGAAAACACAACTTGTTGCAGAACTCTGCTTAACATTGTTTAATGTATTTTCTGCTGTAGTCTCCTTTTTACTCTTCAATCTGAAACCTCCTAACTTGTATAAATACTGCTGCTGGTTTAGGTTGAATGAAAACAATTTGAAAGAGCAAAATCTATGAACAGAAATATTTTTATTGAAACAAAAAACAATCTTAATTACAAGTAACTTAAAATAAGCTAATGAGAGTAGTTCCCACATGGACTGACCAGGTATCGTATTCACAATATTACTGGGAAACTGCCAATGGGATGCAAGAACAAAGAAAATATTGGACAGATGACAGTAAATATTCTGAACATATTGAGCTTCCTCTAAAAACTACAGGTGGATGTTTGACTCGAGCAGAGGGAATGAAATGATCTAGATGACACTTTAGACACGACACAACGATCATCACATGTTTTCTGTTTTCACTCTATTTAGTTTTCTCAGTTTTGAACAGACGATTCGATGCAACATAAAAAGTGTTGTGTTGAACTGTCTTGAAGTGTTTGTACATTTTCTATGTCCCGCTGCAGGAAGGGAGGCTAGAAGCAGAGGAGTTCACAGAACAGCTGTATAAAGAGTTAAAGACGACTCCTCAGCCCTGCCTGGTGCCTTTTCTTAAGGTGAAACGAGCTTTAAATATGACACACTAACATGAGGCGTCCTTTCATGATGTAAGATCCTGTAAGAGTCAAAGTTCCTGTGATCTGTGTCCAGATCAGGTGAGTCGTGTACAACGTATAAAACATCCAGTGTCACCTCCGCTGACTCTGATACTGTATAATATCATCTCTTGCCTTAGCTACCACTAAGCTTTACTCCATGAGTCCTAGTGTGTTTACATGGACTTGAGTATCCCGATTGTGAGCCGTATCCCGGTTTTGATCATATTCGGGATATGACGTGTACATTCTCACAGAGAAAGCTAGTTATTTATATCCCTGTATACATGATCAATAATAGTATCCCGGTTTCTGATTACTGATCTTATTTGCGCAGGTGCACATGTTTGTTTTTGTTTTTTTTCACAACACAACACTGCGGACATTTAGAAATATAAAAGACATGAAAACTGTGGCTTATACATAAAAAATATAATTCTAACAAAAATATCACTTTAATTTACCCATTTATGAATCCATAATAAACAAAAAGTCCCAAACAAATAAAATCATCTATGAAAGTTCAGTTTAAATTGACTTTTTAGTCCACAGAAAAAGAAGGAAGACGTCCACTAACGCAGCCCTTGGCTCATCCAAAACAAACTCAGTCCGGCCGTATTTATTTTGCCCGCGTGCTCTCTATGTAAGCCTACCTTTAATTATATTTTGTGTTTTATTAGTGAAATATAAAAGTTATTTCTCGCTCCAGAATAAGACGCTCTCGTTGGCGCCGTCATGTTTGTTTTGCGTGTACGTCACTTGGCTGAGTCTGCGCCTGCGCAGGTGTTGGCAGCTGTCAGAAACCGAGGCAAGGTGTGTTCATGCTGCCGTATCCTGTTTCATAGTTCTCCAGGTAGCATACCAGGTTTCTCAGAACCTGGGTTACTGCAGTATCCCGGGTTCTGAAATCGGGATATGATCTCTACATGCACAAATACAAAAAGGGGATACTTAAAACCCCAATCATAACTGAGATACTCCGGGAAGTCCATTTTAACACACTCATAGAAGGAATGTACATGACAGCACAGTGGGCGGAGTCATTCATTTCATTTGACCTTTATTTATTCTCGAGAAATCATTGAGGTAAAGCTCTCATTTACAATGATGCAGAGAGTACAATTAGACAAATAAAAGACTAATACATAGAATATAAAATCAGAATGATGCGCAGCAAAGCAGACAACTACAGTTAATAACATTTACACTCATGAGCTCAGTAGTTTGTGATCATGTTTTTAAATTGGGTAAGACAGATCTTCAGCTGGTTTAAAGTTTTTATAGAAACTTTTTGATTTGTAACGTTACGTGAAATAATGATGCCTCGGCATCTGTGGAGAGCGTGATGGAGGCTACAGCTCAAGAAAAGAAGCTGCTCCTCATTAGTCCTGCTTTTAATGGTGTGATGCCTCTCTCCAGATGGTAGAGTGACACAGGGTGCATTTGGATTGTCCCTCCTATCTACTTTCACGATCCACTTTACCTTAACCCCGTGAAAACGTCACGGGGTTAAGGAAAGGTGTTAGGAGAATTCATAGAATTTCACTAGGTGATGTGATAATGTGATGGCGGCGGAGGTTAGTGACGTGAGTCTGCCGTGGTGGAACTACAGTTTTTAGCAAATAGACTACAAAAATCTCATCTAAAAATGTTTCCCCTGTGCCTTCTTACCGTTGAAATATAGTTTGTCCAAATATTTAAGTTATTTCCACGTCCCTTCATAAAGAGAAAGTGTCTGACATAACGGTTCCTGTCCAAATTACTGCAATAGTAAAACAAGTTCAGAGCAGTAGTGGTTGTCACATTAGAAATGAACAGGACGAGGACAGTTTGTCAGGCGTTTGAACCGAGCTAGCTTAAACTTAAAGAAAGCCGTGCTACATACAAACTAGTGACACCGAGCGTTGACCAAATTAAACGCAGTAAATCAATCCCTAAAATAAGGAGAAGTGAAGCCTTCGATTCTTTTTCACATAGATAACTGATTTACTCTTTCAGAATAAAAGGTTTGGACCTCCAGAATTCAGATCAAGTGGAAAATGAAAACACATCATATTCACTTCAAACTGTTTAATAAGATTTTACTTATCATCAGTAGATTGTAAAAAAAAAAAAGTGTCTTTGTATTTTATAACCAAAACTATCGGTGTTATGAGCATACATTGTTGCCCGTAGTTGCACTCACATTAAGTTTTCCTTCTCTTGTATCTGTGTGTCAAATAACACCAAACGGTTCATAAAAGCTTGTAGGCCTCAAGCTTTGTGTTTGAATGGATATCTGCCGATGACTAACGGTCATCCACTTGTGTTCTTCTCATTATTTCCAGAAAAGTCTCCCTGCAGTGCGTCGGCTCACTGCAGACCCCCAGTTATTTATCCACCAGGCTTCGACTTACACCCGCAACCCTAACCCTCAGTCTTCCAACCTGAAGCAGTCCACTGACACTGAAAAAAACATCAATAACAGCCAGCAGGTAGAGACGATATGTGTGAGCGTTAGTGCATGTGCACGAGATAAACACTCCAAAGGCAACCTTGCCATTTATGTAAACGCATGAAGTGATTCAAGGTAAGGCCAATCTGTATACTGCCTAAGTACACTTAACCCCTTCAGTCCAGTTCTTTGGACTGGTGTGAGTGCTCCGACCCGTGCTCAAGCTCGGTACACTTCCTTGTCCCTGACACGCTTGGAACAGATGTGCTTTGACACAGATCATGCACGAGAGCAAGCACGCGAGTACATAACGAGTACAGCCTTCAGTGTGGAGTGTTTGTCTCTGACTAACATGACTCTAAATAATTCGCAAAGTAGCTGTCATGTTCTCCATGCTGTTTTCTGATGTGCAGACTCCACCGCGCATCCCTTTTTATATTATTTTTTGGCCCGCCTGTCTTGTAAACAGAGCTTGCTTCATAATAACATAAAGCCAAGCGTGTGTTGTACTATGACGTCATGTACGGAACAACTACAACATTTTAAAACCAGTGGAAGGTTCTAAATGAGCTTATTTGCCTTATTTTATAGTTGTTTGTGTATTTAGTAGGGGTGGGACTGGATTAAAAAATGTTAACTATTTGATCAGGGCTTTCTAATTAATGAATCGAAATTAATCGCATTTTATGTGCATCACAATATTTGCCCTAAAAAGCAACACTTCTCAATCTAAATGAATTTTGGTGGGTGAATGAATGAATGCAATGCATGCAATTTTAATTGCTTCTCAGTTTCATAGAGCTGTTGGCGTTTGTTTGAAATGTTTTTTCTGCACAGCAGCTGGAAACCCCTTATCTTCTACCAATAGTAATGGTTTACAGTCCAGAGCAATCAATTTACTAATTTTGGTCCTGAAGACAGTTATTTGGTCGTTTAGGCTTCAAGCGCTTCTTGTTTGTACTTGTGGCTAAGCTAGCGTGAAGCTAGCACAAAGCTAGTGATAAGCTAACTATGATAAAATGTGTTAAAAGAATTTAACGTATGATTTTCTTATAATTAATTAATTGTAATTAACGCATTAAAGTCCCACTCCTAGTATTTAGTGTTTTTGGTTCCTTTCCCCAGAAACCATAGTCGACATTCATCTTGTGTTGAACCTTATTGTAGACCAAGTTAATTGTACTTGGCAGCCCTGCATAGCTTAAATGTGTTTAACATATATGTTGTCAAAAGGACGAGATGTACTGGAGGAGCAGAAATGTTGAGTCAGGGATTTCTGAATCACTAAAGGGTGTACACAGTCCATGAAGGAGCAGTGCTTAATGACTGCCCTTCAAATGTATGTTAAACAGCAACTTGGCGGTGTGACAATGAGACCAGGGCTGAACACATTACCCCAGTCAAGAAATTTGTTATTGAAGAACAGCAGGCCAGTCTTCAAACAGACAGTGGTCCCGTCAGAAAAGCATTATAAAGGTAATTATTGTGCTTATTAAAAGTTTACTATCAATGAGAATGTGTGAATACTATTCACTGGTGTTAGTCCTGAGAAATACAACATGTGACATATCTGGCTGGTGCAGCAATTGGTCATGATGCTTGCTTGGTAAAATATGTAAGTGAGATATTTGAACTAGAGTCATTTGAAAGTATGCTGCAGTCAGGGGTAAGTTTAATGTTGCCATTATCTTGCGTTACTGCACTTAAAGATAGATATGATGAGTGGAGTTGGGAAGGGTAAATAAATGACAAGTCAGTGCCCCAGCTAGGCCCGCCCACTCCAAAGAGTCTGGACACGCCCCTGACTACAGTCTTCTGCATGTTACATGATAGTGAAGTTAAAGTGTTCTGTACTAACAACATCACCGCCTCTCTGCTTAAAGGTAACATATTCTGACCTTTTTATGGTTCATATATCTGATTTATGTGTCTAATAAAGTCTGCTCACAATCACTAATGTTAAAAAAAGTCTGTTTTCATGTACTGCTGCTCCATGAGTATCCGCCACGATCAGGGTCCCCCACGTGATCTGATCTGATTGGTCAGCCAATCTGCTCTCTCGTAATTGGTCACTCGTTCAGCATTGCCCTCTGAGATGTCCCGCCCCTTTTACCATATTGGGAATGCAGAGTGTTGCTCTGAGCGGAGCGGCATGAGCTTGTGCTTGCTACGACGAGCCAATGGGACATGGTCGCAATGTGATGTCACACTTCAATTTTCAACGAGGGGGGGCTATGGGTCGAGCGTTTCATGCAGCTACTGCTAACAGCACGAATCAGGAGGAGATGCGTTTCTGTCGACTGTTTTTGCAAACAGATGTGCACGTTTAAGACGCCTATAAAACACACTTAAGAGCATATAAAACCAGTAAAAGGCAGAATATGGGACCTTTAAACGCTTTTAAACACACTAACATCAGTTTTCACATCACAGCGTGGCTTGAAATAACCAGGACTGTTTGATCAGATGGAAGAGGATAACTTGTTCAGCTACAGATGTTAACACATCACTGAGTGAAGGGCCCTTTTAAGTAGTGATCGTCATTCACAAGTTAAACACAGTGGAATTATACAAACAGAACAAAATGCATCCACTCTGACAGAGAAATGCTTCAACCTGATGGACTTGTTTCTCACTTTCATAGAAGCCTTTTCAGTGAAGCAACCGTTCGATCAACCTCACCGTAACAAATTTGCATTCAAGGACAGTTCAGGATCTTACAAGTACGTATTGATGAGTTCTTTTAGATTTAACATGAAGTGTTCCCTTCTGTATATAAGCTGCTTGAGCTGCACAAATCTCGTTATTCGTGCGTTGGGTCTTCCAGAGAAGATGACGACATTAATGATGTGGCCTCCATGGCTGGAGTCAACCTGAGGGAGGAGAATGCAAAGATCTTGACCTCCATGGTTGGCTCTGTTGTGAAGTCATGCCAGGATCAGCCCTTCCTGTCTCCTAAGCCCGTTCTCTGTCGAATCCTTCACAGAGGTACAACATCACACCTACTCGACATAAAACTAACACACTGCTGCAGGAGCTGGGGATCAAACCCCTCAGTTTAGTTCTAGTTAATGTTTCTTAAAGTTCATTTCTTTAACGTGACCTCAGGTCGTGTCTTTGTGTTTGAATCTTACTGAAACACTGAAGTCAGGTTTTGTCTTTGCCTTGTTAGGACTTGCACTGGGAGTGACTGACGTTGGACCAGACGTGGTGTCTCTGGTTTCTCATGCTACACAGGAGTGTCTCCGTGGGCTGCTGGAGAAACTCACTCTGATGGCAGAACATCGCAAACCAGCGCTGAAGGTACAGCCGTTTGACCCTTACCCAAAGATTGGAAAGGAATGTAACATGCTCAATATCATATTGAACTGTTCCGTACTGCCTTTACATGCGTTTGTTTATTTTAGGTACAAGCTTTTCGGCAAAGTATTTCTCTGAATAGGTTCTATATGTGTCAGTGTTAGTGGTTAAAGCGTGTAAATGTTATGGACACACTAATAGGCTGATCCAAACACTTGGTATTAGAACAACATCCAATAAGAGAGCAGCCTGTAATCATTGTATCATAACAGGGTGTCTGTGTGTATTTTTATTTTCAAAGAGCAACAGTCATGTTGTTGCAGTCTTTTACTTTCTCTCCATGATTTCTGACTTCACCCACTATCCTATTTCTACAACAAAGGCATAGACAAAAAATACTTTTTTTATTTCTGATAAATGTAAAAAAAAATATATAATATGATAATATACCTAATATAATGCTAGGGGAAACACTGGCCCTTGTGTTTGTGTGACAACAGGAGGACTCATGGCACACCAAAGTGAGCGATGTGCGCTCGCAGCTTCGCTTCCTGGAGGAGGTGGAGAGTTTGAAGAAGATGAGGAAAGAAGAAGAGGAGAGAGAGAGACTTCTGCGTTTGGCCAGAGTAAGACAGGCTGGACTATTAATAGTTTTGTAGATATAATTAATACCATTCACGAACATGAAATACTGCTCATTAAGTCAAGAACTGGCTGTTTGTGATCATAGATTCGCTCTCACTCTGAGGATCCGCTGCAGCAGCAGTTAAAACAAAGAGCCAAAGAGGTGAGTGCATGTGTTTCATTCTGGCCCAAAACTTGACCCTCGCCTCTCACACACCGTCTTTTTAAGAAGGGCGTCGCCCAAAAACAGACCAAAAAACTGTTCATTGATGAAAGCCCTCATCTCGAAATTTAATAGAAAAGGTATTTTAAAATCAAAGAGTAATGATGATAAGGCAGTATGTGGACTCTGGAAATGACACATTTGTTGTTACTCAGTTCAGTTAAAAACACTTTATTTGTCCTCGGGGGGCTTTTCAAAGGCACACAGAGCAGTAAATAAACGACTTTGAGCGTTTTCAAACCAGTTACTCTAAGATCCAAAGTTTGTGTGTTACTACAGTGCACATAGCTCGAGAAGGTGAGGTGGAGGGACTGTTCGAGGTTCAAGGTTCTTTATTGTCAATTCCAAAATATGTCAGACATACAGGGAAATCGAAATTACGTTTCCCCCCTCCCCACGGTGCAATGTAGATAAAAAAAGGTACGGTAAATTAAATAAAACAAGGTAAAAAAGATAAATAATATTTACATTAATAAACCTAAATGTGCAAAAAGTACAAAGTTAAATAAAATGGATTATAAACCAAGATTATAAGAAAAGTGAAACTTGTGCATCCGTGCAATGTGCAATAAGTGAACAGGGTTCTGTTTCAATGTTCAAACAGGAGGAGGTTCCAATGTTCAGTGTTCATGGGGGCAGAGGGGAGGGAAGAGAGTTCAGCTTCCTGACAGCTTGGTGGAAGAAGCTGTTTCTCAGTCTGGTAGAGCTGGCCCGCAGGCTGCGGTACCGTCTCCCCGATGGCAGGAGGCTGAAGAGGCTGTGTGAGGGGTGGGTGGGGTCACTCACAATGCGGGTTGCTTTGCGGGTGAGGCGGGTGCCGTAGAGGTCCAGAAGAGAGGGGAGCGGGACACCGATGATCCCTTCAGCCGCCTTCACTGTGCAGAACTGGTTTGGTGACTTTAACCCTGCGTCTGTAAGCTGGCTTTAGCATTATACTGATGTGGTCAGAGTGGCCAATGTGGGGGAGGGGTGAAGCCTTGTAAGCACCTTTTAACAGATGTGTAAATCATGTCTAAGGTGTTACCTTCTCTTGTGGGGAAGTTCAGTTGTTGGTGGAAGTGGGGTAAAACCGTCTTGAGATTTGCCTGGTTAAAATCCCCCGCGATGATGAAAAATCCGTCTGGGTGGGCTGTCTGTTGCTCGCTGATGGCGTTGTAAAGTTCCCAAAGTGCGTCGACTCTATCCGCGTTGTTGTTAGTGGGGGGGGTATACACAACGACGAGCAGGGTCGCTGTAATCTCCCTCGGTTGATAGAAAGGACGGCACTTTACGATCATAAACTCCGCCAGCGGTGAACAGTGTTTACATACCACAGCTGCATCCAGACACCAAGCATCCCTGATGTAGACACAGACTCCACAACCTTTCTTCTTTCCTCCTTTAATAAGGAGGGGTTGTAGGTATCACTGCTTAAACTCGGGGTATTTTTTTTGTTCCTCTGGTTGGGACAGATGTTGACCCATGCTGTTCAGTCGCTCATTAAGTGTTCATGCTAATTTCTCCTTTAGTAATTCATCTGAGTAAGTTATGGGGGAGGAGTAGGGTTTGGCAGATGAAAGGCTGTGTTTAAGGAGGTGGTAACACCACCCAGGGCTCGATTCTCTTCCTTGACGTCTGTTCAGCTCCCAACCAACACACTGCCAAATTCTCCTCAGCACTTTTACACGCACTGCAACCCCCACACACACTCTCGAGCTTTGCATCACTTGCATTTATTTTCTTCTTCTTTTTTTTTTTGTCTGGTGCTAGTTGCAAGTGATATTGGTAAATGTTGTCACTCCTTTTATTCTGTAGTACTCTGTCCATCTGAGTGTACCAGTTTCAACCATCTAGACTGTACACTCAGATGGACAGAGCAACAGACTCCTGGGAGTGAAGTTGAAATATTTCGAGCTCCTTCTGCTAACTGGCTGCAGTGAAGATCATAAGTCCCGCCTCCTTAATGTTTATAGCTCAAACTATAAAGTTGAGATCTGAGTCTGCTCTGATGATTGGTTATAAATTGGGCTGCATTCATTTATTAGTCACATTAATCGTATGCTATTTTGTCCCTTCAGGCCCACTGTAGATAAGCCATGGCAGCGTCTCCATTTAGTTCCTGTGATTTAAAAACCGAGGGCTCAGGAGACTCATTAGCAGCAGCCGCCATGAAGCAACAGCTGTTACATGAGGGATGTAACTTCTCTCTCTCTCTCTCTCTCTCTCTCTCTCTCTCTCTCTCTCTCTCTCTCTCTCTCTCTCTCTCGATGTGATTCTGCGCTCTTGGTTTTGTTTGTTACTTTTGCTGCATCCTATCCTTCCACCTTTCCACAGGAATCGTGAGTGAAATTTTTTTTGTTTGTTTTACCTGATTCATGATTACGTACAGTCCCTGTGACCGTGGAATGATTTCATACTGATTGCGCTCAGAGCAGCCAGAAGAACGGACCTCTTCAGTGTTCCTGCGGAGCTGTGACGTCCTCGCGTTCGTCTGTTGTCTCTCGCACGCTCCCGCTTTTCCCCCACTCTCACTCCCTCTCTTGCTGTCTCTCATGCACGCAGAAATTTTATGAATAAATAAATGAATAAATAATAAAAACAGGTTGGAAATATAGGCTACTTGGTCGGCAAGAAATGTGCTAAAACGGCAGGTATCTTATATGTGGAGGAAGCACTGCGTTTATTTAACAAGCTAGACATTTAAACAGAATGTGATCTAAAACACTTACATGATGTCCAGTAATCAGTGAGTATGTTCTTCTTTTCTCTAAACTACTAACTGACTAAAAAAGATTCACACACAACACCTTCGACAGTGTCCCATCATCTCTCCATCTAGTTTAGCCGATCACATGACTGAGCAAATTTTCATCATTCAAAAAGGCCTCACCACTGCTCATTTGGGTGTAAGTCACATATTCACTCTTTACTGACCACACCACTAATCCTTTGTCTCTTTTTTCAGTTACAAAAGATAGAAGAAGCTCAGCTGCAGCAGAGAGAGGCAAATCTCACAGCCCTGGCTGCTATTGGGCCTCGCAAGAAGAGAACTCTGGAGCAGACTGAGAGCCAGGTTGGACTGTGGGGGGATGTTTTCTGTGCTTTTGTTGACATCAGTAACTTCCCTCATATGGGCCACATAAAAACCCTCCCAGGAGTGTCTAAATTATGAAATGGAAACTCCTGAAAGGCTTTTATTTTGAAATACCTGGAGTAAAACAAATTGCACAGACTAGTTTGGTAAAGGTCAATGTGTCGGCACAATAAGACAATCAAAACAGCAACATCACTGCATATGTCATGGTGTCAGAGCACTGAGTGTTCTCTTGTAGTTTAAGTACAGACCTTACATTTTCACAGAGCCTTTGAAGAACAAGACAATCCAGATGGGCATTTGTAACTTAAGTTTGTGCTCACACAGTTTTTTGTGTAATGGCACGCCCAATGGTCCAGATGATGTTTACCGTATCAAAATATGTAACTTGTCTGCTGTTGAAGAGGAAAACGGAGCAAGAATAACAAACCCTAAAGCCATTACTGTGCTGTGACAGTCTATTATCATGTGTTACTAGATCTGGGATGCAGTTATATCAGAGTTCATAAAATCACCATCAGTCTACAAGGCAACATCCAAGGGGCCGGTACACTATAGACCCAGTGTGCAGCAAGCAGAAGAGCATGGATTTGATGTATCATGAAGTAGTGCTACAACTCAGTGGCATCATGATGGCACAGTAAAGTCCAACTATAGTATATACTTACTACCTAATTGTTTTTTGAGATCAGCCTGTCTTGAAAGAAGCTAAATGACGGGGTCAAACTGACCGTGTGTGTAGCAGGGTTTAGCCTAGCTTTTGTTTCTCCACAATGATGCTGAGCTGACTATTGGCAAGTACCTCACACAATCCCACTTTTAAAGGTCCCACATTCTTCTGTTTCTGGTTTTATAAGCTCTGTAGTGTTTTTTTTGTTTTTTTCTGTCTTGTACATGTTTAGAAACATCTATGTGCAAAAATTCAGAGACCACAGAAACACGGCTTCTCCTACCTTCTCCTGTTAGCGTTAGAAATACAGGCAGATGAGAGAGCAGCAGTACATGAAAACAGACACTGTTTTGGAACATTAAGGATTGTGAACTTACTTTATTAGGCACGTAAATTAGAAATATGAACCCCAAAAAGTGCATAATATGGGACATAGGCATAGATTTGCGTATGGACATGTTAAGGTTAACGTGAAAAAGTCACCTCAAAGGGTTAAATCATTTACCACTTCGGCAACACCTTCCAAATACACGAACCGCTGAAACGTCTCCCAATCGATAATGAACACATTCTATATCCGGCAAGTTCTTCACAATAAAAGTTTAAAGTTTAAATGTCGATGACAGACTTTTATTGTGAAACAGTGATATCAGGAAATGGGGTATTTTCAACGCTAGCAGCTCAACACATCTTCGACGTCTGAAATACAAATGCAGGAGAGAAACCTTTAGACTGAGTTAGAAGCTAAAACGTCCTGAGAAGGTAACCAGCAGAAACCTCTATGATTGTGAGAACTGTGTGATTCTAAACTAAAATAAGTAAACACTTTTTTTGTTTATAAGTGAGATGAAGAGACTGCCAGTATTTTCTTTAAAAGTTTAAGTAAACTCCCAGTACAAAATGATACATTATTTAAATACTTAGAATACTGTAAACCCTGATTTCATGTCCCCACCAAAGTCAAAATCAAACCTACACCACTGATATGGGACCTTTTAAAAAAGGAGCTATCCCTCTAAGGCTGGTTACTATAAGGGTTGTTAAGGCTGGTCTCTGTAGAAACACAGGATACATTCAGCTGGCCACAGCTCGATGAGTCTGTTAGTTTAGCTCATTGAGTCTCTTAATTCTCTGTGGTTAAGTCCCGGACCTGCAGGCTGTAGGTTTAGAGATAAGCACGCTGTTAACTACGTACACTTTCCATTGCTTTGAACTCCATTACCCAGCAGAGCCGACTGCCTGCCTACTCTTTCTCTTTTATCTGGGAGCCACGGGGCATCCTTTACCTCGGCTGCACAGCACACACTGATGACAGGAACTATGGAGGAGTAATGGCTGGAGTGGTTTAAAGTGGTAGCTGCTTTCTACACTGTTATCATTCGAATGCCCTTCCCTTCTTTTGTCACTGCACATGCTCACCGTCTGTTGGGACAATTTTGCGATCCAACACTGAAAGAAAAAGAGAGAGAAAAACGAGACAGAATCTCAGTTTTGTATTATCACATTTATTAGTACAAACAGACAAAGGTGGATATGATGTACAGTATGCACTTGGGTAAAAAGCTGATGGTTTAGATCAGTGGTTCTCAAACTTTTTACAGTGAGTACCACCTGAGAAAATATCGAGCTCTCCAAGTACCACCATTATGACCAACTTGAACATACAGTAGTGAAGGTTCATGGTATTAGTTATGGACAGTTTACAAAAGAGGCATGCTTACTCTGAATATGAGGATTATTTATTGGTAACTGTTGCCAGCTACAGCCACACTGTACACGTACACAACAGTGCATCATAACAGGCACTTAAATTCATCCTAACAAGGTGTGGCGCCTCTTTATCTCTCATACACACAGCAAGTGAGACCATAAAGAATAACAGCTGTATTTCATTCTCACACACACACACACACACACACACACACACACACACACACACACACATTCATACATACAGTAGGCTGGTAGAACCATAAGTGTTCTGTTTCTTTTTTAAAAATCTTCTAATCTAGGTCACAGATAATCCAAATTCCAAAGTGTTTTTTTTAGTAACAAAGATATAAAACATAAAACATATGTGAATGAACATTCATATTAGAAAAGTCAGTGCCGTGGATGTAACACAGGACTGCATTGTGGACTTGGACTGCTTCAGCTCGTCCCGCTTTCTTAGAAAAAAGTCCAAAGGTTTATCTTTCATCGCTGTGTGTTTGGTTAAAAGGTGCCGTTTGAGGTGCGATGGTTTCATTGATTCATTGCTGAGGACTTCACCACATACCACACACTGGGGCCTCGGCTCTTCTTCGGTCCCACGCCAACTAAATCCAAGTTTGAGGTAACTGGAGTCATATTTCCTGACCGCTTTGCGCCGCTTGGTGCTGGTGGGTGCTGTGGACGCTTCACCGGCACCTCTCGAGTAGCCGCTAGCACTTATGCTAGTTCCACTGTTGTCATCTTCTTCGTTTTCAAGGCGGCTGCCTGAAAGATTCTCCTCCTGAATTGCAGTCCTCTTAGTAATAGTTCCAGTTTGAAGCCACGATTGCAGTGTTCTTGAACCACTCATATTTCCTCTCTACATTTTACCTGTTTATCTTTTCACACAGTTCAACTCATGACTTATCTGATAAGTCATGAGGAGACAATTATAAGCTAGGCTACTTGAGACATGATAAGTCTTATCATGTCTCAAGTAGCCTATGCACGGCGTAAGTGCATGAACCGGACTACGTAGCATGAACCGGGTGATGTAGCAGGCGGATATTGAGACAAAAATAATGGAAAGACATGCTTATTTTAAATATGAATTTAATATGTTTTATGTATTTTAATTTTAGGTCTTCTACTATTTTGCTAATATATATTTTCAAATTAATTTTATTTTCAAAAAATATTTATGACCTTCCTCCGCGTACCACTAGAGGGGAGCCACAGTTTGAGAATCAAGGGTTTAGATTAACAAAAGGTAGAAGTAGCACATGCCAATGTATGTCTGTTGCATTGAGAAAAAAGACAATTGAAAAGATCGATTACACAACTCGAGCTGAAAGGCGCTGAGATTATTGGGGAGATTCACTTAGAGGTTGGCGTTTACAAGAGCAAGAGAATGAAACTACGGTGAAAACATGAGCACCTTTCTCAAGTGCTGATGTTGAATCTGATGTATGGGACACACTTGAGATGGGATGTGATGATCCATTGGATGGTATACACATGAGGTTTGCCTTGATCTTGAGTGGCGTGAGAGGTTCTTTAAAGGTACACAAACAGATACTTACCTAGACTTAAAAAAGTCAGGGACTCAAATTATCAAATGGCTAAGAAACAACCATTCTTATACGTAAAGTAGGTCATGGGGGTTTATGGAAGATCGGTGGATCTCCCCCAGAAGATTTTGGACACCTAACATTCATTATCCTTCATTCTGATCCGTTTCTATGCACCAGTTTGTGCCTTTTCTGAAAAACAATTGTGATCTAATCTTTTCATTAATGTTCCAAGTGTTAGTCAGATACATGTTCACACAACAATGCATTCATTTTAATACTTATATAAACGTGGACTGGAGAGTTGTAATGTTTCGGGTCGGGATCATTTTTAATGACTTTGCACTCTGCAAAGAATTATTGTCCAAGTGTTTGGACGACCGCAGTGAACGCACCAAGTGTCTCCAGTGGCTCCGTGCAAGACAACAGAACTCCCGTTTTAAAAAGTTCCGATCCCGGCTTCATTTTTAAGACTGGAGGTTGCCACTTGGCGCAACCCTATATACCAGCGTTAAAACACTTAAACATGCGCTGTCAGGAAGTGCAGCCACCATCACCCCTCACTGCACACACCCTGTAATTTGCCCTGTGTATTGCAATTTCTTTTTTTGTTCCAGAACATTTTGTGATTGATAGCGATGTAGACCAGGCTGTCTGTGCTGTGAGAGTAGCAAGCAGCTCACTACAGATTTCACTCTGATTTCACTACAGATTGAGTGATAGTATTTGTCGTCATTTATGCATTTCTTTTATATGTGTGTGTGTGTGTGTGTGTGTGTTAGATGACGCTGCTGCCCAGACAGAACGTTCCCAGAGTGACTCGCGTCATGCTGAAGGATCTGTTGGTGTGTATGGAGCAGGACCACTTCCTCCGCAACTCTCTCACACTGTACAAGGCCATGCTCTGAGTTACCCACCAGCTCATCCTACCATTGATGACTGAACTGATGTACATTGACCAGATGTCTTTTGTTTATTATCACTTTGTATTCATTATTTTGCATGGAGATAGTAGTGCTTTTGTTTTCATTATAAAGATAAGAAAAGATTATACATGCCTCTCGGAAGACATTGCTGTTAACTGGAGAAATGAAAGGGGAAAAAAAGAAATGATTACCAGTTTTGCAAAAGTGAGGAAAATTCAGTTGAGTTCCAAGATGGATATTGAGTTTGTCATTATTTTCTTTGTTTGCTGTTTGACCGATTAAAAGGTGAAACTGTCACATCCTGACATTTACGGTCTTTGGTTTTTGGAGTTTGTGTTGTTGGTCAGACGACACCATAGGTCATAGGCTCTGCTCAGAAAATGAGGATGAAGTGTCACCATGAAGCACATGTACGAAGAAAAACTCTACTGAGTGAATTTAAACGTGTTACATAAAGTTTTAGTCAAATTAAACAAGATCTTAGAGAAGTCACATCAACATGGGTAAAAGGCAATGTGCGAAAGAAAAATAAACAAATGAGATGGAGAAAATAAAATAATACAAATGAAAAGAAATCATCGCCCGTACAACACGTAGACATAAAATCCATTTTCTGACCAAATCATGCTGTACTCACATGGAACACAACAGAAACACACTCAAAACATAAACGCAGGCACACACACTAACTTCTAAAAGTTGTGTGCTGCAGGCCACTTGTTCCTGAGAGCAGTACCACACAACTCGCCTGTTTCGGCTGTAATTAGAGGTACTGTACATTCAGGAGACGCATAAAGATTGCCTGACGGATCTGGTTTGGCTGTAGTGAGTCGGTCGGAAATGTATTTAGGACCCACGACATTTAGAACCTTGTGAACAAGCAGCATCAATTATTTATTGTGCTGGCAGCCAGCAAGAGAAACCACAATAATAAACAAGTACATGACTGGTTGTGGGTTGGTGTTAGGGCCAGCTGTAACGCCATTAATCGGTAACTATGCTGTAATTTATACAGTTTCATACCATCCTCATGTCAGTATGGAACACTAGAAGCTACCGGCCGTTAGCTGAAAATAGAACAAGATAACATGAAACATCTAAAGGTCATCATACCATCTCTTTATTTCAATCAGGAGAGACAAGTGAATTAAGAACATAATTTATTACAATGGATAACATCGACATGTGACTTGACAGAAATACTTTGACTCACTTTGACTCTATGGGGGGGGGGTGATGTGTTTGGAGAAAACACTGAGCATAGAAAGAATAAATCCCCTGATGGAGTCCAGAGCCTGGGGCTGGTGAAGCTAATGTCTTGGAAGAATTGATGGGTGATGGTTCTGTGAAGACGGGAGGTGGAGGGGTGCATTAAACATAAGCATTAAGGAACTAAAGGCAGAGGAAGAAACATTCAAAAAAGGGTAGCAGAACGATGAGAGGTGGACAGTAAGGGAGGAATGTCATGCGATTGGTTAGGAAAGTTCCGCTGACGAGAGCTGATTATCCAATGACGGGAAACGTGAGTAAGCGTGCAGATAGACCCGATCATGAAGGCAATTATAAACTATGAAGTGAACTCGTAAAACAGATGAGATTGATCTGATCTAATGATTGATCTGACATTGACTTAATTTACGTGTCAGCCTCAGGTATCGGACTGACTGTGTCGACCAACGTCACTGATCAAGAACTTTAGATATTTGGGCACATTCTCAGCTCGCAGTCTCAGTCTGAGGACGTTCAAACTGAGCTGTAAGAAATGTCCACAAATCTTCTCCGTGACGAAGTTCAACCCCTTAGGTTAAACTCAAGTGCAAGAATTGTACTTTGGATCAACTGAGACTTGTTGCTGTTTCCTGTTTGTATGTAAAGACAGCACAATGCCATGTTGGGTGTAGTACAGGTTTGTGTAGCCTTTATACGGTACATAAAACCAACAACAACACTATAGTTATGATATAAACAACGCTGAATCAGTATCAGTTACTGATTGGAACTGAGAAAAAGTGGATCAGTGTATCTCTATTTAAAGTTTGTTTTAATGTGATATACATCAGTTTAAACACTTGTTTTGTGAAGGTTCCCTCAATTTTTGGGGAATTTGAGACTTAAACATTCCCAAACAGGACTTCTATAAATACCTGCAATTTTGACACCCTAGAAAGGGACGGGCTGCTGTCGCAGCAGTTGGCAGGGATGGAGGAGATTTTGGAGAACTCCACATCGCAATGTCCCTTATCCTACTACTAGACCAGTGGCTCTTACAGCAAAGAGATCTTTGGTGTGACTTAAGTAACAATCAGTGGGACACTGTTACACACATGTCTTTTGACATCTCTTTTCTTCACTGTCTTGTAACAAAATAGGCTAATTGAATAATAATTAATAATTGAATAATTGAACAGAAGTGTATGCATAGGATGTTCCTTACTCCCCTTTGTTTAAGTCAAATGTATCCGAACTCATTGTCTAAATGTCACGTTGAGTCAGAAGATACTTGCTCCATTACACATGTTTTAGATGACTGCAGAGGAGACACCTAAAACACTTCTGGAAGGCAGTACTCGCTCTAACTGTCAGAGTGACAGAGCTTCCCTTGGCTTTAACACCATGAGCTTTACCTTTTTGGTACAGAAGTGGACAGGACTAGAAGTAGAATTTCAATCATGTATGAGGTTTTATATGATATGATAGATATTCTCATTTCTAGTACCAGATCTGTAAACAGGTGAAATGCATCTTGCTCTACTGGAACCAGCAGAGACCTCCAACATTTTATCAGTTCAAACAACTTCTCAATGACACTTTACCATGGAGCAGCACACTTGCTTAAAACTGCTCCATGTTGATTTAGTGAAATTTGAAAGTTGGAGAAGTGAAACAGTTCTATGCTATATTTTCTGAACTAAATACAAGGGTCCCAGGAACACTGCTGCTGAAAAGCTGCCAGGAGAACAGTAGACCCCCAACCGTAACTTCTCTGTATTATTTTATCTTCAAACAGTATTCCTCTGAGGACCGTTTGTGTATAGAGTTATGAACATGTACCACAGAATCTGTACTCATTTCGACTACAACTTCACAGTCCACCTTTAAGGGGGGAAAGGAGACATTGTTGTGACAACATGTTAGCCCTTTGACCGCTCGCACTGATGAGAACATTATATGCTTTCGCCGTATGAAGGAGGGGAAAAGTGCCATACGAAATGTGACTTCGGGAAGAACTTTTATTTATTTTACATTTATTTGACTTTCTGTTTTATTTCTTTTTTTCTGTTTGATGTTTCTGTCTGTTAAATGTAAAATGTTCAAAAAACAATAAAGAAAGAAAAAGAGTTTTCATTGTGCACATTAAAGGGGATGCAAAGGAGTCTGTGAAGCCGATTCCTTCTCTGTAAAGACGATAGTTGAACCACCTGCCGCATTTGTTTTTAATTGAAAAGTCAACAGAAAATAAGGAAGACTGTTATATGGCAGACTGAATTTACAGGATCATTTTATTATCAATTTAAATAACATGACTATTTAATTCAAAGGATTAAAAAAAATACAATATCTCATTCGTTATCATTTTAGAGTTGCTTAATTTAATTAGTATTATGCAATATAATTTATTACAGTTTTACATTAAAGGTATGTATACATACTGCACAATGCTAAGTAATAGCCTCGGGTTCCTATCAGCAGAAATGCTAATGCAAAGTTACCTAAAATTAGAAAACTATTTTACAACATTCCCCACAAGTCCCTGCACACACAGATCTATTACTTTAGTCAAAATATTATCAAAAGGGAATTTGACAACAGCAAGTACAGTATCAAATAAATACAGTGAAACTCCCCTATAGAACGGAAACTTCAATGCAGCTTGACAGAGACTTCTTCCATGCTAACATGCCGCTTTTATTTTTCATTCAAATCTTTACAAAAACTTGAAAAGAACAGTTTCTATTACTGTATGTGTGCAAATACAGGAGCTGATTGATCCATTGTTTCCTCTGTGTTCAGTCCATGAGTTCCTGTTTGATTCTGATGAGCGTAGGCAGTTTTTGACTACGTTGGCCCTTCCTTTGTAAAATGTACTCACTAAACTGAGAAGAGTCCACTCCACCGCCACATGAGCCTGTGATCCAGAACCCTCTCTGTTGTAACCGCTCCAACACCTGCGGTCACAAGAACAATTCAAGAGTGAGGTGTTGACAAGAACCATCGAGTAAGACATATATTTTGACACTTTCCTCGAAGGAGCGCTGAAGTGAAGATTGTGCTTGGTCCAAAGAAAGCAGGTCAGACATGTTTATGCTTCATTTTCAAGTCACTTTCTGTAGGTTTTAAACATTTTCTCTGGTGCTCCTCTTGGCAATGATGAAGCACCATCATGCCATGAGTCATAACTGAGACTAAATGGGCCAAAACAACTAAATCCAAGTTCAGTTCAGTTCAGTTTATTGCCATTTGTAGTACAAAAACACATAGGAAAGCGTGTGCAAGAGTTAAAACAGTACAATTAGACAAGGACATAAGACAAAAGTTTATAAAACAGACATAAAAATAAGGAAAAGAATGAAGGCCACATGAGAAACATACCTGTAGATCAAACTTGTTTGCTCAGGCTGCATACAGCGCATGGAAAAAAGCTATTAGCATGACACGATGAAGTGCATTTAATGGAGCGATACCGTCTGCCTGAGGGAAGAGGAATAAAAAGACAGGCAGGCAGGATGACCTGAGGGGTCCCTGGTGATGCTGAGGGCGCATAACAGGAGCCTATCATTGTAAATATCTTCTAGACCTGGCAGGCTGACACCAATCATCCTAACTGCACGATGATAAACTTGGTTTAAAGATTTTTTTCTCCTGCACAGTTTCCAAATCCTACTAAACTTATGCCAAAAGATATCGAGTCACAGGACGTGAGGTGAGGAAGTTCACACGGTGAACACTTCAATCTTTACGTACGATTGCACCTGCCGTGTTTTGAGACTCTCTATGACCAAACTTCTGCTGTTCTTTTGTGTTGCTGTTTAAATGTATTGCTAACATTAGCTCAGTTGTCAGTTTTCTAATGCAAAAGCTTTTGCATTGGGGGCGGGGGCTGTGTGTCAGAGAAGGAAGGCTGGGGGTTCAATCCCCAGCTCCTGCAGCCACATGTCCAATGTGTCCTTGGACGAGACACTTTGTTGCTCTAGCTGCTTCATCTGCACTGTGTGACTGTGTATGACTGGGATTACTGTGTGGGTGTGCACTGCGGTGTAAAAGTGATTTGAGTTCTAAAAGACTAGAACAGTTCTGTACAAGTTTATTTAACTTTTATCCTCTATAGTCTCTCTCTTGTTCAACGTAGTGAAACATTCAGAAGCTTTTGTTGAAACACGTAAAGTAGAGGACTGGGGTCTATACCTGACAATACTAAACCCTTTGCAGCCTTACTTGATGCAAAGAGTTCAGGCTCTTTCCATATCCTCTCAGCCAGTTAGAAACTGATCATGTCCCCTCTTATATGGTGGAATAAGCTCCCAATTGACTCCCCGTGAAACTCATCTGCTCACACTGAACGTTGTTCTCTGCTATCCCTGTCTTACCTAAAATGACCTAGACAGTTTGGTCTGCACTGTTAATTACAACACTGAATGATTTAAAGATGAAAAAATCAGGATAGATCACACTGTTCTTTGTGCTTAATATGGCTGATGAACAACCTGAGCAAGGAGTTCAGTCCTTCATGTCTGATCACTTCCAAACACTGGTTTTAAAGGCTTTTGTAAAGTGTGTTTTGTACCTGGACAGAATTCAGGTGGCAGTGGTCGTTGAGAGGGAAACGCGTTATATATGTGGTCTCTAGGTTCCAGCTGGTCTTAAGAGTACTTGACATAATGTCTCCGACCTCAGGAAAAACCTCCTCAATCACAGCCTGGTGGGCACTCACACTGATCCTCTCACCGAGCTCTGGAGCCACATGAACCACGACACACTCACAATCCAGACACACCCCACCACATTCTCTTTCCGTCCTCCAGCGTTCCAGTTCAGCCTGCAAAGGAGCCAGCTGGAAGAAAGTGGCCTCTTCATACAACAGCGAGTACTCCTGCAAACGCACACAGAAAAGGCAGCATGAGACAGAGACACACATTGACAGAAGAAACAAGAAGGCTTATAAAAATACAAACGTTTACGTCCATACAAATACGTGTGATACGCAAATGCATCTTATCAAACAAAAAACAAACAGCCGTTTTCTTTCAAACAGAAATAAATGCCATCAAGCTAATTTGAATGTCTTTAATTTGGTCAAATCAATCCAGAGAGCATACACCTGCCAATTTATGAAAGGGAGAACTATTCCTGACGAAATATTATTCAGTCAGAGTTACTGTAAATACAATTTACAAGGACAATATGTCATCATTAATTATTGTACTTATTAGAGGTGGGGGGGGGGAAATGGAAACAACAGCTATTGCAATATTTTGCATCATGACCAACAAGTATCAGTATTTCCATTATATTAATAAGAAAAATCTTTTTTTTAATG
This sequence comes from Symphodus melops, assembly GCF_947650265.1. Taxonomy (NCBI): domain Eukaryota; kingdom Metazoa; phylum Chordata; class Actinopteri; order Labriformes; family Labridae; genus Symphodus; species Symphodus melops. The sequence continues at coordinate 19,779,555 of NC_136698.1, forward strand.
TTTAATTGCTGAAATTGCATTGTTAATAAACAATGTTCAAGGTGGAGTCGACTGAAACAGCAACAGTTCAGCCTTTAACAGGGTTTGACTTTTAGTGTTGGTCCATCAGTGGGCTAGACTCCCGTGGTGTAGAAATCAAAAGACTGAAGTGAGAGGAACAGACTGATAATGTTTTCTTATTTGACCAAACAGTTCTTGATTTTGTTTAATTTAATAGACATTATTTGCAAAACTGTTTAAAATCACAATAATATCAAATCGTGGGGCCTCTGGGGAGAGAGTATTTACAGCTGCCAGAGTGATCCTCAGTCTATGGAAAAGTACATCTCTTTGTACCAGATATTCAAACATGAATAGAACTTGGAGGTGAGAATGTTTTCGTTGTATTGCTTCTGCCTTGTTAGGAAACACAGTGAGAAGCTGGTGAAGTGGCTGTAACTGTTAAATGTTTGTTTTCCTTTGTGCTAAGAAATATGTGAATATATTTCAGGACATGCTTATTGTCAACGGATTTAAATATAATAATAAAAATATTTCAAAGAATAATTGCTTTCAAAAGGGATACTTGCACAAGGGATTAGAAACATTATGATTGGGTTTTGTTGATTATTGGTAGAGGCACTGCTTGTCAACAAGCCCACACCATTAAAGGACCATTGAAGGCAAAAAAAAAAAAAAAGTAAAACCACTGCAGGACAGTGTGAAACCTCCCTTAGGGGGGCCATCTGACACTCTCAAGCCATGTCTAGCATCGTGTAGGTTATTCCTGTAAAGACCAAAGATCAATGAAAGTCACTGAAGGAAAACAAAGAGGAATTCTCTGTGTGAGAGTGAAAAAGAAAGAAGAAGAGCATTGCAACAATGGCAGACATCATAGGGGTCGGAGCGGCCCCCAATTAATTTTGCCTAGAGCCCCAACAGACACTTGATTCCCAACTGATAATTAGTTATAATCACACTTTTAATTACATGAAGTTTGGTACATTTTCAGCAACTGAAAAAGCAGCACTGACTGTCAGAGACGGTTGGTCATTAAGCTAGCATGCCCTCTCAAAGTGTTGTTGAGACAGGTTTTTTGTTTGGCTGTCTTGTGATTTGGGATGGTACAGCAGTGATAAACAGTGATAGTACCTGATCAAAGCTCTAGACAGACACTCACTTTGAAGTCATCAGGGATGAGGAGTTTGGAGGTGCGGAGGAAGTTTAGTATGTAGCGGAACATCGGGCCGTCCCGATCGATGAAGTAGTGCTGCTTTAGACTGTCCAACACAATGGGCTCTGTTCCATCAAACAAATGGCCAATCCTGCCACAACAACACCAACAATAAAGAAAAAGACATTGAGGCCTCCTTATCAAATAGTAGCCAAAGGTTGAGAGGAATAGTAGGCTGCCAGAAACACATGGTGGCATAGCTAGATGTTGAAACCATGATGACAGATTAAAAGAGGTAAACTTGACATGTTTCAGTCTTATATGAATGTTAGGGGGCCAGTAAGGGGAGCTGCAGCTTTTAAATGTACTGCTACATTGTTTAACTGGATGATGGTTGAAGTATTGTCTAATCTTCATCTGGGGGTTTCTGCCAATATCTGTCACAGAGACCTAGATACAGCATCATTTGAAAAGTCTGTTCATTTCTATGAAGTGTTTCAGTGTTGCATGACACCAAGGACGTTTGACTTTCTCCATAGTTTCTGTGTGAGTCTTCTCAAAGTGGGAGCTTGTGTAAGAGTTCTAGACCGTCTCAGTGTGCTGGACAAGCAGTGGACAACCACAGACCGATTAAACCACTTCTTATAATTTAAGGCTGTCACCATTAACTAGTTAATAACCATCAATTAAGGTTTGACATTAATGATTAATTTTTTTAAAAACATGATTAATCACATACCATTTTGTCCCTCTATGCACACCATAGATAAGCCTGCTCTTTAGTCTCAGTAAAATAAAATGACAACACACACTTACCTTTGTCACCGTTCCTTTAAACTGTTTGACTTAAGTTTGTGATGCTCTCAAGTACAACAAATAAAAAGACTTGTATTTTTTTTTAATGTGATATAATGGAATTTTTGAACATGTAATTAAAAATGTGATTGATTATGATAAATTATTCAAATGTAACGATTAATCACCAATAAAAGCTTTAATTTTAATTTGAACTTACAGTCATTTTAAAGACTGTATTTACAGATAATGTATTTAAAGGTCATGATTACTGGCGGGTTTGAATGTGACAGCCATTATTCATTCTGCACTTGGCTGTTAACAACTGTGTTTGTGACGTGATTTGTGACGTGATTGCAATAAGGCTCATTCACATTGAAAGAGGGTAGTTTTCTCTCAACTGACTGCATAAAAGCTTATTTAAATACAATCAGACAGCAAAGACAAATACAAAATGTAAATTACTTAAAATTCAATTTTACACATTATTCTGAAATTACTGTAAAAATAAAAAATAAAAAGAAGTTTAAATGCTTTAACAACATCCAGGGACAGTGGGCGTCCCCAGTCTCTCACACTGTTATTTTGGGTTTCAGGGCTAAAAAGTTTTGGGAACCCGTCTTAGCAGACACAAAAACTGCACAATCATTTTTTTATTTTTCAAGATGAGAAACTTTAGACCATTCTTGATTTGTTGTTTACAATATATTACAACTACATATTCCAAATGTTTCAATACTTTCAGACACTGGACACAGAGTCTGCTTTGTACTTCCTGAACAACACATGCTGAACCACATGCCCCCAAAACACTGTTGGATGAAATGTATTTTACTGAGTTGAGCAGTGGCAAAGTGGGTGTGCATCTCTTACCGTGACTCAGGGTACTTAGTGAGTGTGGCCAGGCTGCTGGTGTACATGTGTCCTCCTACATCAATGTGGACAGGTGCATTTGTTTTGGTGAGCTTGGCAGGTGCGGGGATGCCCGAAGAGCCACAAGGAGACACAGAGACAATCTGCCGACCTGACATACTGCTGCTATCACGGCTCTCCTGGGACAGAAAGCACACAGAGACACACAGGAGTTGTCGTATCCGTAGGGGACTGTTATCCCCTGCTCAATCAGGAGTGACAAATGAATGCATATGAATAATGGTCAAAGAAACGTTGGAGCTTAACTCTACATGGAGATGTAGCAATTGAATATGTCTGCCCTGAGTGGCAGTAAGATCTGCCCCTCGTGGAGTCCAGACACTGATGGCGATGTCATCCGAGGCTGAAGGGATGAAAAGCTGATCTAACTGAAGAAAGGGTTCAGCAGAACAGCTGCAGAAGTTGTTTGAGGTGAGAGGGATGAAGAGGCTGACCAAACTGGGAGGGGGTTGACCATGGTTGATGCTGTGATAGGATGAAGGAGGGGAGGAAACTGGAAAGGCTTGATGGTGATGGGCAGGTGGAGGTTTTACACCGTAACAATGGCAAGAATGAACTAGTGGAAGAGAAAGCCATATTTAAGAAGACAGCAGCAATAGATTTAACAATGAGGGAGTGGAGTAGTACTATTGGATAGATGTGAGCAGGAGAAACTGAGAGAGCATGCAGGACAGAGTGGAGTGACACAGTGTGAGAAAGAACAATACAACCATAATTAATTTATTGAACCACAAGGACATTTTGGAAGAAGAGTGGAAGCAGCAGACCTGTGATAAGGGTTTTAAATGGTAATTGTTTTCAACATATATAAGAATGCAGTAGTCAACAGAAAACTCAACAGACGAGATAAGATACACCACTTTATCAATACACTATATATATATATATATATATATATATATATATATATATATATATATATGTATATATATATGTATATATATATAGTGTTTTTATCTAAAGATAAGAAGATAATCCTTTATTTGTCTATCTCAGCAGAAGAAAATCACACAGTGAAAAAAAATTAAAATAGATAAAAATATAAGTGTAGAAAAAAAAGCAAAACTACATTGTTAATATTAAACTAAACCTGGCTTAAAGGTAAACATTTCTGAGTGACACTTTAAAGCAGGTGACTCTGATGGAACATTAAAAATCCCTCTCTCTTTCTAAAAAAAATAGTTTACAAAACAGCTCAAGACACAGTAGGCCTAATCATTATTATCAGTATGTGTGCTTATGTGTCGTGTGCCAAAATCAATCAATCTTTATTTGTATAGCGTCAATTCATAACAGGTGTTATCTCGAGACACTTTACAAAAAGCAGGTAAAGGACCTTACTGTTTGTCTGTTAAAATTAACAAAAGAGCAGGTAAACGGACCATGCTCATCATTTTGTTTACAAAAAGCAGGTAAAGGACCTTACTTATGGCTATATTACAAGCTAAATTACATTCTATACTGTGCAAATATTTATATTCTATATTTTATATACTGCAAAAATTACATTTCATACTGTAATATTTATACTTTTATATTTTATATACTGCTAAAATTACCTTTTATACTGTGATATTTAAATTTCTATATTTTATATACTGCTAAAACTACATCTCTTACAGTGAAAATAGTTATATTTTTGTTTATACCCTGCCATGGCTCACGTCTCATACAATGCACTATTTATATTTGACACCCTGCTATAGACCTGATATCTCGTACTGTGCAATAAGAAATCTGATGTCTGCTTATCTATTTAAATTTAGTATGCTGCAAACTGTAAGGAGTCCTACCACACATATTCCACCTTCCGTTAACTAGGGTCACTCTTTTTTCTTTTGACCCATACGCTTCTTGTTGTTGTTTTTTGTTTTGTTCTTAGCTGTGTGCACTTCAAGGTGAAGCCAAGTAATCTCGTTGTACAATTTGTATATTGACAATAAAGGCATTCTATTCTATTATATTCTTAGCCCAGCAAAATGATATAATATAACGCACGATTGAAGGGCCTTCAATCAGCAAGCTCTCATCCCCTTCCTCTGTGTAATCGACTTATTATGAGTACACGGCATGGAATATACTTTATCAATAAAGAAAAGACTGACAACATAACTTCATAGATCCATTGACATTATTTGCAGTTAGTTCCTACAGGGTTTAGGCTCACAAACTGTGCTGATACACATATATAAGCTTATGTGAATATCGGCTTATATCAAAAGATCTGTAGTTTTGTGTTACCTGTGTGGATACAGCGACCACTGACCCGACAGAGGGCTTGCGATTCGCATGGGTTTCCTTGGCTTTCCTCGGGTTCAGTTCAGGCGATTCCGCGCGTGTCCGGGAGCGCACGCACAGCTTCTTGGCGCGGGGAGCCTCTGGGACCTCCTCGCCGCTGGCTCTTGTCGCCTTTGTTGCTACTGCTGTGTTTGTTGTTGCGGACACAGTTTCTGTCTCTGACCGCTGAGGCTTTACATCCGTTGGGTCGGTCGCTCGATGGACGAAGGGGATCACGAGATGGAGGTGGGACTGCGCGTGACCGTTCACCGTTTCCGTGGCAACATAAAGCGTCGTCGGTCTGGAGCCCGCGGCGCCCACGATGCTGTTAAGCGTTGCTATAGAGACGGCACCGATGCAGTGGTTGGTGTAGGTCTTGGAGAGCTTGGCAGCGCGCGACAACATCTGCATCCTCGTGCCCAGCAGGTTCTTACCGATGGCTTTGTTCTCATACCACGTCACGTCGTTTGCGCAGCAATGGTCCCGGGGCCTCTGGAAGAAAGCCCTGCAGAGCGGGTTCCGTTTGGACACGTATCGGACAAAGCTGGCATACGGACATTGCTCTGTGCCCGTCTCATACATCCGCGGCAAGGTGTCCTCGTCTGCGTCCGGGCGCTTCTTGGTCCAGGCAGTGGACCGGGACTTGTGGTACGGTCCGAGAGCTTTAAAATAGACAAACTTTCTTCCATCCTCATCAACAGCCAGGCCAAAGGAGTCCTCCTCAAGCTCCCGTTGGTTCTCCCGGCCCCTGGTGCAGAAATACATGCAAGTTTCGAACCAGACTTTGTTTAGCAGCCCGAATGACGTGTCGGTGTTGAACACAGAGGACTCATACAGTTTCCGCAGGTCCGAGCGCGTAATGGCTTGTTTCTGCACCACGGGACCAGCGCCTTGCTCCTCCAGCCTCCGAATGACCGCGGCCAGGGTCAGATTGGCACTGCGCAGTTCGGGGTCCTTGGTGAGGTCCAAGGTGCGACAGTAAGGCGGCTCGTTCAGGTACCGGTTCAGTGAGCTCCGAATGCTGATGAGGGACGACTTGCTGTACAGCTGTCCACTTTTAGAGCGTGCCTCCGCGTAAAAAGAGCGTAGCACGGTGCAGAGCGCTTCCTTGTCCAGAGTTTCAAAGTCTGGACTTTGGGCTTTCTCACTGAGGTACTCCCTGAAGATCCTTACCGCATACCGGGTGGCAAGGCGGGTGTTCTCGCTCAGCCGGTTCCGCTCTGACCGCTGAAGGTCTCCCTCCAGGTGAGGCTCCTGCCCAGCAGGGAAGCTGCTGCTGAAGGAATCCGCCTCGCCTTCATCCTCTTCGCGGTCCATACTCCGCATAACGACCGCTTGAGTCTTCGCAGCAGATGCACTGGAGTCCAACACAGTGCTCCCTGACTCCCACTCCAGCTCAACAGCATCTCTGTCAAAATCTTCGTCCTCCTCTTCGCCTGTTATCTGGACCTCCTGGATATAATCTTCATCTTCATCCTCATTATCCTCATCCCTGCTCTCCTCGGGACAGCTCATCTGCTCCCGGTCCGTATCTCCGCTGGCAGGCATTCTCGCCATATTGCGGTCTGTGAAGCAGTCCTCCGGCAGCGCGCATGCGCTATATTGGACCGCAGCGCTGAAAGCCTTTTGTGTTTAAGTGACCTTCAGCCGTGCACACGCGTTTTTTAAGGTACTGAGAGCGAGCGCAGCGGGAGAGTAAATTTGGAAGCGCGCCCCACCAAAAGGGCTGCAGTATTGGACCAGCAAAATGAACACAGTGTGATGTGGTGGATAACAGGACTGCAGGAGTGTGACCTCGAGAGTCATCATGAGCCAAATAAACTAATCATCCATTTTCCCCTTCAGAATCAGAGTGGAACGTCACAGGAATGTATAATTAACAATATCTGCCAAAAGAGATGATTAAACATCTATTCAAATAAACTAGGGAAATGAATTTAGGTCAATTTTCCGAAACTTACCACTGCACCACTGCACTATTATCTTATTTAGTCCTGTACGTTTTTGTCTTCAATCACTTGTTTATATTTTTAGTTAATTGTTATTAACTAAAAATTATTATTTAATCTTTGCACAGAGCCCAGTCTATCAAAGTTAAATTCCTTGTGTAATAAACTACCTGGCGAATAAAGCTGATTCTGATTCCAGACATTTGCTATTTTTTCAAAGACACAATAGGTTATAAATGAAGAGATTGTGTCTATAAATCATAAAATAATATAACATTTCAGAATATGTTTCACTATTAGTTAGTCTTTTGGTTATTAGTTGGTTATCATATAAATGCATGATGTGTGACATATCACATATAAGCTGAAGCAAAACAGAAAAAGGAAAATATTACTTGTTGTAACAAAGCAATAGGCTTCAGTCTCTGCACATGAGAAAAACATGCAACATAAAAAAACTGAAACACTCCTATAAATATGATGAAAAACATCATATTTACATTAAACATATTTAAGTTCAGAGTTTCACCCCACAGGGGGTTCATGGAACATGGACGCAGATTCACTGAGTTTGACTAAGATTTAAGTAATTTGATTAACTGTTAATGGTAAATGGTAAAATGCGCTTTTAGGCTAGACATACTATTTACACAGTGTTGGAAGAGGTTGCTATATAAATTACAAAGAAAACACATTTCTGGTGGGCGACCGCAACAAGAAAGGAGAGACAAAAAAATCAGCAAAAAAAACGTCCTTCAAGTATGTTTATCTAGAGCAGCAGTGTACAGATCAACAATGGGCACGTTTCAGCATAGGCCTGCTTCAGCGTTAAAACGGAAATGCCCCTTATAAACAAATAGGGTCTTAAACAAGGTTATTTTAAAGGGATTATTCTGTATAACAGAGGAACTGTCTCTAGAAGTTATATATTAACAATATGAGGTAACAAATCTCATTCATACGCCACCGATGTAGCAGCGGGTTAAGTGTCTTGCCCAAGGCTGCATGATGATCGACTCCCAACCTTCCGGTTGAGGCGACCGATTCGACCACTGACCCACAGCCACTGTTGTTAAGTAATCTTCCCAAAGAGCTTAACAGCACAAACCAAAGAAGGCCCTGCTTTATTATGTAACTAACGTTTAGGGACCTGGTGTTTGCCAAAATATTTTTGTATTGATTATGATAGAGCAAAACCAAAAAAGACAGGTGAAGAAAGACTCCAAGAATCCATCTGACCCAGAAAATAAGTTCCTTCAAATCGATCTTGTCACAAATGTGTAGAGAGATACTGACATTTTAATTCTCTCACATGACATTCATTAAATGGTTAAGTTAGCAAGCTGTGATATTTTATTTGAGAATGAACTGTGACCAGTTTTGAAGTATCCCAACTTATTTATTACTTAATTATTTTTTGTAATTTTCTAGATGTCTTTAGGAATTCTCAATATCTCCAACATTTTCTTACTAAATTATTTATTTTCAACAGCCTCACCAATGATCGTCTTTTATACTCCCAACTCATTTAGTGTTAAAAACTCAAAAGTAGTCTTAAACCCAATTTACGTATCATTATTTAAAACAATGTAGATGCACTGGTCAAACAATTGTACACCCTCAAATAGTAGACTACACTAACAATGCATTATCCATTGTCTAAAGTTCAAGAGGCATCGATCAATCCTTTCGATTCTTTGTTTCCTAAAGACCATTTTCCAATGTGCAGCTACATTAGCAGTTATTTTAGCAGCTTCTTAATTTAGTATCCCATCATGCTTGGTGCCTGCTCCCGGCTAAGAGCACTTGTTCCTCCCCTGGGCAAACATGACCTTGATATACAGTCTGCACCCCATGCACATGCTCTCACTGCACCAGTTTATTTTTTCAATATTAAAGGATTATGTCCTCTGCTAAAGATGATCACATAAGTGATTTATAGTCCATTATACTATGATGTTATTTGTTTAAAAAGGCACATCAATTGACACAATGTAGGCCTGCAATAAGTCTGAAAAGAAAGGGAAAAAAATAAAATAAAAAAGACTGACAAAACATTTTCCAGAAGAAACAATTCTGTTGGCGCAGTCCCTTATTCAGAGTGCTCCTGCGGTTTGTAACCAAACTAAAAAGTCAGAGCACATCACTCCCATTTTAAACAAAACCCAAGTAATTTATTATAAAATATTTGTTATTGTTTTTAAATGTATGAATGGCTTAGCTCCCTCTAATGTTGACATGCTTAGAGGCGCTGCTTGTCAACAGGCAAGGAAGGCAACTGCTTGGGGCCCAGATCAATAGGGGGCCCTGAGGGATCACACACTTAAACCAAAAACAATGGACCAAATGTGCAAATTTTGCAATTACAGTTGGAAACCTTCCCAAGTTCCCTGGTTCCCAGGTCCTGCTGTCCTGCTGTCCTGCTGAGTGTTGAATGTATTAATGCTGTGAAAACCAAAGTTTGTCAATGCAAGTCAACGGTGGTAAACACTGATTGTAGGACCTTCAGTTGATTCTTGTCCCAAGAGGCTCTAGTATCGCCACTGGATATAGCCATCGTCAATCTCTTTCAGCCACTTTGTTGGTGCTGTGGACAGCTTTCCTCAACCTCTCTACCTCAATGCCCATCCGAAAGCTCTGACCAGGGACCAAGCTGTGAATCGCTGACAACCAATCTTCATTGAGTGACACTTCACTTTCTATCCTGTTGGCTGGCAGTCCCCAAACAGCCCTGCATTCTTTGTGAGCTTCTTTCTAAAGGCCTTTTCCAATAGCACTTCCCATGGAACTTCAGCAGCATGGCCTGCTTAGTGGACATCAAGACATAATACTGTCTGGTCGCAGGGCGGCGGCCACAGTGGAGTTGGAGAACTTCAGCTTCCTTTGTAGAGGTCAGGAGTCCCACAGACATTTTCTTGGTATTTTCTGAGCTCTAATAAAAGCTTGGAGGGGCTGCATGGAGGCCCGCTCCACTTCTTTGCGGTTGGCTAAAAGATAGACTTCAGGTGTGTGCTTCCACAGGTAACATCCTTCTCCTTTGAGGATTTGCCTCCCCCTAGATTCACTTAAACCCAGCAATGAGTGTGTAAATCAAATATCCGTTTTTATTGATTATCTAAATACCAGTGTTGCAGCACTTAATCATTTTTATGAATTACATCCATGTTCAGGCCAAAGGATAAGATAAAGCCCCTTTAGATAGAGCCCCTCACCAGGTCCCTAAGATCAGCAAATCTTTTTTTTTTTTTTGTGGTAATAGGCCCTTGGCTTTGAAGCAGCCTTTTTAAAGATGGCCTACTCTACACAATGGATTCTTCTCATTTATTGTATCTCTTTATTGTCATTTTATATTACTATATTTAGGGGGGGTTTTTTGACTTACATTATCAAAATATAATGATATTAGCGGGCTTGAAATGTCATTTATGAAAAAAATGTATGGTAATATCTTAATAAAAATTATTGTAGCAGCTGAAAATGGGTGCCTCCATGCACAGTTAACAAGTCTCATGTCAGTTTGACTCAAAGTCTCAATTCATTTGGCATATTTTAGCTTCTATGCTCAACTATGAAGCAGCTGTGGAGACAGAGCTGCACAAACAACATTCTTTCAAAGTGTTGTTACGGCAGTGGTGTTTTGTGTTTCTGCTCTGGGGCACATCACCATGAAGCCAAGCCACTTCACAGGCATGAGGCGCCCCCGTGTTTTTTAAATTCTTGTTAGCTGAGACTGCTTTAGACCTTGCGACCCAATTAGTAATTAGCCAGCCTTTTACATAGAGACCTTTGCTGTGGAGTGTGATCCTTGCCTGATTTGTATGCACTTTGTGCAGAGTCTGATAAGAGCACCCAGAGTACATGTGGGGTATTTTAAATTTAATTTTATGATAATTTGCATTCTGGGACTGCTGCAAGGCTAGGGGATATAACATAACCTGTCTTCAAAAGGAGATCTGTACACCAAGCACAGCAAAATGTGTAGGTCTGCGCTTTTTTTGTGCAGGCAGGTAATTTGTTCCCTGACTAATCTGCAGAGATAGGAAGAAGTTCAGAAAAAGCTCTTACACAAAGAACAAGCTTTAGCTTGGAGGCTTGTCAAAAACCTGAAGAAATTAACACCAAGGTGCAATAGCTGGAACAGGCGAGGATCTGCAGGAGCCTCGGAGGCTATGAGGTTTTGGTGTGTATGTGTGTACACATATACTTGTTAGTTAGTTAGTGAGCCAACAGTTTTTTTTTTACCAGTATGAAGTGTGTGTATGTGTGTGAACATGTATCTTAAGATAATTAATGTACTGCAGCTACAAGAAACATGTTAGAGGGTTTTTACACCAAAGTGTTTTTTTATGTTTCAGATGAGGCGTGTAGGAGTGTAGGTGGAGGTTGGATGAGGTTAAAACTGAAGTATAAACTGCACTCATATAACTCTTAAAGGTTTCAAGCTTGCAGCTGTTCTCCACCAGGACATTCATTTATCTGTTAGCCTTAGTCAAGTCTCTAAAATTACCTAAAGAAAACCTTTTAGAATGCAGGGTGCTTTAATTACCATACATTCAAGGGCACACAGAGCAGTAAATGAACAACAGTACAGGTAGGTTGCTAACGTTTAACCAAAGATAAAGTGTCAACAAAAGAATTATATAAATATATATATATATATATATATATATATATAGTAGAGTATGTATAAGTAACCGATACTAAATAATAATGTGCCTGCCAGATAATAGAGAAAACGTCTAAATGTAATTCAATCAGGAGAGACTTAATTGAGAACAAACAATTCTTTATTAAAAAAAAAAAAGTGCAAACATTTTAGAATGAAATGTGTTAAGTCTTTTGGGGGCTACATTCCATCGTGACAACTTCATGTACTCGGAGGGGTAATGAGGCCAATGCCGTCTAAGATACCCTCCGTGGAGTCTAGACACTGATGGTGGTGAAGAGGAATGGAGGCTGTGATGAGGAGTGGGTTTCAGCCTGAACCTGGACTCTGCTGAGCTGGATGAAGGTGACTTGGGCGGATGACGGTTGCAGCATTTACACTAAAGCCACAGAATGACTGAGGGAGAGAGAGATTGTTTTTAGCGTTTGGCAGCAGGAGGTTGATTGGTTGAGAAAGTTTGTGGCAGTCTAGTCAGCTGATCACCAGAACGAGAGATAGAGGTAGTAGTAGGGGGTTTGGTTTGAGAATAAATTAGTGAATGAATGAAATAAAGAACACCAGTCTTCCTGTCTGAAGTTACGTTGAGCTTCATACCAGAGTTGTGAAAAACATGAATACTGAAAGAAGAAAGTTGCTGCATTACAATGATGGATAAGATATTAGATATGAGAACTGATCTAAAATGGAATAAAGTGGAGTAGTGCATGAAGATCAAATAAAGCATTTGGCGGTTAAGGTGCATGGCATAAGGGAAAAACAAAAAAGGAGGCAAATATAACCAAGTTTACAGCTTGGAATGGGGTGCCCTGGAGTGAAGGGCGTTCGTGTCCATTTTCGGGGGGAGAAACACTAGGGATAAGAACTACAACATACATCAGAAAACACTAAAGACACAGAGAACTCAAGAATGAACCATTAACAGTACACGCTAGATCATAAAGAAACACAAGGATAAGAAATGCCAAAATAAACACTACTGAGTCAATGAGGAAGCATAAAAGAGATGGTAAATGGACTTGAGCTTATATAGCATTTTTTCCACTCACAGTGCTTTCAAACTGCATTGCTGCACCTACCCATTCACACAGTGATGACTGGTTGCCATGTATATTGACCATCAAATAACTAATCCCATTCATATACACATTCATGTGCCCCTGATGCAGCAGGAGCATATGTTTATATGAACCCTTGACTCTCTGGTTGACAGACGACGACTCCAACTGAGCAGTCCAACTGAGCTAAAGCCACAGAAGACATACAGTATTTTACTCCTTTTCCACCAAAGTTTTGCCTCAGAGTGTAGAGTTCATGAGTGGAGATACAAGGGAGGGAAGTTTTTTTTATTTTTTTTAACAGAATCCCACTGTGACGTCACAAGGAAAGCACATTTGAAACACAGTATTTTGATGGGACGGATGGGTTTATTCCACATTTGTGGGCCTGTAGACACTCAAATTACCCAAATATATGTTCAAAAACACCATGTCAATTTGGATTTTTCATAATGTGTCCCCTTTAAGGTAAAACACACAAGGGAAAAATGCAACATCAGGGAAGACCACAAAATAAAACAGGAAATGATACTTAACACGGAAAAAATATCAAACTTCAGGAAATCATCACATAAAGTAAATTTAAATATGACAGACAGACAGACAGACAGACAGACAGACAGACAGACAGACAGACAGACAGACAGACAGACAGACAGACAGACAGATAGTTGAATGAACCTGTCCTTGGGAGTTTGAGCTGGAATGCCACTGGGTTCACAATTTTCATAATTGGGAACTGATGGGTTGAATAATATAAATGTCCCTAAAGCTGAATCTATCAACAGACTGGATAATATTAACACAGCATATCACGGCCGTGGTTTTGATCTAACAGACAACACTGAGACTCTGTGCAGGCTGAAAGATAGACAATTTAATGGTCAGTGTGGAGCCATTATATACAGCACAACAGATGTCATAAATTCCTTCCCACTTTAGATATTTCGATACATGGTATGAAGAATCACATTACCTTTACTCTTTAAATGTCAAACCTCTATTTGAGGAACACTTCATCATTCTACTGTCAACTGAGGCCATACATTATACTTTTGGAATACCTCATATTACATGTTTCTCTTCAAATATGGTCATAGCTTCTCAGAATAGAGCGTATTCTGCTAACAGCAAAGTCATCTCTACAAGGTGTAACCACACTGAACGTATTAACAGAAATTCGTACTATCAGGAACGGACCAAGAAATCTCGGTGCCTTGGATGGAGGCCAAACCTTCTTGACCTCTTTCGCAGTTGGAAGCTTAGGCAGAGGAACAAAATGAGCCATCTTAGAAAGTCCGTCTACAATGGCGAGAATAACAGCGTTACCTTCTGAGTGAGGCAGTCCAGTGACAAAGTCAATGGAGAAGTGAGACCACGAGCAAAACTAGACGGCTGCTGTCAGGAGGTCTTATTCTGGCCATAGACAGGGCAGGCAGCAACAAACTTCTGGACATCCTCCTTCAGTGTGGGCTGAGACTAATTGAGCGAGCAACCCCTGCGTTGAACACAGCTGAGGATGGAGGTGTGTCTGCACTGCAGGACCCATGAATGGAGATTAGGCAGGCCATAAAGTCGAATCTCAGGGCAGGCTTCAGGAATCTCCACCTTTACCAACACTTGCCTGATTTCATCAGCTACACCCCACGTCATTGACACAAGATGGTGGAAGGATTGTGCCAAGGGTTCTAGAAGTCAACTCTCGCTCAAACTGGTGGGACTGGGCATCTGGCTTGATGTTTCTGGAGCCAGGGTGATAGGAAAGGGTGAAATCAAATCGAAAAGTGCCCACCTGGCTTGATCAGAGTTTAGTCGTTTGGTAGTCATTATATACTCAATATCATTGTGATGTTGCAAGACACGGCTGCTCAGCCCCCTCGAACCAGTGTCTCCAGTCCTCAAGAGCCAGTTTGATGGCCAACAGTTCACGATTGCTCATGTCATAGTTTCGTTCTGCAGGGGAAAGTTTCCCAGAAAAGAAATCACAGGGGTAAACCTTTTTATTCTGTGCTGAGAAAGGACAGTTCCCATCGCCTCATCAGAGGTGTCAACTTCAACAACGAACTGGAGCTTGGAATCTGGTAGAGTGAGAATAGGAGCTGCGGAGAACCGCTGCTTTAGGGATTGGAACGCCTCTTTGGCTTTAGAGTTCCATGCAAATCTTGTTCCTGGGAAAGTGAGAGCATGGAGAGGGGCAGTAACAGGAACTATTGCTCAATAGTTCATGATAAAATATCTGTAGAAGTTAACAAAACCTAAAAATCTTTGCAGCTGTTTTCTGTCAAATGAGGTTGGCCAGTCTGTGGCAGCATGTCCTTTTACTGGACATTGAGCCAAGAAGTGACCCAGCTGCCCACAGTAGATATATACGGCACTGACCTGTTGTGCGGTGGTCAAAAACTTTGCGAAGAGCTTCAGCAAAACTCTAAACGAGTTGACATAAGGGATTATTTATCCCATTCTGCTGTAGCCCACACTCAAGCTCTTCCCATGAGTTGGGTTATTATGAAGGCCACAAGGGAGCTCTCTGTGGGATAAGTGTTGGGTTGCAGTTGGAAAATTATTGAGCAGAGAGAAAAAAAATCATCTTCAGGTAGAGGAATTACCATCATAGCTCTCAATGTTGGGAAGACGAAAAGAAGTTTGGGCTTCAGGAGCACAGAGCACAGGGAAAGGCAGAGAAGGTGAAGTAGCTGTAGTAGTCTGCATGAGGGTGAGCATCTGCTGCATCTGATGAGTTAAATCTTGAAACTGCTTGTTCATAGCAGTTTGAAAGCTGCCTTGTCTTACATGCAACTCCTGCACATCCCCAACAAGAGAGGACAGCTGCTGCTGTTCAAGAAGTCTTTTCCCTTGGAGTGGAGAGCCAAGCACAGTATGGCTTCCTCTGCTGAGTCAGTCATGGCCAGGTTGTACTGTAATGCTTCAAAACCAGACTCTGTTGCAGAGGAAGGTCCAGGACACAAAAAGCAGGTTGTAAGTTATTTGTTTAAATGTTTGTAGGTGATAGAAGGCAGTCAGCTCGGGCAGAAAAAACATTTACCTTATAGTAAGACTGGGTACAATCTTTGCAGCCATTTAAAAAGCTACTATACTGCAGATGGAAATACACACGGTATAAGGTGTGTAAGGTCTGCAGTCAGAGAGTGCACGCTGGAGCGTTTGGCTGCCGCTGCTCTAACAGAGATCTGTATTTGTGTTTTGTCTGACGCTGTGCTGCTGCTGACCTCTTCCACCCTGGGGCCTCAGCGAACCAATAATGAAGATCACCGGGCAACCATCATGGATTGTATTTACCTGGATCCTCATTTGCTTGTTATTCCACCCAGTGACACCGATTCTTCAGTACACAGCAGCTGAACTTTTCCAACTGTGTCTCTGCCTCGCTTAGCTTCCACCTGTGTTGCACCTGCATCTGGATGTTACTCCTCATCCTCGTTGTAAATACATCCACCTTGGTTCCCGACGCAACTTCAGATTTGATGACACAGAGTCTATCGGGTCTTTCTGGTCTTCCACTTCCTGTCCTACAAGGAAACCTGCACGGTCCGCTGACCATAGTGCGCAAGCATACCCTGCTCGGTTGGCTAGCATCAAACATGCTAACAAGGTCAGCTTTGGGCTATTCAACACTCGCTCACGTCCTCACCTCCTTTCTGCCTTTCATCTCACAATTTTCTTAAACTCAACATCAACACAACTGAAGTTCTTCTTGTACCAAATCCACTCTGGCCAAGTCCGACATCTCTGCAATATCTATGGACAACACCAGAGTCCATCCCTCCCCCCAAGTTAAGAGCCTGGGTGTCATCCTCGACAGCACTCTCTCCTTTGAAGCACACATCAATAACATCACTTGGTCAGCATATGGGCCACCTGGGCAACATCAATCGTCTTCGTCCATCTCTCACTCCCAACAGCACCACCATCCTTATCAACAGCAATATCAATAGCTGGTTACTGCCCGCTTAGACTACTGTAACTCTCTCCTCTCCGGTCTAGCTCTCAAGTTACTCCATAAACTCCAACTCGTCAAAAACTCAGCTGCTGTTATCCTCACCAGAACCCCCCCCTCCATCAACCACATCACTCCAGTCCTTCAAGAGGTCCTATTTGGCTCCCCGTCAAAAACCGTATCGACTTTAAAATTCTTCTTCTCACCTTCAAGGCTCTTCATAATCTCTCCTCTACGTACCTTTCTGCTCTCCTAACTACTACAACTACAAACCCTCCCGGACCCTCCGTTCTGCCTCCTCCATGCTCCTCACCACACCTCCTTTCTGCCTTTCGTCAATGGGGTCTTGCGCATTCAGCCATGCAGCCCCGTCTCTGGAACTCTCTTCAACAACCCATCTGTGACATCAATTCTCTCCCCACTTTCAAATCTCAGCTCAAAACTCACCTTTTTCAACCAGCCTATTCCGTATGACACGCACACATGCCTCACTGTTGTTATTTTGTGTTTATGTAGTTGATTGTGTTCATGTTTTTATTGTGTGTTTTTATCATGATGTGTTCATGTTTTATGTTAAGTGTTATATTAAGTGTCATGAAAGGCTCCCTTAAATAAAATTTATTATTATTAATATTATTACTTCAACTACCACAATTCAAGACTGGTATAATGCACTAAACTGGAGAGAGTCATATTCACTAACATTTTGTGGGGCACTATGTGTTTTTTTTTTAATGACATCACTCACTAATACCGTTACCATTGCTCAGCGAGCGAAGAACGCTTCATGTGACATAATGTGTGTGTATATGTGTGTATGTACATGTACCTATGCGACTAGGAAAATCCTTGGGGGTTTGAACATTTGCAGGCAAGGTTATGGATACAATGCTTCTTGATTAACTGTTTTTATTTCTCATCAATGTTTCTCTTTATTTAAAAAAAACCCCCATAAATAATAAGAAACCAATAAGCTATCAAAAAGTCTGGCAGATATATGTTTTATGCTGGATGTTAAGGACAGAGCAGGAGTTCTATCTGCTTCTTGAAAACATCAATCTGTTTGCATCTGCTGTAAATAAGCAAAGAAGCTGTCTCTTCATTCAAAAAATTTACATTATTAATCACACATGCAATACAGCGTGGCCTAAAGCAACCTATCAAAGTCTTTGCTTAGCCAAACAGAAGCGGGAGACAACTTTGTGTGTGTGGGTGTGTGTATGTGTGCGTGTGTGTGCGTGTGAATGCTTTGCCTACATCAGGTAAAACATGAGAGTGAAAAGAGTTAGTAAGCGTGCCAGTGATTTAGGAAAACAATGAACACAAACATGTATAAAATGATTGCAGATGACAGGAAATGGAATGACCAATATTACAGTGTTTATTTGTTGAGGGAAAAGGTTAAAGTTCAACTAAATTTTGTACAGATGCAAAATAAGTCTTTTGTTTGGACAAAGACAGAAAAGCAGGATTTTCAAAATCAGAATAAGAAATACTTTATAAACCCAAGGGAGAAATTTGGTATTAAAATCCTGTATCCACCTTATCCTGAAAAGATCTGCATTCATATTCACATCATTCCCATTCCCTTTATACAGTTCATGCTCATCATGAACATGTTCCAGTGAAATCAAGCTTGAAATGTTGGACAATGATCTGTGTGGAAATGCAACAGCCACAAACACAAACCTCTTTTTAAACCAAATGTGAGGTGTATCATGATCATTTGAGTTTTACATTTTGTTTCATGAAAGATAACTTTTATGGCCAAGCATTTACAGAAAGTATTCTATTAAAAAGTCTCAAAGTATCAAATGTATTAACAGCAAATTTACTCTGATTTAGTGTTAGCATATTTCTTTTTTCCGCAACTTTATACCTCACAAACACACCAGAAACCAGTATTCAGCTCAAGAAGGGGTCCTTGCATTCAGGTCAAAAGTGAATTTACACGTAAAATGCGAAGGACAAACCAATGCTCACAGCAAAAATTCAGCTATTTAGAGTTGTCATCCATCACTAGAAATTGTTACATTTAAAACACATTGCACAGACATTGCAACAAATTTGATCAGTGCCACAAATGTTTCCTTTTTACTGCACTACATTTGCCTGAAATTTATAGTCACAAATCCACTTTTTTTTTGTCACCAATCTACTTTTTTTGTGTTTCCTGGTTGTGCAGTGAGATACCCTGGGACTGGAAAGAGTGGATTCCTATGGAGTGGATACATGTCTGAACTTCCCAAACGAGAAAGCAATCTATTGGAATTTGCTTAAAATGAATCCAATCTTGTGGTCTCATGACATCTTATGAAAACATGTAGTTCACCAGGAAACCTTCCAAGTAACTCCTTTTATCTTTTGAACATAAGCCATTATGAGATAGATAGTTTATTGACCCCGAGGGGAATTCAATGCATCCAGTAGCAGTTTACAAAGACATGCAAGACACAGAACATCTGCCAGAAATAAACACAATTACGCTGCAATCTTGCACAGCTCTTTCTCTAATTTCAGATTATTTTTTGTCATTTGCTACTTTTTTAACAATCCTTAAACGTTTTGTTTCAAACATTGAATTTTCACGCTTGCTTGCTCGGAATGTTTGTTTACAAATGTTTCACAACTATTCAAGGCCTTTTTCAATTGAACTGAGCTGATAGTGACATCTGCTGGTGGTCTCTTAAAGTACATGTGTGGTCTCTGGAATCAGCCTTTTAACTCACTTCAGTTAGTACAAGTTCACTTGAATTGAATTCAGTGTATACACACTCTATCACTTTGTCTCTCTATATATATATTATACCACGTGTCAAAGTGTCAGGCAAATGTGTTTGTATAGATTTGTTGAATATATCTTTGTTTTTATAACGTTCGTATGTTCATAAAAAGCTTTAACAATTGAAGAAAATGGTTCCATTAAACTCCTACAAATTAATCTGTAGTTTAATGCACGTTTAAGTATACATCTAACTACTTTTTAAGAAACAAGTCTGATTTGTCGTTAACACATTGTAAAACTGTTGAGACAGTCTGCATTGACTTTGAGGAAAGTGTCATTGTCAGTGATAAATAAAGGCTAACATAGGTGATACAGCGATTCTAAATAAGACCACTGTGATCTTCAAAAAACTGTTTAAAAGCTCTGCTTTCACCTTTTCTACTCAACTGGCAAAAATCTGCCCCCCAAAAAAGGCCTCTAATTTAGCTGTTCTCGATTGAAGATGTTTTTTCTGCTCAGCTATCGTCTTTTATTTGTTTGTGTTCCCTGTGATCAGTCTCTCTCAGAGTGGACTGTAGAGCATCTGTTGGCCGTGGTTTTCTTTCTAGACAGACAGAGGACAACACCTCCCCCGACACTTCTTCCTTGCTCTCGGCTCTCTCTACAGTCATGACGGTGAAGAAGGGTTCCTGTGCAGTGACTGAGTCCTGCCGGTGTTTAGGAGCGGTGAAGGGTGTTCTGATGAAGGCATCACTGTAACGTTTCTTCAGCTCAGGGTTTGGACAGAACAGGTATTCATACAGTGCAGCAGCCAGAGTCCCACCCAGAGATGGACCCAACCAGTACACCTCACGAGAAAAAGACACAGAGACACACATGTATAACAACATCAGGCTGAAGAGAGGCAAGTCACTCTGTCGTGGTTCAAACAAAAATCTGATTTCTGACTAAAATACTTGAGCTAAATATTGTTCGCTGTTCTTTCTTAAATAATACATAAACGTATTTCTAACAGGTGCAGTCTGTCGAACTTTCAAAACATAAAAATTGGATTGAAACATTTCATTGCTGTGTATGGTAACACACGGTCTGTATGCTCTGTGTGTATTATTAATCTGAGTAGTTACATAACATTAAAGTTAAGTTACCCAGTGGTTCTTCCAGCTCCATGTCACCATTGCTGGGCCAAATGATCGGGCAGGGTTCATACTGGCTCCAGTGTAGGGAATCTAAAGGAACAAATCACAGCCAACATTATTCCTTTTGTTTAATCGCAGGAGAGAAAGGCCACTGAGTGTTCAATAAATTATCAATATAAAGTCAGTAGTGACAAAGTCATAGAAATATTCTTAAAATGCTTTAAAAGGAGTGAAACCAATCACTATTTACACAAAGTTGAGAAAAAAGAAAGTATCTGATGTGTCTGCGAGGAGCTCAGATAAAATGCTTATACATGTCTTCATCTGTGAATGTTTTCTTTTATGTTCTCATTTATTTAGCCTTCTTCTAATAAACAATCAAACGAAACCTTTAGACTATGGAGCGTTCATGAGTCTGAGACCTGTATCAGATGGTGCACTTCGCACCATCTGTGTTAATGATGAATCCACTTTCTTTTGATTTCTTGCCATTACCGGTTATGATCCAATTCTATTTCCAACATCTTTTTTTCCATGAACAACTAGACAAGTACTTACAGCAAACAGGTGACCAATACACACAGACAGGCCGATAGCCAAAGCAGAAGAACCCTTCAGGTCACTACGTTTGAGGTCACAGGTAGCAAACACAGTGAAGACCAGCTGAAAGGTGATGAAGAGTTCTACAACCAGGGCGTTTCCCAAAGAGATGCTCTCATTTACCTGGGTCAAAAATAAAAGCACATACAAAAATATCACATACTGCTAGTACATACTGACAAAATGAAAAATTGAATACATTCACTGGAGCCTATAACTGACAGCTGCCTTCATGTGTCAACGCAGACTGCAGACCAGTAAAAGAAACTGGGCTTGAATGGGATGGACTTTTATTTGAAGTTTTACATAAGCAATGAAGGCTTTGTTTATTTGCTCCTCCTGCCAACAATGAAAACATGGAGTTTACTTCTTTTATAAGGAAGTTACAATTCATCAGAATTACTGTAAAAGAGCAGTGATCAGTCAGCAATTAAAAATAAAAATAAAAATCAGGACAAACCATTGTGATCCCTATGCCACCCCGCAGAGAGGCTGGGGTTACACCGGAGAGAATAGCAGCCCCCACTATGGCTCCTACACACTGGGCCAGCAGATAGAAGGCCGCTTTAGCCAGACTGATCTTCCTGGTCACCACCATAGCTGCTGTCACTGCAGGGTTGATGTGAGCACCACTGATGTGGCCAAAACACTGCACCATTGTGGCAATGCTGAGGCCAAAGCAGAGAGAGATGAGTAACAAGTCTGGGGGGCGGGGAACCTGCTCGACAGTCCCCCAGTTGATGGTTGATCCCAGGCTGAGCAGAACAAAGATGAGCATGGCAAAGAACTCAGCCCCTACACAGCGCCAGAACTCCTGAGTCCAGATGTCTTTGAAGGCAGTCATGATGTTGCCGGCAGAGCAGAAAGATGGAGGCCAGCACCGACAGTTTCTGGTAGGGCAAGGGAAGCAACACCTCCTGGATAGGATAGCAGATTTGGTCAAAAATGTAAAAAATGAAAATGATTATCCGAGATCAAAGTAGTGTTTAAAACAAGTCACAGTATGTAAAAATAACTTCATATTTTTAAGCATTGATAAAGTCATACATTGTATTTATTTTAAGTAGGTTGATGTAACCTCTCCTCTTCTTTTGTTTTAAGATGAGCAGTATGGTTTAGTCACAGCAATAATAGCAACAGATTTTGCTTGTTGCTTTTGTTTGTTGAGTTTTTCAGTGATCAGGTATATGTTGTGGATACTTGACATTATTACTTGAGACATTGTGTATACATCACAATGCATATGCCGTTTTAACAGTCACTGACGCTAAACTCAGGGGTGTAGCGGTGCCTGAAGAAGTAGATGTACTCTTAATTTCATGTCAAGGTAAATATAAAGACTATAAACATGAGGGATCTTAGACCGCATTTATGTATCCTCATTACATAGAACATCTGTAACAACAGTCGGGGGAAACGAGTGAAGAAGACTGGTGGCTTAGACAAGTTCAGGTTCACATAATCCAATTATGAACATAGTCATCGACGCAAGCCAATTCTGGAATAATATAAAGTCCAATTAAAAACGTGCCAATGTTGAATCTTGAAATTTCTCCGTTTATAATGCAGCCTCATTTAAAAAAAACTAAAGGCTACTTCTTCAGTCTCTTTCCATTTACTGACCTCAGACGCTCCAGTTCCCCGCCGCCCTCCGTCATGATTCCCCCAGCATGCTTGGATCACTTGACAGCGTTGGTGTTTTTCTCTTTTATACAGGAGCTGTGTGCGTGCGTGTGCGCGCGCGCGTGCCACTGTTTGTTTCAGGTCTGGGTCTGGTTTGTCCTGGTCTGTCAAGGATTGGATGATCGCACGAGAACCAAATCGGGCAGTGGTAAAAAAAAGAAAAAGAAAAAAAGAAAGGAGGATATTTATTATAACAATAGGCCAATCAAAAGCTAAGAGTCAATACAAAGCCAAGTTTTAGGCATTCTTTATCTTTTAAGTAAAAACAAGTAATGACCTAAATTATTAAATACAAACTTGTAATGTTTATTGTTTTTTAAAAACGTAATTTACCAATTCGTGATAAAAAACAATATGAATGAAAAAAGCTATTATATTATCAGCAATAGATCTATAGATATCAGATGCCAGAGAGCTTCCTCTAAACATTTGTGGCTCATCTGAGTGTTTATCTGCAGGAAACATATCATCTTTAGTGTACCTCTGAGTCACAGGGATTTTTTGACCTTTTAATACTAAACACCCTAATCAAAGGTAGTCAACTACAGGGTGATCAAACCTAAGATTGTATCCCATGTGTTATCATCATCAGAAACAGACTTTGACTTCTGCTGTTTTCAACATATGTTTAGTGTGTACCAAAGTACCGAAGACTTCAATCAAGTATCTTAATTATGATTTAAAAGTATGTTGAAATTGACCCAGTAGAACATTTCAACTTCTAATGTCAGTAAGCATACAGACCACTTCGAGGGTTGTGCTCAGCTGCATGTGGATTAGGTATGAATGGAAACCCACCCCCTTTTATTACCTGAGTTTACATTACTCATCAATCACCTGAGACTAAAGCTGTTTTCACATAATGCACTCCTGAAAATATCTAGATAATTTCAGGAGTACTGCAGATGATCTGGTTGTCATTTTTTTCAATCAAGCTTTACCTCAGGAAAATTGTCTTTAGGTTCTGACATAACATATGTGCTCTGAAAAGGAACAAAGAAAATCCGTCATCTGTAGAATTTGTAAGCCTGGAAAAATGTTGACGAATGTCTGCTACGAGGTACCAATCTGATGAGCCAATCACAAAATCCCTGCTTGTTCTCGACCCCATGCATGCACGAACCCGCACTTAAAGCATGAGCTGAGGTACGTTTCTGGACCAATGGCGCTCGTGCGTGTAAGTGAGAGGTGTGGCTTTTGAGCGAGCATAGAGGGGAGGGGTGAAGACAGAACAGAGAGAATGCTACTTTCAAAATAATGCTAGTTTTCAAAAATGACCAACTCTGATTTTGTTGCATTGTTTTGTTTATCATTATGTCTCAAATGTGTTGTTTTTATCTTTGGATTGCTGGACCTTCTGAATGTATCTATTTAGGTACAAATAAGACAGCTTGGAGATTTGAACCTTGTGGGCTACTTGTTTTATGTTATACAGTTTTGTGAAGGTTATTGAAATTTTAATTTTGGAAAGTCCAATGGAGATAAATCTCATTAACTTGCATGTGGAGCCAGTGAACACTCTCATGAGACAAAGTGCAACTTCTTTCCAATAACACACATATACACACAGTTGTGTCCACTAAGAGTAAACAGAGTGATTGCAGCATACTAACAACCCCAGTCATAGTATCTGTCAATGAAGTAAAATACAATAAGTCAATTAAAATTAAACCATTATAAATGGATAAAACCTTTAATTTAATACTAGAAGAGGGGGTGGGGAGATGGCCTTAAAATACAGGCTAAGCCCTATGCATTTCCCAACGTCCTTCTCCTTCTTCTCTCTTGTTTGAGCAGCAGAAGTCAGGCTCTCGAGCAGATGAAGCACCCCAAACCTACAGTGAGGTGATCAGGCACAACAACCAGCCACCAGTCTCATTCATGTACAGCCTGCTCCAAAGTCCACCTCAGCAGCAAGGAAGTGTGGACAACAGGAACGTGAGGAATACACAGATCCTCATCCTTCCTTATGTAAGGTCTTTTACCTGCTCTTTTGTAATATTAATTAACAAGGAATTGGGTCTAATGTGTCTAATGCTCCCAGGAGCCTGTTTGGCTTTTATTTAATGCACTCAGCCAAATGATGTAAATTATAGTCACAAAAATGTATTCATTTCAGAAATAGTTGAAGCACTCTCATGCTTTGTTTGTCATCACCCTCCCCTTTGCCCTGACACCTTTCCCTCAGCCTCAGGCTGCCTCTGCTCCTCAGAGATGGTTATCTCATTGTCAGGCTTATCTGTCCAGACCCTCAGGCTGAGCAACAGGCAGTTGGTGAAATTGCTCTTTGTGTTGCTTGTGTTGTGGCATTTCTGCTGTTTGCACTTACAGCAAAGATCATGTGAGAAGCCACATCTGCTGTCAAGATCCATATCAAACAAGGAATTACAAGACACATTTTGTAATGACAACAACAAAACGTGAGACTGGTAGAGTAGCACCTAAATTACCCAAGATACGACTATCCTCAAAGTTCTTTTTACTTATCTGGTTTGCATTGTAAAAAATCAAAAACATTCTGAATGTCTGCTGAGACTGCTGTCCCCACGACCCGGCCCCCTGATAAGTGGTAGAAAATGGTTGGATGGGTGGATGATCTAAAGCATTTTCAAGGTTGTCACATCATTGGCCTGCTATGACCTACAGACGGGAGCTCTTCTTCTCTGTGGACTCTTTTCTGGAGTCGTCTCCAGTCCCTACTGGTTGGGCTTTTTTAGTTTTGTTTTGATTCTGAGCCTATATAGTTTCTTGAACAAAGATTCAAGAAGGCATCAGAGAGCAATTGAAGGAAACACATTTTCCACCATTTATGACACATTCTACCTTATTTTTAAATTTTATGTTAAGACACTTTCCAAAAAGAGCAGACCAAGATTGCACTCTTTGTTATATTATTTACAGACCCAACATTTATGCACCATAAGCCCAGCACTATGCATCATAGTTTATATGATCTGATTTAAGTAAAGGTAAACTTCTGCACTTCACTGTCTAACTTGCAGACAAACTTAGTGGCGTGCAAATTTATTGGCCAGGAGCAGTTTGCCTGATGACGGTCTCTTAATGAAACATTGCCAATAATTCTTTGTAAGTTGGACAGTGTTTAATAGTTTACCTCTTCAGTCTCCAACACACTTACCCTATGAAATACATGTGGGATTTCATTTTGTATTAAACCTCCTTTTAATTAAAACAACATGTCCTTAAAGTGAAGCATTAGGTCCTCAATTGACTCAATATATGTCAGAAAGACTCACAATTGGGCTTCAATAAAAGGGGATTCGTTTCATGAGCTGGTCACTGTGACTCAGCTGCCACTCAGGAAAATCTATCATACCAAAATATCATCTACACAGAGACTTTGTCAAAAAATATGACTGCCCAATAGAAAGATCTCCTGCAGGAACAGAAGAGTTAATGGCTTCAGGCTTTTCCCCCCTGCCTGTTTTCATAAAATAAAGTGAACCTGAAATCTGCTTGGATATCCTCCAGTCTGACAAAAATGTAAATCTGCCTGTTTCCAAACCAACAAATGAAAAATATCTGTCTTTTGTGTCTGAGCCATTGGTGGAAATAGTAATACTGGATCAGTCATATGAGATTGGTCATATCTTTGGCAGGCAAGGACTAAATTAAATACAGTGTTGAAAATGTTTTTTTCCCCCATTAGTGATATTTCGATACACCCCAGTAACACTTGTGATTGGATGAAACCATTTATTATCAAACAATTGTGTTAGCTCTTTTAAAATCGAAATGGCAATAGAAACTACCTAAATTACCCAGATAAAAAGTTTACAGACCCTGGAGGCCAGATAACACACACAAGTTGACACACATGGGTCTAAATGGCTACTAAAGGTAACATGTCTCATCTGTGATCTGTTTGCTTGTAATCAGTGTGTGCGTATAAAAAGTCAGTAAGTTTCTGGGCTCCTGACAGACCCCTGCATGTTTCATCCAGTGCTACAATGATTTTGCTGGATTCTGAGCCATGGGGAAAGCAAAATCTGTGGGAGAAGGTAATTAAACTTTATAAAACAGGAAAAGGACATAAAAAGGATTTGAGAATGCCAAAAAATAGGAAGTGGGAATCTGTTGTAACCAAGCCACGGCCAGGTAGGCCAACAAAAAATTCAGCCACAACTGCCAGGAATATTGTTCAAGATGCAAAGAAAAACCCACAAATAACTTCAGCTGACATACAGGAATCTGAAAAAAAAAAGTTGTGTGGCTGTTTCAAGATACACAATGAGGAGGCCCTTGAAAAAAAAAACGGTGCTGCATGGTCGAGTTGTCAGAAGAAAGCCATTACTCCGCCAATGCAGCCAGCTTACAATACAAACAGCACAGAGAGAAGTCTCAAAACTGCTGGAACAAAGTAATTTGGAGTGATGAGTCAAAAATCAAACTTTTTGGCCACAATCTTAAATGCTACATTTAGAGAGGTGTCATCAAGGCCTATGATGAAAAGTACACCATACACCATACTGTGAAACACAGAGGTGGGTTGTTGATGTTTTAGGGATGTGTAAGTCACAAAGACACAGGGAACTTGGTCAAAATTGATGGCAAGATATATGCAGCATTTTATCAGACACTACTGGAGGAAAATTTGTAATCATCAAGCTGAGCATGGGACGTACTTGGACGCTCCAACATGACAATGATACAAAACACAAGGCCAAGTTGACATGTCATTGGCTACAGCAGAAAAAAGTAAAGGTTCTGGAGTGGCCATCTCAGTCTCCTGACTTCAATATCATAGAGCCACTTTGGGAAGTTCTCAAATGTGCAGTTCATGCAAGACAGTCCACGAACTTACAGGAAGAATGGGCAGCTTTACCATCTGAGACAATGATGTGCCTCATCCACAACTACCACAAAAGACTTCACGCTCTAATTGATGTCAAAGGGGGCAATACACGGTATTAAGAACATGTGTACAATTTGGCGGGAGTTATTTGGGTAGTTTCTGTTGTCATTATGATTTAAAAAGAGCAAACACAATTGCTGAATAATAAATGGCATCACTCAACCATTAACCATGAGTGAAAGAAAAGGTTTTGTATTGTCATTAATATTCTCAGAAAAAATTCCAACAAATCATATATTCTGCCAGGGTATGTAAACTTATGAGCACAACTGTACGTTGGATATCAGATCAAAAATAACAGCAGAGGCTTTCACCCTGTGCCAAAAGACATTTAATCTAAATAAGGGCTTACATTTTAAAGCAGTTCTCACCTCAGGACCTAGTGGCAAATCCTCCATGAGAAAAAAGCGACCCAAATTTCAGAAATTTTTAAACTGATCAGATTTTTTTTGGATGAAAAACTGTGCAGTTTGTATCTCAGAAGATACAAAAAAACAAAACAAACAGGTTTAAAAAACGCTTCGGCGGCCCACTTTTGGGTCACGACCCAGCGGTTGGGAACCACTGTTTTAAAGCACATAATGGAATGACAGTGTTTTTATTTGTATTTCATTGTTTAATTGATTGATTTTAGACAGTGCACATTACTTTCCATATCAGTTAAAGGTTAATATCAATATGTAGTCCTGAGGCAGATACTTCCAAAAACAATTCCAAGACACCACACGGGACAGTCCTCCAGACAGCACACATAAGCTCACAAACAGTTGAAAAGAACAGGACAGCAGGACCCCGCTTTTTTCAGGAAAATCACATCTGGAGTCCAGGTCTTGTTGAATGAATGAAAGGCAGATGTGGTGAATCATACAAGAATGAAAATATTTCATTTAACTTCAATGACCAAACATTGTGGCTATTGTGGAGTTGTTGTCTCTCATAACGGCAGGTTGAGGGTTCGATCCCCAGCTCCTGCGAGCAACACATCTGATGTGTCCTTGGGCAAGACACTTAACCCCAAATTGCTCCCCCTGCTGCGTCAGGGCATATTAATGGGATTGGTTACTCCTGATGGTCAATTTACATAGCAACCACTGCCATCAGTGTGTAAATGGACAGGTGTGACGTGCAGTGTAAATGGGCTTTGAGTGTTCAGAAGACTAGAAAAGCGCTATACAAGCTAAAGTCCATTTACCATTTATCAAAACCCTCAGGGACAATGTCAACAAAACCACAAGAAAATATGTTGTGGTGCAACAACAGATATTTATAAACCTATTAGTTAAATATAGCTAAAATGTATCAACCAATATAAGTCATGTGACAAATCTAGCTTTAGTCACTCAGTTAGACCCAAAGACAAAATGCAAATCATTTAAAGGCTATTTTGGATTCCTACTGATATAGTACCAGTCTCTGTCTCTATGACAACGCCTCAATGAAAAGGTCACAAGAGGTCAAATTCATGCAATTTTGACAAAAGAAGATAGAAATCAATGTCCTGTCCCCAATTCCCAATCAGAATACTCAATCTTATCAGGGATACATACAGCTGCTGCTGACTATATGTCATGACCATACAGTATTTTTGAACTACCAGCTCAGTATTGTGTAATTCTTAACATGCATGGCTTCACTATCTGAGAAATGCAATTCTTAAAATGAATTCTAAAGGGGCTTTTGGTGCAATTGGTATGGTATTGTATAGTGGAAAAGCATTTCCCGCCGGGGACAATAAAGCGAAGTCTAAAAAATTCCAGCAGGGTGTCTTTGTGATTTTTATGATTCATTTTGATATTAGTGGGTGAACAATTCAATAGTTGGTGAATTCTTCTTCACAATGATAGGAACAGCCAACATCAAAGCATCATGTGAAATTATGTTTTATGATTAATTTTGCACAGCATTGTGGGTGGTAAAATACAATTCATTTCCTGCAAGGATGCAGCCAATCCATACTGCATAAAACCTGGAAATTCAGTTAAACATGACTTACAAATGTTTTAGTTAATTTCTCACATCTTTGACTAGTTGGAATGTCTCAGTTAAATGCTGGTGTATTTATTAGCCTATTCATATTCTTAGATTTTATACTTGTACATTTTCAGTGCTTATCTACTTTGTATTTATCATCATTATCATTATCATCATTTAATTATTTAAATCCTCGGAAAACACATTGAGGGAGAACCCTCATTTGCAACGGTGCCAAGATACAGTACAAGATAGATAAAACAAGCGAAAGCATATAAAACAGAAAGTGCAGTCAGTTTAAAAAAAGGCAAGAACATATAATATATGTAAAGAAAAATAGAGTAAAAGTAATAAGTAAGTAATTAAAATGTTAAAAGCAAGAACAGCTATAATCAATCAAATCAGAAATTAAAACTTTAAATTTACCCAAAGTTATTAAGGAGTTAATCTTAAAATGCATCTGAAGCAAATTCCAGGTAACTAAAAGCATACCGTCCTAACTCTGTGTGAATTCCTGGAATGTGGGAGTTTATTTAAAAGAGCTTTATAAATAAATAAATAAATACATGTGTTGATCTCTACTAATTTCAAGTGCAGGCAGGACAGTTTTTTGACAGATTGTCCCAAATCTGTCACCAGAAATGAACCTGAGAGCAGAGAGATACAATGCAATCTAAATCTAAATGTGTTTGATATTCTGCTGCTGTAATGCACAATTTCCATCTGTCTGTCTGTCTGTCTGCCTAACTTGAAACACGTTTTTTTATTTCACCATGAACATAGCAAGTTTAGGTTTGTTCCTACACAAATTTTCGACCAACAAACCTTGATCTGCGTTTCTGCTGGTGCTTGCTTGCAGTGACAGCAGAGGTGATTCATCCAAGCCATGATTGATGGTCAGTCTTTCACTGTGCCAAGATATGATCAGAACATGTCTGTGAAATGTTCTCATCTTGTAGTAGCCTTGGTTGATCAGCAGATGGCGCCTGT
Organism: Symphodus melops; assembly: GCF_947650265.1. NCBI lineage: Eukaryota > Metazoa > Chordata > Actinopteri > Labriformes > Labridae > Symphodus > Symphodus melops. The sequence continues at coordinate 19,810,322 of NC_136698.1, forward strand.
GCTACTTGTAAACTCAAGCAGTAAAGTTTATATGAAGTTGTTAATCTGTCTGAAGATTTTATTTCTTCCATTTCTATTTGTTGAACATGAATATTTCTGCAAAATACATTACTCTAACAATTCTAAGGAATACATTACGTTAGACATGAGTGTTTGTTTCCAAACTGATCTTTGAGCTGGATGTAAATATTGTTATTCATGTCAGTGCACTTACCAAGTACTCTTTGAACTAAAGTCTTCTTTTGTTAACCCTTTTGTTACAGAGTAAACACAGGTCTTCGTGAAGAAACACAATCAAAAAAGAAGGATTTCGAAAGACTCCAAGTCTTTTAAAACTCCAATACAAATCAGTAAAGTAAAAAAATATAAAAGGAAAAATAAAAGTTAAAAAAATAAGATGTCAAAAGTTTAAAGCCAAGTGCCTGAACTCTACCTTTATTCAAAATGTTTGCTCTCAGAGACTAAGTCCCCAAAAGGGGATTTTTGTTCAGTGCGACGTTGAGTCAGTTGGCAAGAGTCAGAAAGACTTTTGATCAATCATTTCAAAGCTTTTTTATACCCAGTCTGTCTCTTAGTCTTGAACCTTTACAAATCACCTGTCTGTGTGGGTGCTGACGTGCTTAGATCTATGGTAGTAGATGGAAGGTGAGTGATCAGCTTACACAAAAATACTCTTAACTGCATGAAATATTGACGGATTTACAAACGGTTTGCTTTATTATAAACCTTATTATATGTAGGTATGACACAAGAAGTTTGTAGATGTTGAATGGCTGCTTTTGCTGTTAAAAAACAACTTCATTGTGAAACATAGTTGTGTCCCACCTGTGTGCAAGTTATTAAGGCTGAGACAACAATCATGACTTAATTATAGGCTCCTACGTAACCAATAACATTTTAACAACAAACTAATTTATTGTCTGTCTGACTGTCTTTGTGGATGTGTTTATTAGCTGTCTAACTTGGCTTAGAGAAGAGGCTCCTGTGGGTGCACCTTGTAGCTACATTACAAAGCTTACCTCAGACTTACAGTACATCTTTAACCTGTTGTCTAAATGTTTTTTTACCTGAAGAAAATACAATACAGTAAGCGTCAGACTAAATAATTAATTACAGGTGTATGTGTGCATTGTTAGCTACTATTTACAATTTATTATTGGAATTTTAGCAAGTGGATTGTACATTATTCAATATATTTTTGAATTGTTTTTATTTCATTAAAGTTATTTGAAACAAATGCTGTTTCATCTCTGCTCCACCCAGCGGTAACAAGATACAGATGTTTATATCTAAAATAAATAAATGGGCTATATTTTCACTGTTATGTATCAAGTTAATGTAATGTAATGTCACATACATTACATTTATAATGATTTAACATAAATGTGTTTCGCCATTGATTTAGCTATGTGTTTAATATTTATTTAAGACCATTATTACAATTATGCATTGAGTATGCAGGAACATACATCTCCGACCATACATGTGAAGTTTTAGAATTTAAACTAAAAGGTCCCAAATCTAGACACTGCTCAACCAGATGTCACCATAAGGTTACTTCGCTTTTTGCAAGTTCAAACCAATACATCTCAAAACCACACGTTACACGAACAGTGTGCGTGAGGTTTGTCACTGGATATGGTTTGTCACAGGGTTACATCATTACACAAAACAAAAGAAAAAGACAGCGCTTGCAAGAATATGGATTTACGTATGAGCAAACAAAATGATTATATGATTAAGGATTAAATGATTATCTTTTCTAGCATCTTTAACACTACCACAATACTGGATGTCAGTACATGTATGTTTACTACCTGAAACTATAGCAATTGAAAATATAACATGAATCAAGCACCAAAAAAAGTTTGTGACTTTGTAGAAACCAGCTCTCTCAGAGCGCTCCATTTTGGTGTGCGTCTCTTTTTTTTTTTGTATATTCTTTTTATTACATTTTTAGTTTTCACAGAAACAAAAACACAAACATTACACAGTGAACAAACATTAATGCTGCAACAACAACAACAATAGAGCTGCGAGACTGGTCCATACAATAAAGCATGTGGCATTCACTGCACAGTGAGATAATGCGCATTTGCCCATACTATATGGTGAGTTCATATTCAAATCCGAATCAAACCCGTGTCCTCTGTTCAGCGATAAAAAAAAAAAAGAGTAAATAAAAGAAAATAGAGTTACCAATTTAAATCCAGATTATAATTGAGTCCCAAAAGTTCCAGTGGCTTCCTCCATTCCTGTAGAAAAAGATGAGTCCTTCCTTTGATGTAATGTCCGAGTTTTTCCAGAGTCACAACCTCTGAGATCAGAGATTTCCACACAGAGATAGAAGGAGGGTCCTCTCCAACCCACTTTACCATTATAGCTTTTCTTGCTAGCATTAAAAGCGACTGGATTACATTTTCATTGCCTTTAAGAGACGCAGGGATCTTCCCAAGCAGACACATAAGTGGGTTTACTGACACCTGCTGACCTATTGCTTTGCTAACACTTAAACATACTGCCTTCCAGAATGTTTGGATTTTTTTGCATTCCCACAAACAGTGCAACCTGGTCCCTATGCAAGATTTACATTTGGGGCAATTTGGTGAGGTTCCCGTTCTGTACTTACTATAGATATGTGGAGAGATGTAGATATGGTGCAAGATATTATACTGCAGTTCTTTATATCTGTTGCAAATCGAAATTCTGGATGGCAGCAATAAGATCTCATCCCACACATCATCATCTATTACGCATTCAAGCAAAGTACACCACGATGTCCTTAAGCATGACAATTTACTCGGGCTCAAGCTTAATATCTCAGAATAGAATTTGGATATGAAGTTCTTTTGTTGCTTACAATTAATAAAAAATCTATCCAGTGAGTGTGAGTCGTTTGGGATTTCCAATGATTTGTTCTTCGTATACACAAAGTGCCTGACCTGTAAATATTTGTAAAAGTCTTTATTTGATATATGATACTGATCTTTCAATGACTCAAACGTTTTAAATTTCCCATTCTCGAAGAGGTCATGGACTCTAACAATACCCGCTTTTTTGCCAAAGTGTAAAGTTTGATCCTGTTCCCTGTGGTGAGAGCTCTGTATTATCTGTCAGTGTTGTTAATAGGGAGAGAGGATGAGTATTATTGAATGTTTTCATACATTTCTTCCAAGCCCACAATACATTAGTTATCAAAGGGTTATTCTTAGCTGAGTGTGGAATTTCCTTCAGGCTTTTGCCCAGCAGGTTCACAGGAGAGAGAGGTTTACATATAAATGATTCTATGTCTAACCAAGGCGGGTCCATGCTTTCGTTCACCCATGAAGAGATAATCCTGGCTTGTATAGATAGCACATAGTATTCTATGTTAGGAAGGCTCCATCCACCTCTCTCTTTTGGAAGTTGTAATCTTGCTAGTTTAACCTTTGGTTTCCTGCCATTCCAAATAAAGTCTGATAGTGCTTTGTTTATATTTGTAATGTCATTTGTATTTAAATTTACAAACAACATTGATGTGGTATATAATATTTTTGGAAGGACTGTCATCTTGATGAGGTTGATTCTGCCCAGGAACGATATAGGGAGGCTCTTCCATCTTGTTAACATTTCTTGGACACTTTTAACCAGAGGAATAATATTTTCTGAATATATCTGATTGAGCTGGGGAGTGATTCTGACTCCTAAGTAATTAAACCCAGATGGAGCCCAACGAAAGGGCTGAATATAGGGTGGTTCTGTTTTTATGTCATTATCTAGGATCATTATTTCCGACTTGTCAAAATTGACTTTATATCCAGATATTAGGCTAAATTCTTTTAAACAAGTAGTTAATGCTCCTAATGATTGAGAGGGTTTTGTTAATGTCAAAAGAATATCATCAGCGTACAGTAAAATTTTATGTTGTTTGGTGCCAATTGTTACTCCTTGGATATCAGGGTTTTGTCTAATAGCCAACGCTAATGGCTCTATAGCCAGGGCAAACAAAGTAGGGGACAGTGGGCTTCCTTGAGCTGTACCTCTTTTCACCTTAAAGGGAGCAGACAACAGACCATTGGTCAGAACCGAGGCTGTCGGTGCTTTATACAGCAGTCTAATCCATTTTAGGAATCCACATTTAAAACCAAATCTCTTCATCACTTCAAACATGTATTCCCATTCAATTCTATCAAACGCCTTTTCGGCGTCCATAGAAACGACAGCTCCCGGTGTTTTGTTAGTATCAAGATGATGAATAATATGAAGTAGGCGTCTAGTGTTATGATAGGAGTTTCGATCCCTGATAAATCCTGTCTGATCTGCATCCACAATTGTATTTACGACCTTCTCCAGCCTAAGAGCCAGTATCTTAGAAAGTATTTTGTTATCCACATTAAGGAGGCTAATTGGTCTATAAGAGGAGCATAGCTCTGGATTCTTATTCTTCTTTGCTATTAGTGTTATGTTAGCTCTATACATGGATTCAGGGAGTGTAGACTCGACAAATGATTTATTAAAGACCCTTAATAGAAGTTTGTTAATTTTCCCGTTCATCACTTTAAAAAACTCAACCGGGAAGCCGTCTTCTCCAGGGCATTTCCCTGACTGAAGTGTGGATATAGCTTTGTCTATCTCTGATATTAATATAGGGGACTCCAGAAGGACAGACTGATCCTCTGATATTTGTGGGAAACATAAGTGATCTAAAAGGCTTCCTGCCCCAAGTCTCTCCTTATCAGTCTCAGTACTGTACAGTTTAGTGTAAAATCTTTTGAAGCTCTCGTTAATTTGACGATTATTGGTTTGTCTTTGTTGATTGTCATCCTGTATAGCTGATATACAGGATTTGACAGGGGCGTTCCTTGCTAGGCGTGCTAACAAGCGGTTTGGTTTGTTGGCCGATTCGAAAAATTTTTGTTTAGTGAATAGTATATCCCTTTCTGCCTTCCTTGTTACCAGGTTATTTAGTGCTGTCCTAGAGGATTTTAATTCAATAAGAGTTGCATCGGATTTCGTTGTGTAATAGGTTTCCTCTAATTGCTTTATTTTATTTTCTATTTCCAGTTGTTTGGCAGCTCGCTCTTTTTTCCTTTGACTTGTATAGGATATAATCATACCCCTCATATAAGCTTTATACGTATCCCACACAATTCTTGGATCAGCTCCATTTTTATCATTAATTTCTAAAAATAAGACTGTTTGGTCTGTCAAATATTTAATGAATTTTTCGTCCAAAAGAAGGGTTGCATTCATTCTCCAAGAGAATGAGCGCTCACTGGGTCTAGGAGGTTGCATTGCCATGATCACAGGAGCATGGTCTGAGAGAGCAATATGGCCTATATCTGCATATTCAACTAAATACAGAAGACACCTAGAAACAAAAATATAGTCAATACGTGAAGCAGACAGGTGGGGCTGAGAGTGAAATGTATATTGTTTTGAAAGTGGGTTATAATGCCTCCATATGTCTACAAGGTCAAATTCCTTATTGATATTTAAGACAGCCTTAACATTTTTAGATGTATTTGCTTGGGGGGGGAGTCTGTCCATCATTGGGGATAATGCGCAATTAAAATCACCCCCAATTATGATGTTGGGGCAGTCCATATCAGCTAGATGGCTAAGTAGGGATGCATAAAATGCTTCGTCCTGGATGTTGGGGGCATAAACATTTCCTAATACAATATTTTCACCGTGTAATACCCCTTTGACCAGAACAAACCTGCCTTCAGTGTCTTTAAGAGAGGCTGTGACAGTAAATGGAAGATTCTTGTGCAATAAGATCACCACACCTCTCTTGTTTGTTGAGTGTGATGAGAAGAAGATTTGGCCAACCCATTCCCTACGGTATTTTTTGTGTTCTTCATCATTCAAATGTGTCTCTTGAAGAAAGGCTATTTGAATTTTGTCTCTTTTAAGAGAATTAAGGACAGCCTTCCTTTTTACTACATTATTAGAGCCCCGGATATTCCATGTGTTTATCTTAATATTCATTAACACCCAATTTTGTTATGAGTTGTATGTCACCATTATGCTCAACTATTTTATGTGAAGGAGGCCAGTCTGCAGCACTGAATGTAGAATAAAGTTTAACAAACATAGAAATGTGTTCTAAGCAAAAACCGAACAAGCCCAGAAACACTACAAACATTAACACATGAAGAGAGTGCATAATGAATACACACTCCCTCCAGAATAAAACTTAGAGGAAAAGTAAAATATAAATGTACCTAGTTGTACTGTTAATTTAAAAAAAAAGCACAGCTGAGGGGGTCGGAAGCAACAAGAAAGAACAGCTCCCCCCTGCCGGATTGCAATATGAAATTACCAGTATATCACATTATAAGAGAGAAAAAGAAAACCTTGAAACATAAAGCACTTATCTTAAGGCATGAAGCACATTGTTTATGTTGCATTTAAGTCATACCTGGAGCTGTCCAAAAGTGGTTAACCAGACAATCAGATATTATTGGATGCAGTCATTTTGCTGATGTAATCATTTATTTCCTTTGTGGTGGAGAATGAGGAGCTGGTACCATTGGGATGGAAAACTTTGATGACAGCGGGGTACAGAAACGAATATCTTATCCCGGCTTCTCTCAGCTGTTTACGAGCATTGGCGGACTCCTTCCTCCTTCTCACAACCTCCATAGAAAAATCCTGGTAGAATGATACGTTGCTGTCCTTGATGTTTAGCGTGCCTCGGTTTCTGGCTGCTTGCAGGATTTTCTGTTTGTCGGTGTAATCATGCAGCCTCACCAGGACGGCTCTTGGCCCCTCTTTACCAGAAAATCTTGTCGGTGGGCCCGTGCGGTGGGCTCGATCAAGTTTAATACGGTCGGCTTGCATGTCCAACACATCTGGTATCCACTTTTCAAAAAACTCGACCGGTGTGCGGCCCTCCGTACCTTCGTTAAGTCCAACAATTCTCAGGTTCTGACGTCGACTTTGGTTTTCGAAGTTTTCCAGCCGATCTAATGCCTTCTGCAGTTCGCCTTCCAGAGCTTTTACCCGGGGTGCTGTTGCCGCCGACTTGTCCTCGAGGTCCGAGATGCGCTGTTCGGCCGTTCCCATCCTCTGTATTAAGCTGTCGAGTTTCTCCGAGAGTTCGCTAACTGGTTTAATTATGTTAACCAGTTTGCTGTCCAGCATCTTCTCTATGTTTGCAGTAACACAATTCACTATAAGCTTGTCTCGTCCATCACTTAACTCTTCGTTGTTGGCGGAGTCAGACCCGTACACTGCTTCGTCCTCCGTTTCCAGCTCATCGTTCGAGTTAGCCTTCGTAGCATTAGCTTTAGCTCCCTTTTTCCGTTCGTGTTTCTTTTTCTTGTACGGTCCAGGGTGCGCAAAAAATGCATCCAGTGACATTATAAATCTATCGTGCACCCGACGGACCCCTCCACTGGTAGAAATTTGTTTAAAAAATAAAGTTTATAGCAATCCTGCAGGGAGCCGATGAGTTCACGTCTGCTCGGGTTTGTGCATCACGTGATCCCCCGTGTGCGTCTCTTTAAATACAATGATCCCCCCTTGAGTTTTACCAGTAGACATCACTCCCTCTCTAGAGAAAATTATGTTTTGCTGTAGGCTCAGGCAGGCAAGGTTATTTTCTTCCCAGAATCCAACAATGAGATCAAAAGGAGAGTAACTTTGAAACCGTGCATTTTTCACGGTGTTGAAAGACTTATTTGTACGAAGGACTGGATGGGTTTATTTCACATTTTGGGGGTCGGAGATACTCAGGTTACCCAAATATATGTTCAAAACACTTTGGAACAAAAGTGGATTTTTCACAATATGTTCCCTTTAAGAATTTAAAAAACAATAAGGTAGGATAGTTTTCAGCAGAATTGGAACGCTAATGAGCTGCCGAGGCTTACATTTCTAGCTTTGTCCTCCCGATAGTTTAAAACTGAAGAAGCCTTTTGATGGAGGAGATGTGAAGCCATTGAAACAAACAACTTTAATATGGGGGGCACACTGTTAATTTATTCCAATAAAGCTTGAACACAGCTCGGACAAAAAGGAGCATCTCAATACATAATTTTCACATGAAATCAAATGAACTTTACATTTTAGAAACAAAGTACATTCATATAAAATATATTAGTTCCAAAAATTGAAAGTACAGCATTGACACAACACATCAGTAGCAAAATACATGATAATCACAATTCACAAATCTCTTCATTTAGTATTCACCATGACGACTGTGTTTTACAGAGGACGTCGCACCTACCAAGAGCTATGGTGCAAGATTTAAAGGTCATATATTCCTCGTCAACAAGTTAGTCTCAGAGCTCTCCAAAACATGTCTGTGAAGTTTCTTTTTCCCATGTACGGAGGCTGTAGTACTCCAAACACACAGCCTTGGTTCGCATTTGACCTGTGGATCATTTCCCGCCTGTTGTTCGCAACTCTCTCTCTTTCTGACTCTATCCACTCGGTATCTCTAAATACATGCATAAAAGCCCAAAATAATCATAATAGAGAAAACAATAAAAACAGACTGTGGTGATTTTGACAATGACATGACAATGTTTTACGCATTAAGTTAGCACTTCCAGGCACACGGTAAAACTACCATGTTGCTACGCCATCACTCATTTATTTTTACTATAGAAACTTTTACTACAAGAAACTTCACTTCCTGTTTTCCAATCACATGACTACGGAAGTCTAACAGAATTATAACAAACCTTCAAAATAAAACAGGAATAATCACAGTAAATATTCCCACCATAAACACAAACCTATCATCTGCTATACTCTAGCGAATTACAATCCAAACAATAATAATCAAACTTATTACTGAATAAATGGCGCTTACGCAGACCTTCCTTTAATTTTATTCAAATCATTTTGAATTGCAGACAAATGAATTTTCAGTTAGTTTTGATCCTCATTTTTGGACACCCTGACAGAATTGGCCCCCTGTTTTTTATATCTTCTTCAGGATTCTGTTGCTCTTTATTACTACATGTGAAAGCAATACGCCTTTGTATAAATTAGTTGTTGTTTTTGATTGGACTGAATTGTTCCCCCGAAATCTGCCTCCCTATCTTTACTGCCTTGGATCTTGCAGGTTTCTGAGAAATTCCTCTATTTCTCTGCACATTTTGCCTCTCTCTTTAGTCTTCTCGAGAATTGTGATGCTGTTCTCACGGAAGTAGGATTTTTCCTGTATTGCTGCAGCATTCATATGATACTGTATTGATCTTTGATGATCCTGTTGATCATAATTTAAAAACTTTGCATAGTGGTTGTATAGCTTCTGTTTCTGTTTAGGATTCAGATCACTTTCCAGCAGCTCCTGATATATCTGCTCAGCCTTGTGCTTGCTGTGACATGATTTTGCATAGATAGTTGCAAGGTTAGTTTTCATCATGAGTGAAGAGTGAGGGTAAAGTGAGATTAGCTCCTCGTGGAGAGCGATTGCTCTGTCCACCATGCTTTGTTCTGGATCAGGGTAATTTCTGCTGAAATAAATGATCCTCCATTTGTAGCAGAGGGCAGCACATCTCTTCAGATAACGCACATCTGGATGTTCTTTCAGAACTTTCTCTGCCACTTCAATGGCCTCCTCAGCAGATATGTATTTTTTGTGAAGGTTTAGTAAGCCCCATATACCACTGTAGCTGCAGCACAGAGTTCTCAAATTTCCAGCCAATTCACGGACTTCATCTTCAATGTTTTCTCCTTCCTTAGCACGTTGCTCAAGATAGAGAGCGGCGAGGTACAAGTTCTCTGGATCCTGTTTCTTGGCTTGTCTCATTTTCTCCAAGAGGTCAGAGTCCAGCCTTGTGTCACTGAAATTTTGGGCCTTCGTTAACCATATGACATAGCTGGTGTTCCATTCCACCATGTCTGGCTGCATCCTGGCAGCTTTTTCATAGTAATCAACAACCACTTTCCTATCCTCTCCTATGTACATCAACGCCCAAGCCTTTTCAGCGTAGATCTCAGGATGGAGGTCACCCTGGGATGGAGATGGGTATTTTTTCATCAGGTTATCAACCCTTGCCAGGTAAGCCTGACTCTCTGCTTGATCTCCCAGCTGGTGATGCAGCCAGGCCAGGTTCCCGTAGTTCACCCCTAACCAAGGACCCTCATCTGCCTTTCTTAACTTGTTGAGGGTCTCTGCAGCCTTCTGGAATAAAACCTTAGCCTCTTCATTTAAGCCCAGCTTATACTGAATGAAACCCCACAGGTTGTAAATGTGGCCCAGCCATCGGTTTCCCTCATCTGTGCAGATATCTTCCATCTTGTCCCTGAGACGTAGAAGTTTCAGCCTGCTGCCATCCAGGCCCCAGGTGTCCCAGGTGAAGTGGCATGGCAGGAACTCCAGTGTGGTTTGACTCTGAGCTGCACTGGAGAACAAACATTTAAACGCATCAGCAGCCAGTTTTGATATGCTTTGAAGTGTGTTATGCAAACAGGTCTTTAACGATCAATCTATCAGTAACAACGGACACCATCCCAGCCACTTCCTGTTCATCCTGCCGACATCGAGCAGTGCACATGTACAATCTGCTATACCTCTAAACTTGTTGACTGTTTAGAAAGCTGGACACTGGTCTACACCTCCTCCCGAATAGAATTTAATGCAACATTTTGCTGACATCTTGCACTGGTGACATCATTTTGAGCCAGACTCTGCACAGTGCAGAGCGGCTGGTATTTTTCAAACTTTTAGTTTATAGCAGAACAGATTCTTTGAAGCAGTGATTTGTGGTTATGGAAATATTATGACTCATTAGTGTTTGTTATGTTCGCAGTTTTCCTCGACTCTCCTAATCCAGTGCACACAGCAACGCAGGAGCCTCATTTGTTAACCTGAGCTGCGAAACATGCCCTTATTACCCTTTTTATATCATCAATTAGATAACTTCTCCGATAAATTAAAAAAGACTAAATTCTTTGGTGGGCATAACTTCATGTGCTCAAAAACCACTCATGAAAACAAATAGTTTTTTTTAACCCAGCAGACACAAATCAAAGATGTGAAATAAGGTCAACTCACCACACTCACTTATGACAACAAATCTCTCAAACAATCACCTCACTCGCAACACAGCTGGAATTGATGTAAAAGAAAATTAACAAATGAAAGAAACAATCCTCGACCTTCAATCCCGCAGCATGAGAGACAATCTAAGCTTCTTTGGTCTACCCAAACAACGCAACAATGACAACCCCGAACAGTTAATACAGGATTTCATGACCACCTCTGTTTTAACTTTAAATAACTTTTAATTTTAACTGTGGCTGTGCAAAGTCATAAAAATTCCCAGGGGGCAGGACCATCCACATGATGTGACCAACATCTCCATATGAACCTGATATAAATCTATATCTAAATATATGATGTGACGTGAATCTGATAACAGTTTATATAGAAATGGATGTATGGTGACGTATACATATATGTTTGAGTTCTTATTCATAATCTTATTGAGTAAACTCGGTAAATAAAATGCTGTGCACTAGTGAAGGGGGAATTAACCATTCGACCCCCCTCGCCTGCGAGAAACTCTTAGGAAACAGCTCTCATCAGCTTCTTTCATCACTACTGTCTTTTTCTGAAGTTCTTTAAGACACCTTTAAGCTTTCACACTGTCTGAACAATTCCTGCTAAACTTTCTTTGTCGTAACTTGACACGCACAGTTTGAGAACGATAATTCTTTCTTGCCCATGTAAGGCCTTTTCAACTCTTGCTTTTACAAAGTTTTGACTCATCACATTTTAAAAACCAATTTCCTAATTTAGATAAAACATCTTGGCTATCACGTTAATTATACAGGAAATTGAAGCATCAAAGACTTTTAATAATATTTTTCCATTATGATCCACTCGGAGTCGCTGGGACACGACGCAAACCATCTTCTGCATCCATCGTTGAACCTCAACACCTCTAAGCTATGGACTCAACTTTTTACCCGGTTGACTACAGCGGTTTTCTGGCTAGTGGAGAGTGCTGGTTGATCCAAAGAGACAGAGAGTCCCGATGCTAGACCACTTAGGTAAGTTTTAATCCCAAAACTCATTCATCACCTTTTCTCCTTTATTCGTTTTGTGGTTTAATTATTCAACAATACAGTATTTTATCTCGTTACTAAACGCACTATTCTGTGCTGCACTAAGTGGTAGCACCCCCACACCTTCCTCAGTTTAGTCTGCCTCTTTACTAATGGCTCAAGCTCAGTTTTGGTTTATTTCTGGAAAAGTAGTTTTATAAAATTTGGATTTTAACTTTCCTAGTCGGCTATTTTAGATTCTGTTAAACAATGTAATAAAATATGTTTTAATTCCCCTCATTAGTTTTTTTGTTTTAATTCACCACTCTTCCTTTCCCACAGCTTCAGTCCACTCTTTTTTCTTTGCCTAATTCAAAAAAAATTCCTTGACTGCTATTGAAAACATGTCCCTACCTCAACAGTTTTAGAATGTTGCTTATTTACAAGCGCAATAAATTGTGTATTCCCTCTGGTTTAAGCCCCGAGGTGGTGCAGCTGGTTCTTATTTTACATAATTAGTTATTACCACAACTAACTCTCACAACTCACAACCACATGTTGTACTTAACGTTTTTATTGCCTGGAGGACAACTATTTGTAACTATGTATATACACCTAATGGTGCAACCTGGACACATCGTCAGTGATGTGCCCAAGGGTCATCAGGGCTTAACATCAGGCCTGCGGCTGTGGCAGGCCTGATGTGGGTACAGATTCACATTATAATAATATAATGTGGTTCACTTATGAATGTGGTTCACCAAGATGTTTTATCTAAATTAGGAAATTGGTTTTCAAAATGTGATGTGCCAAAACTTTGTAAAAGGAAGAGTTGAAAAGGCCTTACATGGGCAAGAAAGAATTATAGTTCTCAAACTGCGCGTGTCAGTGGGTAGAGGCATTGTCTCTCAACCAGAAGGTCGAGGGTTCGATCCCCAGCTCCTGTGAGCAACATGTCCGATGTGTCCTTGGGTAGGATTTTAACCTACCTGTAGCCTGTGGCCGAACGCTTGGTGCGCTAATTACCCTACTGGGATAAATAGAGTTTCGAAAAGAAAAAAAAAGAGCCCCCTCACCCCTCCGCTGGCTCCCAGTCCACAACCAATACTTGGCCCTTTTCCTCTACGGAGCTTCACTGTTCTCACCTGTGCGCCAACGCGAGTGGCTGCACATTCAGTAGCTCCGTCCCTGTCGTACTCGTCTTGATATGTTATTAGTTTGTTCTAGCTCTGTGCCAACTTCTACTTTCATAGTTTTTATAGTACACTTATAGTGTATAACTTTATGTATCCTATGGATACATTTTCGTGTTTTCGTGGAAATAGCAGCAGAAAACTTGCTTATTCAAGGGAGAAGCTGCTCTCACTCCAGACAGCGGGACAAGCTGGCATCGTTCACCCGATACCTGAGGAGCTGAGGCGGTGGTACAGAGGCTGTAGATCTGGCGCTAAGCTAAAGGCTAGGCTAGCGGCTAAGCGATGGAGGTACAAGCCCTCGGTTCCGGTGATAGTTATGGGAAACGTAAACTGTCTAACCAACAAGACAGACGAGCTGGCTGCTCTTGTGAGGAACAACCGGATATTTAGAGAGTGCAGTTTAATGTGCCTCACAGAAACCTGGCTAACACAAAACACCCCGGACTCAAGCCACAGTACAAGACAAAGATCCAGAGACAACCGGTAACAACATGCACCTTCAGAAAGTGGTCTCATGAGGCAGAGGAGGCTCTCAGAGACTGTTTTGAGACCACTGACTGGAGTGCCCTGCAAGAGACTCATGGTGAGGACATTGATGGGGTCACACACTGCACAACTGACTTCATGAACTTCTGTATGGACGTTGTGGTTCCCACTAAAACTGTGCGCTGCTTCCCGAACAACCAGGATGCTAAAGGCCTGCTCTGCTGAGCTGGGGGAGCCACTTCAGCACGTCTTCAACATGAGCCTGCGGCTTGGGAAGGTTCCTGTGCTCTGGAGGACCTCGTGCCTCACCCCGGTCCCCAAGAAGAAAAACCCCAGTGAGCCAGGCGACTTCAGACCAATTGCTCTGACATCCAAGGTTATGAAGACCTTTGAACGGCTGCTGCTCCAACACCTCAGACCCCAGGTCCAACACGCACAGGATCCCCTGCAGTTTGCATACCAGGCAAAGGTGGGCGTGGACAATGCCATCCTCTATCTTCTACACAGGGCTTACTCTCATCTGGACAAAGGGAGCAGCGTGATGAGAATCATGTTCTTTGATTTCTCAAGCGCCTTTGACACCATCCATCCCCTCCTACTGAGAGACAAGCTGACCGAGATGAGGGTGGACTCGCACCTGGTGAGGTGGATCACTGACAACCTCACAGAGAGACCACAGTACGTCAGACTGAAGGACTGCACATCTGACACTGTGGTCAGCAGCACCGGAGCCTCCTGTTCACCCTGTATACCTCTGACTTCCAGTATAACTCTGAGCTCTGCCACATGCAGAAATACTCGGACGACACTGCGATAGTTGGTTGTGTCAGGGATGGACAGGAGGAGGAGTACAGGAGCCTGATCGAGGACTTTGTGATGTGGTGCAGTGCCAACCATCTGCAGCTAAACACCTCCAAGACCAAGGAGATGGTGGTGGACTTCCGAAGGAACATCTAGAACCTGTTTCCATCGGGGGGGTTGACGTGGAGGTGTTCAGGACCTACGGGTATCTGGGGCTGCAACTGGATGACAAGCTGGACTTGTCGCCTAACATGGACACTACCTGCAGGAAGGGACAGAGCCGTCTGTACTTCCTGAGAAGGCTGGGGTCCTTCAACATCTGCAAAAAGCTGCTGCAGATGTTCTACCAGTCTGTGGTGTCCAGCGTCCTCTTCTACGCAGTGGTGTGCTGGGGAGGAAGCTGCAAGAAGAGGGACGCAGCACGCCTGGACAGACTGGTGAGGAGGGCCGGCTCTGTGGTGGGTACAGAGCTGGACTCACTGTTGACAGTGGTAGAGAGAATACTCTCCATCATGGACAACACACACCACCCTCTGCACAGCACCTTCACCGGGCAGAGGAGCATGTTCAGTGACAGACTGCTGTCACAGTCGTGCTCCACGGACAGACTCAAGACCTCTTTTGTCCCCCTGGCCATAAGACTGTACAACACTTCACTGTCACGGCAGGGAAGAAGCACACGGTGAATCCTGGACTCATTTTTCACTTTTTTTTTCACTCCTCATCTGCACTGCTGACCTCAGAGTCAGCCTCCAGTTGGATACTTTAATGCATATTGATAGTCACCTTACTGAGCACTGGTCACTTTAATGATAATCATGTCTGGTTTCATCCCACTGTATTGTTATGCTACATCTGTAAGGGTTGACATGATCACCCTAATTAGGTCAAGTTTCACTCTATTGTCTTTGACACTTAATGCTAATCTGCTGCTCAATAGATGGGTACTTTAATGACAATCACCCTAATCACTCCTGGTTTCACCTTATTGTTTTGGACACTTAATGCTAATCACTGCTCCTTTATGTTGCTGTGCATTTTAATGGCCCAGTCTGCATCCCTGCATTGACTGTTTCATGACTGTACTCACACCTCTGGCACTACCTCAAACACCACTGTACATGCACATGTAACTAGTTTCTAGAAGGTCAGCACTTTTGTTTCTAAGGCTCTTTAACTGTTTACAGGTCTCTTTTAATCAGCATGTTTTTTCTCTCCTTCACAGGTTATGCACATTATTCTATATAAGTTTAAGTCTAATGCTAATGCTAACTGCACAACTTCCTCCTCTCGAAGCCTTTTATGATGGGGGTAGGGACATCATAGATAAGCAGAGGCCAGAAGAGTTGAGGTAGGATCCCATGTTGATAAATCCAATCCTTCAATTTACCTAGGAGCCCTGACTTATAAAATTCTGATTAAATATACCTTAAACAGTCCTACTGCTGTAGCTAATAACTAACTTCCTTGTAGGCTACCTTTCGTAGGTTTTGATAACGCAGATTCACTTGTTAGCAGAGTATTTATATTCTGTTGTTATGCTTATTTTACTAAAGATTAATATACAGTTATAGTTCCAGCTCTTGAAAAGAAATAAGTAGTAAATGTTGACTCTAGAAAAACAGAAAGTCACAAAAGCATCAAAGAAAGAAAAGTACACATCAAAAACTAAAATAATGAAGTTAAAGAGGAAGCAAAACGCTAAATTTTGGAATTTTACAAAACAGACATGTAAACATTTGTATGTGAGTCAGATACTCACTTCATCTTTCTGCCATTTCTTCCTCAGTCCTCACTTTACTCTTGATGTTGCTCTCTGGTTACGGTTACTCCAGCTTAAGCTCTCTAGCGTGAATAACGTCATGCAGCTTTAAACTAACATGACAGTGACAGGACACTTTCTTTATCAGCACACAATTATCAGATTTTACTTTTTCGTGTAGCTCTGTAGGGTGATTTAAGTGTTGAGGTGCAGCAACAGCTTTAAATGTTTATGAGGCGTGTCTTCTGACATTCCTTTCTTAACAGCGAAAACTTGAAGCTTCAGTTTTTCTTGGCAATTATTCAAGGAGGAAAAAGTTCCTCCTCAAACACTATGTATGGCTGTAATCACAAGTGTTTTTACTATTGCCTATTGGTGTTTTACTCAAGACCACTTATGTCCAACACAACATGATGAGTATCCCACTCCTCACACTCCCAAGAAAACCAGCAGTCCAGGTCACTTCAGATTTATCACAGCAATAGGTTTTTTCAGAGCTGAGAATATGGCCAAAAACAACAAACACAAAGTCCCAAGTCCCTAAAGCAACACCTTAACTATGTCAATCAGGGGGAAAAAAGAATTTAAAAGGTAAATCTCTTAGCAGTTCTCTGAATAACCAAACACAGGAGACAGACATATTGTACTTAACAGAAAAACAGGGCTTCTACCTCCTGCGCAATTTTAATTTTAATTATTATTATTATTACTATTACCATGCATTAGACAAAACCCTAATTCATCACAGGTTACACACAAAGTCTGACAAGCGACTGGCTTTGTTGGCAGTGGCCAGAGAGGTGGGCGGGGATCTACACCATCCTGGAGCTTATTCTCGAAGTTCAGCTATGGGTTGTGCCTGTGGATCATCAGCAGTAGACTCTGGCTCTGTCATGATTCCTATCATGGCAGGTCCTTTCTTTCCTTTTGTGTGTTGTTTGTATTCCCTGTCAGTGATCCTCATGTTTCTTTCCCCAGTCAGTCGATGTTTAGTGCCAACAAACAACGCCGCCACACACAGGCCCAAACAGCCCCAGAATCTGCTGGACAGCCAGGCATTAGCTGAGTTACAACGAAAGCCAGATACAGCTCAGACAACAACCACGCTGGGCATTAGAATGCCTGATCACGCCAACCCATGCTGACGGTGTGGAGACTAGCATGCAGGACGCGCTCAGAGTCGCATGCTGTGAGGTGGCACATCCACCTAGGTATAGTGCCGTGCAGCACCGCCACGCAATCATAAGGCAATTGAATCATTGCCATCAGCCACGAATGATAAACTGGGCAGAGGGAGGGGGGAGAACCTCACCCTGCCATACATGCTTTCGGGAATTTTATAGTATTATACAACCCACAATGCTGTGCAAAATTAACTGTAAATAATCACTTATGCGCCTCCAAATTAAAAGAAAACATGGATTAATTTAATCTATCTAAATCTATAATTAAAGTCCCTACTGATCACTTTGATGGGATTTGCCAATGAGCTCTCTCATTTTGTTGCGTCTCACCTGGTGCCCTAAAGCCAAACCCAGTGAAGCATCCAGAGCTTCTGATTATCAGCGTATGATTCGCTCGTTCCTGTTGCGACTGATGTAAAACAGGAACTGGATGAGTCACCAGTCAAACAGTGAAGATACTGGACAAAAAACATTTCTGAGACAAAGGGCA